>NC_133648.1:183440559-183772139 GCF_009905375.1 Apium graveolens | reverse complement strand
CCAAGAGCACATCTGAACAGTTTCTAGTGCTACTTTGGTTTTGGACAGGTTATGTAGATTTGAACATTTGATATTATGGTTGTGGACTAGCTAGTGCATGTAGTTATTAAGGAGTTGGTTTTGCGGATTGGTAGATGTTGGTTATCCGAATTGATGATGTCGATTTTGCGGATTGATATTTGTTGGATGTATGTTGTGAATGGTATTTATGGCCGGATTGTGGATATTACAAATGCGCGTGCAATTTTAAATTTTTATGTTTGTGTATATAGACATTAGTTTTATTGATGATGCCTTGAAAAGTAATGTCTATTGGTAACATCCACATCATATTTTTTTAAAACTGATATCTAAAACTTTTACTAACTTCAATTTTTTCATTGCAAAAGCGATGTCTACAAATATAATATACATCACTTCTATAAATATAAAGATGATGTTGAAAGGAATAGGGATAGGGATATGGGACTTAAAAGACAAAGTTTTTTTTCTTAGAGCATATTTGTGACACCTCAGCCAGTTCTAACCAAGTCAAGTCGATCAGGTACACTCTTCCTTAATTTTATACCTGTTAAAGTATTGATTGACTCTGGAGTGTCTAAGTTATTTATATATGGGTATAATGGATCTAATATTGGAATATTTAAATAAAGTGGTTGGTGAAGATAAGAAGTTCTTTCAATCAGGAGAGCAAAGGAGTTATTAAGACAAGGATATAAGGCATATCTAGAACATATAGTGGATATTAAGAAGAGAGCACCTAAGTTGGAAGAAGTTGCAGTGGTAAATGAAATTTCCATAAATCTTTCAAGATGAATTACTAGGACTACCCCTAGACCGTGAGATAGAAGTTCCCATTAATTTAGTACCCGGAGCCGAACCAGAGTCAAGAGCTCCATACTATATGGCTCCAGTGGGAAAAAAGTAATTAGCTAAATAACTTAAGGAATTATTGGACAAAGGAATGTTCAAACCAGGTCTGTCTCCATGAAGTGTACCAATATTGTTTATGGAGAAGAAAGATGAAAGTATGAGATCATGAACTGATTATTGGAAGTTGAAATAAGTTGATAATTAGGAATAAGTAACCCCTACTTAAAATTGATTACTTAAGTGACCCAAGGAAAGGAACGTGTTGTTCCTCGAAGGTTAACTTAAGATTAAGCTTGAGGTAATACCAAAGACTGTGGTTAGAACGAGATATGGACATTACGAGTTATAGTGATGTTATTTGGATTAGAAAATGCACCAGTCGCCTTTAGGGATTTATTGAACAGAGTGTATAAGGAGTACTTGTGTAAGTGTTATTGTGTTTATTGATAACATCCTCATCTATTTAATTGTCACACCCCAACTTAAACAGCAAATTAAATATAACTATTACAACATTTAATAATAAATAAACATACCCAAATCCAAGATCTTAGAGTTTAGGGTTTGGAACAGCCCAATACTACCATCTATTACAACTGATTTTAAATACCGAGTCCTCACACAAACTACTATCACTTATTCTACCTGAGCTCGAACATAAGCATCAGCATCACAGGTCTAACGGGCTGTCTGCTTGAATCTAACCATAGCTGCTAGCTGTAATACCAGGGTAAAGCAAGGAGTGAGCCAAATGCTCAACAAGTGCTAAACAATACGATACAAAACATAAATCGAGATATATATTAAAGAATGTCAATGGGAGGACATGACCAATGATAATGAGAGATAAAACTTTGGGTGATGGCATCATTTTGTTGGTATAAAAAAAACATATCTTAATCAAAATTATTTTATGACGCTACTGATTACAGCCGGTGATCAGCCGCGAAGTAATCCCGAACCTCGCTGGGTTCTAAAACATTAATGGAAATCCCTAGGCAACTTTTAAGCCTAATATAAGTGTGGAAAGGACTCGCGTCTCAGTCCAGATCCACTATTCAAAGAAAACATTTATCCCCCTTTGGGACTGAAAACCCACATTTTATTTATTTCAAAAACTGATGCCGATTTATAACAAAATCTCTTTTACAGTAAACATTTTTTTATCAAGGGATTTTAGATCAACTCGAAACACGGGAAATATGGTACTAAATCTCAGGGCCATGATTCACAAAACTATACTCTATTAAAGTAACTGAATGGTTTTCATATATCAAAGATTGGACAAGGGGATTTAGTGAGGCTATTGGATATTATAAAGGGTAATGCCAAATTGGGCTTTAAGCAATGGTTTCTCATCAAGGTTCAAGTGCTGGATCATCAAGAAGATAAGCTTCATGAATACTAAGGGTGTTAAGGTATGCAGAAATGATCTTTAACTCAGGATATATCAGAATTGTCAAGCTTCAGGATAAGAAAGAGGGGTATCAATCAATGAGGAATCACTTTGATAAGTATCTGGCTTTTAGGGTTCAAGGTAATGTTCTATAGGGGTTCAAGTATCAGGATGAGATATCAATACTTAGGAATCATCAGTATGTTAATCAAGAGAATCAACCAAGCGTTATAACTACCCTTTCTTTTATCCTGGCATTCTAATTACTTTAATATACTATCATGATAAGACCACTTTGTAATACGTACTCGAGGGTTCATGGCATTTTTATATAATTCAAAGATAAACATAAGTTATGCTTGATTTAATATATCAAATGACACATGATAGTTGCAGTAATGTATGAACTATTAGCAGTAAATATGAAGGACAAGTTGAATCACTTGCCTTGAGAAAGGCTGGTCTGGTCTGACTGGTAGGAGCAACTAGAGCTTCACTCGACCTTTATGGCAAGTTTTCCCTCATCTCGAGATCCTACATAAATAATAATAATCCTTATTATAATATATTCTCACCAACTTAACCTATTTACAACCCGAATTTAAACACGGATGGCACTTAGGCCTATATGCACTTAATTTATATTCACCTTTAATTTATAATTGCACACACATAGCCACATAATCACATATCATATATTAATACCAAATAACACCCTATACACCATAATGCAACACTAGGCTTGGATGATCTCGATCCCCCAACTTAGGTCACTTGGTCGCTAAACTAGACAAAGTCTTCTAATTTTGGCCTCCTAACTCGATGTGCCTTTACTAAACTATCCAAGACCTATTGACTCTCACTTGTGCCTTTTATTCTACTGACCTTATACTATGTTACAACTATGGTGGTTAACCAAGACCTCACTCCTAAGTGTTCTAAAACTATGTGATGAGTGAAAATATTCACTGGTGCAAATTTCAGAATAACATCTATGGTTTCTTGAGTGCATTTGACACCCTTAAACTATAGGTTTTCCTTCAAAACTCTTACACAAGACTCTCCTGACCTAAGGGCATCTCCCAAACTTGATGTGGCTCAAGGGCCTGGCTTGGGCCTTCTTGGGCCTAAGCTCAAAGTCCATGGTTCCCCTGTTTTCCTGGGCAGAAAACACCCTAACTTGAATTAACTTGTGACACATGGTTCTACTATGGTTGTAAAAACTTCTCTGACACTCCCTCTAACTAAGGCCCAACAGGGCCGAATGAGGGCCTACCCATGACATGGTCAAATCTCCCTATTTCTAAGTTGCAACAAAACTGTCCCCTGCTGGACAGATTTTGTTATTCTACTTGTGCACCTAACCAAATGACATGCAAACCTCCAACCAATACCTAAAACCTTTTATATACTCCCAATACTAACTTCTGGCGGCTTGGGCCTCAAAGTGCACATCAATGACATGGTCAAAACTCACTCTAAACCTCAGGGTACTAAACTGATTTTCTGCAGAAATTATAACTCTCCTTTCTCCAAGGTTTTGACTTGACAAACTCAACCACCAATAACCCAATACCCAAACCAAGACTTAAACATGGTGATCTAATAAACTAACTCCCTTATACTCAAAATAATCTTGGTGGAGATCATCCTTACCTAAGGTGCAATCATGGAAAAACAAAAGAAACCACATTTCACAACTCACAAATCATCAAGTTTTTTGAAACAACAAGTTATGCATTTTATAAAAGATATACACGACTTATTACCATGCATCAAGAAGCATTAATAAATATTAACACATTATTCCTACTGAAATTAAAGCTTACTAATAAAATCTTTCCAAATGTTCAAAATCTTATAACATTCTAAGTGAAATCCACATGCATGCATGTCTTCGAGTTTTGCAAGCCAAACAACATGTTTTCTAAATATGTTTTACCAAGAAATTTACATGCAAGCCTAGCATGAGCTATATTTAGATGATCACTTAGCATGCAAGGAGTTTCATCAAATTTTTACTACAAAATTCAAGCCATTATCCCATAAACATGCAAAAATTGAACAAAGCAACAAGAATGGTCTCAAGAACCATTCATTCGGCTCCCCTATGGTCATGGCCGAATGAAATGGAAGGGAATGGCCATTTAACATCAAGAGTTTCCTTCTCAAGACTTGGCACTTCACCATTCCTTGTAGTCCTCTCAAAAACAACCTTAAACTCACAAGAATCAATGTTGTACTTTGAGTTTCAACTAAAACCTTAACATGCAACCTTAAAACTTAAACTTTCTACTCAAAACTCTTTGAAATATATGTGATCATGGTATGGGAAGTAACATTTACTTGTGTAGGAGGTGGGAACTTGATTGAGAAAGAATGAAAATGGGGAGGGGTGGTTCCGGCTGAAAAGCGGAGAGTGAGGGGGTAGGAGCCGAGAGTGAGAGAGAGGAGGGAGAGAAGAAAGAGTGTGGTGTGGGTGATGTGTGAAATGATCATGTCTTTTACTTGTTTTATGGTTTATTTTTACAAATGTAAGTGGGAATAGGAATTGACATGACTACCCTTCCACTTATACTTGGATCATTTTGCATGCAAGGGTAAAGGAGGAATTTGGCTAGAAAAATAAGAGTTAGTGGGGTGGTAATTGTCTCTTTAGCCCTTTTAGATTGAATAGAAAGGATTTGCATGCAAGGACAACTATGTAATTTGCTAATTATAACAATTAATATTTATAAAGTTTTATTTTTGTAAAATAAAACACAAGTTCAAAAATTATAAAATTTATACCATAAAATAATTTGGATTTTTAGAAATTTTATAAAACTACTTTTGAAATTTGTGAACAAAATAACTTTTAAAGAGAAATTTATTCAAGGTTTAAAATATTCCTTATAAATCAAAAATGAAAGAAATAAATAAACTTTTGCTTTGAAAATTCATATACCACATAACGAAAATTTAAGACGCAGAGTTCTCATTCACACAAGCATACAATAGTTGCATATATTGGCATTCGGCTTTTAAAGTTGTACTAAATTTACAATTAATATTACACAGAAATGCCGGATGTAACATTAATGACTAAAAAAGATTACGCTGAATACCTGGAGGTTTCCATACGAAGGTTGAGAAAGCAGCAACTATATACAAAGTTTGCAAAGTATGAATCATGTTTGGAATTGATTAAGGATTATGATTGTTCTATTAATTACCACCCAAGCAAGGTCAATATAGTAACAGATGCCTTGAGTAGAAAAGAAAGATTGAATATCATTAAAATTACTGAGGAGTTAGCAAAGGAATTGGAAAAGTTGGAAATTGAAATTTGCATACCAGGAGGTGATAAGAAGCAATTATATGAGATTACTTTCCAACCAAAGTTAATGGAAAAGATCAAGAAGTGATAAGAAGAGGTCATGAATCAAAGATAGGATAGTTTGACAAGAGAAGAAATTTGTACTAAAAAGGAAAGCGAAGGTATGTTTAGTTTTTCCTCGAGAATATGGATTCCTAATATGACTGAGCTGAAGAATGTAATTATGTGAGAAGCCCATAATTCCAAATTTATATCCATCCGGGAAGTGCTAAGATGTACCAGGATTGAAGCAGAACTTTTTGTGACCAGGAATGAAAAAGGGAATAGCCAATTAGGTGCGTAAATGTCACACCTACCAAACGATAGAAGTGGAACATCAAAGACCAAGTAAATTGTTGCAACCCTTAGAGATTCCATAGTGGAAATGGGAAGAAATTTTGATGAAGTTTGTAGTAGGACTACCAAGAACAAAGTCGAATCATGACACTATTTAGGTAATTATTAATAGGTTGACGAAGTCTGCACATTTCCTCTCGATCAACGAAAGTATTATTTGGATAAGCTAGTCAAGTTGTATTTGGATGAAATTGTGACCAAGCATGGAGTCCCTGTTTCAACTGTGTCTGATCGAGATCTAAGGTTTAACTTGATGTTTTGGACGAAGTTCTAGGAATTTTTGTGGACTAAGTCAAAGATGAGTTCCGCTTACCATCCCCAGACAGATGGTCAAAGTGTGACGATGATTCAGACAATAGAAGGTATGTTGAGGGTTTGTGCTTCGGATTTTAAAGAAATACTAGTTTGATCATTTGCCATTTAGTGAGTTTTCCTATAATAATAGTTATCATGCTAATATGGGAATGCCACCCTACAAAGCCTTGTATGGACGTAAGCGTAGATCCCCACTTTATCGGGATGAAGTGGGAGAAAAGAAGATGTTAAGTTCTGAGTTAGTATAGCAAACCAAAGACGCAGTGGTGTTGATTCGGAAAAGATTAGGAGCAGCTCAAGATAGAAACAAAAATGACACGGACTTGCATTGAAAGGACTTGGATATAGAAATTGGGTCGTTAGTATAAATGAAAGTATCACCTTGGAAATGATTGATTAAGTTTGGACAGAAAGGCAAGTTGAGTCCTAGATATATTGGACTGTTCGAGGTATTGAGAAAAGTAGGTAGAGTTGCCTATGATTTGGAACTACCGGCGCGGCTGCAGCATGTTTATAACATGTTCTATGTGAATATGATGAAACAGTATACTCATGATTCGAACTAAGTTATTGAGTTTGAACCAATCAAGCTTCAGCCAGATTTGTCCTACATCGAACAACCAGTCCAGATTCTAGACCGTAAAGGGACGATTCCTTAGGAATAAATTATTCCCATAGTAAAAGTACCTTGGAGGAATCCTCGAGTGGAAGAGTCCACTTGGGAGTTAGAGTTAGATATACTTGGCAAGTATTCTCACATGTTTGGTTAGTTGAGATTCTGAGGACAAAATCTTTTTAAGGGGGAAAGATTATAACGACTCGTACTTTTGAATTGTTAATGTGTAGCTATTAAATAGCTAAATTAATAATATATATTATGGTTCTGTCAATAGTGTGTTATATTAATACTAAGTATGTATGATTTATTCGTGTACGAGAATCATTTGTGTGATTAATTGCTGAGCCTTAGTGTTTTATTTTTACGTTTAAAAGTGGTTTTATTGAGAATTTATTTCCATAAATATTGGTATTATCTCTAAAATCATTTCTATAGTTTCATAATTTTATTAATTATTTTTGGGAATTTATAAAATTTAGAGAACATTATTTCATCGAATATTTATACCTAAATTATTTTCTGATTGTATTTAAGTGTAAATTCAGTATTAAATTACAGAATACTTCAAAAATTATGAAACTCATATTAAGTTTGAAATATTTTAAGAATTTTAAAATTATTTCGGAAATTTTTCGGATTAAATTCACCCGCACGTTTATTCGTTTATTCGTTAAATGCGGGTATGTGGTTTGTTTGAGAAATATGTATTAAATTATGAAAATTTTATTTTAATAAATTTAATTAAAACAAAACAAACAACAAAAAAATACATGCCCCTTCCCTAAATCTCGTCGACCTCATCAATCTCTTTCTCTGCACTCCTCCTTCAACGAACACTCTCAATCTCTCGTTTCTCTTCCTGATATTCTCAGTCTTACCCTCTCCTCTCCCATTTTCCCCTCCTATTCTGTTTCCCTGTTCATTTCCCATTTTTTTTCATGATAAGTTCCAGCCAGTGTGTAGCTTTCCAATTTTATACTTCGACTTCATTTCTGTTGGATTGTATACGTGTATACACGCGGGTAATATGCGTCTATCTGTATGTGCAGTCCGATTTGTGAGGTTTTGTGCCGCCTATTTTTTTCAGGTCGCCGCCCTTCTCGATTTTTCCGATGAGGTGGTGGCGCTTGGGTGCGTGTGTATTGTGTGTATGTATGTCGGTGCAGAGTCTGTTGTGGAATTGTTGCGCTGAAATTCAGATTATTGGTTCGATTATTCCGTAAAAAACTATATCGGTAGAATTCATAATGGATACCCTGCATAATCGGGCGCCCACGAATTTGCCGCCATCAACAAAGATTTTTGATGAGTTGACGGTGGACAATGATGTTCGACTGAGTCCTATAAAAATTTTAAATATTATTTTGCTAATTATTTTTGGAAAAAGATTAATATTTAGAAAATTTAGTTCGTAAGTTTTACTCGAGTTTTGGTGTGTAAAATTGTATAATAACTGTTCGGGGCATAATTGTTTGGATTGAAATTGCGAATTGTGGTTTGGTTGCATCTATTATGTTTCGACGGGTAGGCTGATAAACAGAGGAGACGCTGCCCGCTTTTTGGGAAATTAAATTCAAAAATACGGGGACACATCTTGTGATTATCGGGATTACTAGTCGAACGTATATAACTATATAGTTATATATATTTTATGAAACGTACTTGCGGGTCGTGATAAAATATTTTGTAATATAACTGACAAGCATATGTCAAGCATAGATGGTCGTCCAACATAGGGTATTTCGACTCTGTTGGTTCTAGTCGGAAGACCCAAGAGTTAATGTCAGAACTAGAGATAGCCTAGTGATCAGTCGACAAGCTCAACAAGGTTCCAATCGAAGGACCTGAGTGTTGAAGTCAAATCCAAGATAGTCTGATCATTAGGCGATAAAGCCGAGCGTCCAAGTTGGTCCAAAGTCAAGAAGTAATAGTTGTAAAGCTCGGCAAGGCAAGTACCCCTGACCATACTTTTATGGTTCATCGTATATGAATAAACTGTTTTTTATTCTCAAATAGGAACATAAATGTTTTAAGTTACGTATGCCCTGTAGTTATAACTATTTATTTAAAATCTGTTTTGGGGAAAAGTAACTCCCAAAAGGTACCTATCACGAATGAAAATGATTTGTGAACCAATTTTATATATGATGTTAAATGAACGATTTTAAACTGAGATAGATACAAGTGGTTTGGAAACTGGATAAAAATGATCAGATATTGGATACATAGGGGCCATAGTGGCCTATTGTTGTTGCATAAGCGGCTAACTCGGTTGCACGCACAACTTAATCAATTAGTCCAGCAGGGCAGAGATCTAGCTAGTCTCTAAATTCCGGAACAGGTTTATGAGATGGCAGATGGAGCCGTCTAGTGTTGATTGCATGATCAGCTACGTTCATATATCCACTACGTATCTGATTTAGTTTGTGATTCTCGTAACGGAACAAGTGATTTATACAGTTCGGTTATAAATGAAAATAGCATGCTAAAATTTGACTCTGGTATTTATACACAACACACGACTGATGTTATTGTTTTATAGAGCATGTTAGTTGTTGATATCCAGTTTATATCTATTTTACTTATGAACGAGTTATAATTTATGTTCCTAAACTGTTTTACTTGTTGATCATATAGTGGTACTGCTGAGTAATTGATTGCTCACCCTTGCAGAATGTTTTGTATATATGTATTGCAGATGCCTAGGAGACTCTTCCGTCGAAGTCAGGGCAGAGTTCTAGTTCCTCCCGTACTAGGTTCCTCTGAGGTATTTATGTCAGACCAGATGTGGTCTGTTGAGTTGCTGTATTAAATTAGTGTTTTAGATTTGTTAAATAAGTTTGGTTTTCTAATAGATGTAGCCTAAGTCATACTTAAACCTGGAAAAGATCTTGGTAAGGGGGTCGTGATATTGTAACAATAATGGTTTTGATTGTAATATAAAATGTGGTTGTTGTGGTTCGTGACGTTAACTCCTGACCCCGGGGTTGAGGCTGTCACAACAAAAAACCCCTAATTTTCAATTAAGAACATTCAAAGTATATAAAGCCTAATTTCTTTAATTCGAGAATCAAACACACATTTGAACATGTTATTGAACTCCAAATCAAGCATATGATATACCAAAATGACCAGGATTCAATTATCTACAACATGCAATCATAAAAACACATAAACAACTTCAAAATAAGAAAGTCCAAATTTAATCTTGATTTAATTTGAATTTAAATAAATAATTAGAAAATAACCTGTTGATTTTGCAGGTATACGGATTGAAGAACTTGAATCTACTCGTCGATACCTTCGATTTATCTACTTGCATGCCCAAATAGGAGTTCGATAACGCCTTCGAATCCTCATTTGATTATGAAGAACACGATGAATTTTAGGATTTTTCTCTGGAAATTATATAATTTTACTGTTTGCAAATGATAATTTGTACAAAATATAATACTGTATTTGCTATTTATATTTACAGAATATTGGTACCCTGTTGGATCATATCGAATATAAAAATAGAATACTTAATCATTTAGTATTAACAAAACTGATCCAATTCGATACCGGTTTTAGGATAATTATCAAAACCATGCTTTTTGTAAATACAGTCTTGATCTCAACACTTTGGTTACACAAATGATCCAAATTAGGTTAAAAAGGAGTTTTTCTGAGAGTTCCGGGTTGTAAAAACGTAAAAATGGTTGAAGTCGGACGATTCCCGTTTATACAAAATAATTTATAATTACTCAGAAAAATAATTTATTAAATCCATAATTCATTTATAAAATCATATAGTAGCATATAAATTAATTAGAAAAATATCAAAATTATCTATACTTTATTTTGGACATATAAAAATTAAAATACTCAAAACATCCAAACACATATACCAATTAACAGATCACCTTTCCAACTCCTAGGTTTCTCCACAATACTCTTACTAACTTTATAACTTTATTCCTTAACAGTTTCTCTCTCTTTTCTACGATCTATATTGGACTCTCAACATAGAACGACTATGCCTGAAGTTCTATCGGCTCATATTCTATCGCATGTCTAGAATTCTGGATTATACTTTTTTTAAACCTTGTCACATGAAAAACATTAAAAATGTTCCACATGCGGGGTAACACCAATCCGTATGCTACCTTACCAAAATGTTTCAAAATTTTTAAAAAGGTCCAACGTATCCAGGACTCAGCTTTCCTTTTTTTCTGATCCTGGATGATCCCTTTCATGGTGATACTTTTAACAATACTAAATCTCCTTTTTCAAACTCCATATTCTTTGTAACTTGATCTGCATATTTCCTTCGACAATCCTGTGCTGCACTTAACCTTTTCTACATAATCTCGATAACTTCCTTCATCTATTGTACCAACTCTAGTATAAGTATATCACGTTTCCAACTTCATCTCAATTTCTTCTAAAACCAATGGCACAAACACATCGCATAAATTCAATTGTCTAGATCATTCTTTTTCTTTGGCCATCAGTCTGTGATAATAAGTTGTACTCATATTCAACTTAGCTCCTCAAACATTCTTGAAAACTTTTCTTAAACCTTAAATTAAATCTTGAATCTTGGTCAAATACAATAGACACGGGAATTCCATGACGAACTACTATTTCCTTCAATTACATGTGAAACAACTTGTCCCATGAAAATCCTTAGTTAAGAGGTAGAAATTGAGATGACTTAATTAGTCTGTCCACTATAACCTAAATAGCATCATGGTTCACTTTCATCCTTGGTAATCCGACTATAAAATCCAGAGCAATATGCTCCCATTTCCATTCTGCATTTCCAACGGTTGCATTAATCCACTAGGTCTCTGATACTCCACTTTAATCTTTGATATGCCTAACACCTACTCATCCATTCTGAAATTTACCTTTTCATATCTGGTCACCAATATTCTTCTTTAAATTTCTATATATCTTGACACTTTCTGGATAGATTAAATACTTGGAATTGTAAGTTTCTTGTAGGATCTCATTCTTTAATTCTGTCACTTATGGCATCCAAATTTTGTAAGAAAATTTGAGAATGCCGTGATCATTCTTCTGAGTGCATAACTATCCTCTTACTAAATTGTTAACATCCTGATCTATTATCTCTTCTTGACATCTCTTTATCTTCTCTAACAACTCTGGATGAAAGGTCATACTACACGTCGTTGCTTCTTTTGGATTATAAATTCTGACTTCCAATTCCAACTTCCGAAATTCTATAATAACTTTTGTGGTAAAATCAACACATTCACTTTCTCTATTAGATATATTTGTGATGTCATGTCTAATCTAATTTTTTTAGTTTCAGAACTTATTATCAGAACTTAACTAGAAATCAGAATTTACTGAAGACAGGAAGTTATGAAAACTTAAGCCATCAGGACTTACATCAGAACTTAAGTGCGGATACACTTCAGGGATGAAAAGCGGCTGATTTACAGGAGAGGATCTGGATTAAACAAAAGAAGATATACTTGGAGAGTTATACAGCTAAAGGACTACAGTAGATAATCTTTGATTGATGTTTTTTAGGAAATAAGACATATCATATCAATTAGGAGATATCTTGTAACTGTGTAGTATATAAACACAGATTAGGGTTTACACTATATGTGTTATCATTCATGAGAAGATTATTCATTGTAACCCTAGTAGCTCTTAGTGATATAATACATCACTAAGAGAGTAGATTAAACCTACTGTAATAGAGTTTGATATATTGAATAAACTTGTGTTCTGTTATATACTTGTGTTTATAATCGAATTAATTATAGATACTATATTCAACCCCCTTCTATAGTATCAAAAAGGCCTATCAAGTCGTATCAGAGCCAATCTGTTAAGCTTATAAATAGTTAAGATCCAAAAAACAATCAATCATGTCTGATCAATTAAAAACACAAGACCCTCATGAACCTGCAAAGGTTCAACCCATTCAAAACACCAGTAGATATGAAACCTTCAGGGTTCTTATGCTCAGGGTGTCCGAGTACCCTGTATAGAGTGTGAAGATGGACATATTTCTGGAAGCTACAGATCCATAACATTTAGACAGAATTTATGATGGTCCACACAATCCCACAAAGCTTTCTATTGCAGTTGGGAATGAGCCACAAAAGATAATTCCCAAAGAAAAGAGAGAACTCACCACTGAAGACATCTCTTCACTAGGCAAGGATGCAAAAGTAAGACACTTGATTCATAGTGCACTTGAGAATGTCATGTCAAATAGGGTGATTGGATGCAAGACTGCAAAAGAAATCTGGGATGCATTGGAAGTGAGATGTCAACGAACCAATGCCATCAAAAAGAACAGGAAGACGATACTTACACAGGAGTATGAGCACTTTGACTCAAAATCTGATGAGTCACTAACTGATATGATAGATTCACAAAGCTGTTGAAAGATCTGTAGTGGATAAGTAGTATGATCCAGAAGATTTAAATCTGAAATTCCTACTAGCTCTTCCTGAAAACTGGGATTTGAAAGCTACTACAATAAGTGATAACTATGAACTTGCTGATGTGTCTCTTGATGAAATCTATGGGATACTCAAGACTCATTAACTTGAGATGGAGCAAAGAAAGAAGAGGCATGGAGGGAAGTCTAAGACAGTTGCTTTAAAGACTGAAGAAAATCCAATTGTCTCTAGGAAGGCAAAATGAAAGGCTCTCATCTTACAGTCTGATTCAGAGTCATCAGATTCTGATGATGATGATTTAGAACCTGAAAATTTATCTGATGTGGATGTTGATGCAGAGATGATGCAACTGTGTGCTCTTATGGTGAAGGGTATCACAAAGATAGCCTACAAGAAATTCAGAAAGGGTAAGAAGTTTTCCAGGAAAGGTGGAAGTTCTGACAAGAAAGGGTTCAGAAACACTGAAGGCAAAGGAGGAAAGTCTGATAGAGGAGACAACTCACATGTCATATGCTATAATTGTGGTGAAAGAGGCCACGTCTCTCCTGATTGTAAAGGAAAAGGTGATAAAGGCCAGGCACTTATCACAAAGAAGAAAAACTGGATAGACACTTCAGAATCTAAAGAAGAGGTGAACTATGCCTTAATGGAAAATGCTGATAGCAGTTCTGATGATGCTGAACTAAAGGTACCTCTAGCAACTCTTGCTTTTGATAAAGAAGAAATTACTGAGTTGAGATTATTTCTGAAAAACATTAATATTAGCTATAGAGATCAGAATTTAGAGAATGAAAGATTAAAATCTGAAAATTTAAAGTACAAAAATAGAAATAGCTATCTTGAAGAAGAGTTAGTCAAGATGAACACTATTCAGACAGAGAGAGATAATGCTGTGTATGTTAAGAATGAATTACTTAAACAGAATGATTATCTAAAAACTGAATTAGAAAAAGAAAGAGAAATCATCAGGATTTGGACTAACTCAGGCAGAACAACTCAGAATATTCTAAGTAGTGGAAACTGGAAAGAGGGGTTAGGTTATAAAGATGGTAAAAGCGAGAAAGGGACTTTGCCAATTAAGCCAATTGATATCAAACAGACTGAAAAGCGAAAGGTAAATCATGTTAAATTTTTTGTAAAAACTGTTGTGTCTGATTCTAAAGAGATGAAAGACTCTAAAATAGAATTCAAAGAAAAGTCAACTTCTGACAAATTAAAACAGGATAAACCAGCTTTGGTAAACATTGGCTTAACGAAAAAGAAGCATATTAAGTATAAGCTGAAAGAGATTAAAAATGCGAACAAGTTAAAGGAAGCTAGGAAAAATAGGAATGGAAAGGAAGGTGTGAATAAAAGTAATAATTATACGCCTGTTCCTAATGCTCCTAGAATGAAATGTTATAATTGTGGAAACTCTAACCATTTTGCTTCTTTTTGCAGGAAAACTAAAGATATAAACTCTTTATCTCCTAGATCAGGAATTAAGAGTCAGTCTATTAGGTTTAAACCATAAAATCCATGTTTTCATTGTGGTAGTTTATGGCATTCTATTTATACTTGTGAGGAATATCATAGTTTGTACTATGATTATTATGAAATAAAACCTTCTTTAAAGAAAATTAGTGTAATTTCTTCTAGTGTAAATTCTGATGCAAAGTCTGATATAAAGTCTGATAAAAAGCATGTTAGCGTAAACTCTGAAACTAAATCCGCTGCAAATGCTAACAAACTTAACAAGGCCAAAGGATCCAAGCAAGTCTGGGTCCTTAAAACTAATCAATAGTGGTCTTTGTGATTGCAGGGCAACAGGAAAAACATCCTGGTTCTGGATAGTGGATGTTCAGGACATATGACTGGAAATAAAGCCCTGTTATCAGACTTTGTGGAGAAAGTTGGCCCAGGAGTTTCTTATAGAGATGGCAACATGGGAAAGAATCTGGGATATGGCAATATCAATCTTGGGAATGTCATAATTGAAATAATAGCTCTTGTCTCAGGATATAAACACAATCTTCTAAGTGTGAGTTAAATCTGTGACAGAGGTTATCATGTGGATTTCTTTGAAGAACACTGTGAAGTTGTAAGTAATTCTACAGGAAAAGTGGTTCTGAAAGGTTATAGACATGGTAACATATAGGAAGCCAGACTTTCAACAAATTCTAATGGTTCTGCAATCTGTCTGTTAAGCAGAGCATCAATTGAAGAAAGCTGGAATTGGCAAAAGAGACTCTATCATTTAAATTTCAACAACATAAATGAGCTAGTAAAGAAAGATCTTGTGAGAGGATTTCCAAAATAAATATTTTCTCCTGATGGTCTTTGTGACTCATGTCAAAAGGAAAAATAAAGAAAATCTTCATTCAAAAGCAAAACTGAATCTTGAATTCTTGAGCCTTCTCACTTACTGTATGTTGATCTATTTGGTCCAGTCAATGTCATGTCTATTGCAAAGAAGAAATATGTTATAGTTATAGTGGATGAGTTCACAAGATACACTTGGGTGTATTTCTTGCATAAGAAGAATGAAGGTGCATCTACTCTAACTGATCACGTCAGAGAGTTGGATAAGTTAGTTAAAGATTCTGTTAAAACAATAAGTGATAATGGCACTGAGTTCAAGAATTCAATCATGGAAGAGTTCTACAAAGAGCAAGGAATAAAGCAGGAATTTTCAGCACCTAGAACTCCACAGCAGAATGGAGTTGTAGAAAGAAAGAACAAGACTCTTATTGAAGCTGCATGAACTATGCTTGATGAAGCAAAGCTACCAACCTATTTTTGGGCTGAAGTTGTGCAGACTGCTTGTTTTACACATAATGCTACACTCATAAACAAGCATGGAAAAACACCAAATGAGATGGTGAAGAAAAAGAAGCCAAATCTGAAATACTTTCATGTATTTAGATGCAAGTGTTTTGTTCTTAAGACTCATCCTGAACAGCTGTTAAAATTTGATCTAAAAGTTGATGAAGGAATTTTTGTTGGATATCCACTTTCCACAAAAGCCTTCAGAGTCTACAATTTAAGAACAAGGGTTGTCATAGAATCTATCAATGTATCTTTTGATGATAAAAGGATTACTGGACTTGAAGATTTCAATTATCATGATCAGCTGAGATTTGAAAATGAAGATGTAAATTCTGATTCTGTAAATTCTGATGACCTAAATCCTGATCCTGTAAGTTCTGACGGGTTAAATTCTAATGTCATTGAAATTATGGTAACTGCTCTAAAAGAAAATACAACTGTTCAGGGGGAGCAAGCTGATGATCATACCACATCTCAAGATTCTCAAGAAGCATCAGAACCAGTTACTGACTCTTCAAATTCTGATTCATCAAGTTCTGATGAGCCAAATTCTGACAATTCTGGAAACTCCGATTCTTCAATTCCTGAAGGATCCAACTCAAATTCTGAAGTCTCAGAGAGCATAACTTCAGAGGGAGCATCAGAAAATGTTGATGGAGACAGCATGGATCACGGGGGAGGATCCAGTTCTAGAGATCAACTTCCATATGCAAGAAAGTGGACTAAATCACACGCACCTGACTTAATAATTGGAGATCCTGAAGCAGGTGTCATAACTAGAACATCAACAATAAATAAATGTCTCTATCATTCATTTCTATCTTAGACTGAACCAAAGAAATTGGAAAAAGCTCGTCAAGATGCTGATTGGGTTCAAGCAATGCAGGAGTTAAATGAATTTGAAAGAAATAAAGTTTGGACCCTAGCACCAAGTCCAAAGGACAGATCAATTGTTGGTACAAAATGGGTGTTCAAAAATAAAACTGACAGTGATGGCATAATTACAAGAAACAAAGCAAGGCTGGTTGCTAAAGGTTACTCTCAACAGGAGGGTATTAACTATGATGAAACATTTGCTCAAGTTGCTAGATTGGAAGCCATAAGAATCTTTTTGGCTTATGTTGTTCACAAGAAGTTTAAAGTCTTTCAAATGGATGTGAAAAGTGCTTTTCTCAATGGAGAATTGGAAAAAGAGGTATATTTTGAACAACCTTCAGGCTTTGTAGATCCAAAATTTCCAAATCATGTCTACATGCTTGACGAAGCACTTAATGGCCTTAAGCAAGCTCCTAGAGCACGGTATGAGACTTTGACTCAATTCCTTCTAGAAAGTGGATTTCAGAGAGGCACAACTGATAAGACTTTATTCTACCTCAACTATGGAAAGGACTTACTTTTGGTAGAGATATATGTTGATGATATCATCTTTAGCTCTACAAATACAAAACTTTGTGAAAGATTTTCAAAGTTAATGCAGTCAAGATATCAAATGAGTATGATGGGAGAGTTGAGTTATTTTCTGGGACTTCAAGTCAAACAGACTAAAAAAGGTACTTTTATCAGTCAATCCAAGTACACCATAAATCTACTCAAGAAATTTGGAATGTAAGACAATTCTAATGCATCAACTCACATGGCCACTGCCACCAAGTTAGATAAAGATACTGGAGCATCAGTATATATTACTAACTACAGAGGTATGATTGGCTCTTTACTCTATTTAACTACAAGTAGACCAGATATCATGTATGCTACCTGTGTTTGTACAAGATTTCAGGCTGATCCAAGAGAACCTCATCTAATAGCTGTGAAAAAAAATTTCAAGTACCTCAAGGGTACAGCTGATCTAGGATTATGGTACCCTAGGGAATCATATTTTAAGCTAATAGGTTACTCAGATGCAGATTTTGCAGGATGCAAAATAGACAGGAAAAGCACTAGTAGAAGCTGCCAATTTCTTGGAGGCAGATTGGTTTCTTGGTTTAGCAAGAAACATAAATCAATTTCTACATCAACTACAGAAGCAGATATATTGCTGCAGGAAGCTGTTGTGCACAGATTTTGTGGATAAAGAATCAGTTACTGAACTATGGGTTAGAATTTTCTAAAATACCCATCTACTGTGATAATCAAAGTGCTATTGCTATGATAGGAAATCCATTTCAACACTGAATGACAAAGCACATCATCATTAGGTACCATTTCATAAGGGAACATGTGATGGAAGGTACAGTGGAATTGCATTTTGTTCCAACAGATCAACAACTAGCAGATATCTTCACAAAACCACTATGTGAAGCTACTTTTACAAGACTGGTAAATGAACTTGGAATTGTTTCAGGTTCTTTCTCAAAATCTGTTCAGTTTTTTTCTCATACATCAGACTTTATGATCAGTGTTTACATATTTTCCTATCTCAATGTAATATGTGCTTAAATTGTCACATATTAAACACTGCTTATTATCTGATGTGATTCTATAAACTCTGAAAGTGTTTTGAATCTTCTGTGACTATTCAATCCAATGAGGATTATTTTGTTAGATGCTGACTTAGTAGTCTTTAACAAACTATGTATCCCATGTTTGAATTAGTTATTTATGTGGAAATCACTAACACAAGCAAATTCTGATTTTGATCTTACTCAAATTTACTTCCCGTATCTTATTACTAAGTGACAACTAGATTATTGCTTCTTATCTAGTCAAATTCTGATGTCAGTAAATCTTAAGGATGAACTACATGCTTGATAAGCCTCACTTATCTACAGAAAATAAAAGAAAAGAAAAATTGAAATCAGGCACTCCTTTGAGATCTAGAGTAAATATATGAAAGGGAAGATCCAAGTGCATTGCTGGTATTAAGTTATATGCATTAGAAAAGCAAATTAATTTTTCTGGATGACTTTTCACATTCTCTGATTATTGGAGAAATATTCTGATAACAACATTAATTCTGATGGCATTTGTAACTCATTTACGCTGAGAAGCCCTTGTCAAAATAATTTCAAAAGATGCATAAAATAAGCACAAACAGTTGAGGTGGATTCTTGCATAACTTTACTCTACAGTAGACTTCACAATTCAAGATAGATTTTAAGCATTTTTCTTAGTTATGCCTTATTTCTAAGATATACTGAAGTTTATCAGACTTTAATCTTTATCTGATCATTTTCACATACATACACTATCACTCCATATGAATGATGAAAATTACTGTGGTGATTAAGTTGTCTCTAATAAACAGTTAAGTATTATTTGCATAAATTTTGAGGACAGGTTTTGATTATGTTCTGATGATTAAAGTCTGAAGAAACCAATCAGTATTTGTGTGAAGAAACACAGAAACAGTCATTTACTTTTGGAGTACAGAAGCCATGTTCTGATGATCGTTAAATTCTGATAATAGTCAAGTTCTGATGCAAATCCTGATGTTTACGTGGCATTATTTATTTACTTGACTTATTTTTAGTATTTACTGTAACGGTTATATTTCTCAGAAAAATAATTAGGTGAGATAAAAACAGTCATAATCATTTGTTAGTGGGTTGCATGTTGGTTTTGGTATGTGCAGGTGTGCAATAATTACTGCATGTTTACCGTGCCCACTATTATATTTTAACTGATTACACGCTGCCAAGTGTAAAAACTGTCGGTTCTAATTCAAAAAGAGATGTTACCATGTGCAGAGTATAAATATCAAAGATAAAAGATTATACAATATTTTACCCACTCTTTTACTCTATTCTCTCTCTCTCTCTCTCTCTCTCTCTCTCTCTCTCTCTCTCTCTTTCTCTCTCTCTCTCTCTCTCTCTCTCTCTTATTTTCTTACAATCTTATTCTCTGACGTTCTCTTACAGGCATTTTATCAAACACTTTGCAAACACAAAATTTTCACTTGATTTTTCAATAGAAATGGCACCAAAGGATGTTATTTTTAATGGAGCCAAGTTTGTCCCAAACAACTACTCTGCTATCTTGAACAAGGATGAAGCTCCTTCAGAACTTCACTTTGTTCAGGATTTCTTGGCTCACAGTGAGATTGGGTATGCTCTGACCCAACCTCAAGCAATCTCTGGTAAACAAGTCCTGGAATTCTTGAAGACTGGAATCTATGATGATGAAGGTGAAACTGGATCTCCAAGCATCATCTTCTCATCAGGAGAAGATGAGTATGTGGTAACTGTTACTACTGTGAGGCAGGCTCTTCATCTGCCTGAAAACTGCACTTACAAATCAGCACCTGGAGAATCTATTCTTCAAAACATGATGGCAAGCTTAGGCTATGAGAAAAGCTTGTCAAAGCTAGGACAATTGAAGATGCCTTACATCAGGAGGGAATGGAGCTTCTTCTTTGATTGCATCACCAAGAGTTTTTCAAACAAATGCTCCAATTTCAATGCCATTCCAATCATGAGTCAACAAATAGGGTATGCACTTCTTAATCAAACTCATTTTGATTATGCATCTACTGTGTTAGGCTATATTGGTGACAGAATGAAGGATGATGCAAATGTAGTATATTTTGCTAGGTTCTGTCAATAAATTTATAGTTATTGTTGTTCTGATAAGTCATAAGTGTTTAGTGACCTAATGGAACCTTTTAAGTTACATAAAAGGGCATTTACTGACTTGTTATCTGCTGATAACAAGAAGGAAGTACTAAGACCTCTCCAGATACCCCAATTTGTCAAACAGTTCTTTGTCAACACTATCCTAAACACTTACACAGCCATACTCCCTGATGTAGCACCATCACAACCATCCACTACTCAACAACCACAGTCTACCTCACAACCACCAACATCAGCACCTGTTGAAAGCACTTCACAGTCCAGACCCAAATCCAAAACCAAACCAACCTCTGGTACTTCCCAAATGTTGTCAGTTGTAAAATCTGACACATCCTCCAGACCCAAAACCTCAAGAGCTAAATTTGTTCCTCAATCTTCACCAAGGACAAAGAGAAAGCTGATTCTGAGAGATGAATCAGATGAGGAAGAACAGGTCCAGATTCCTGTATCAGAACCTGTGACAGAAGAAGTTGAAGAGTCAACTCTTTAGAAGGAGAAAACAGCTAAAGCTTCTGGCATTCAGAAAAGAAAGAGGTCTTCACATTCTAATATAGATCATATCACCCCTCCATCTAGAAAATCAAAATTGAGGAAGACAAGAGCAGGTGTGCATATTGCACAAACTCAATCTGAGGATACTGAAGATGCTGAGGAAGGGGATCAGGAATCTCTGATCTCATCAGAACCTATTGTGATTGAAGCCCTGCCAGCAGCTGAACAAGTTCTGATTCAGGAATCTGAAATTCCTGAAGTCCACAGATCAGAACTTGTACAAGAATCTGTGATTTTTCCACCTCCCTCTCCAATCAAAGCTACAGATGATGTTGAAGAACAAGAGACAAGTCGTGAAATAGATATTCATAATATAAATATACCTACTGTTCTATATTTGGAAGCTCCAACTACAAAACAGCCAACTCCTGTTACCTCAAATTTTACAGGCTGAGATACCAACAACATCAATTCTTGATCTTGGAACTGAAGATCAGAATTTAGACAAAGTTGATTCAGAGTCTCCTACAGCCACACACACCTTGGTGTTATCTGAAGATGGGGAGATTCTAGCAAGTTCTGGAGAGTCGGCTCCAGTAAACACTCCAGTGCCTACAGGAAAAGAGGCACTATTCCAGTTTAAGGAAGAGGCTGCTCCAGTTCCATGGGAGGAAACCTTTAGAGGGGTTGAGTGGATGCATAAATGGAATGATACTGATTTTATTCCCAGCCCACATGTTCTGACAGAACATGTCTCTAAAGCTGATGAGTTGCTGACAAGTTCTGACTTCAAGCATCAACTAAAGGTCACTACTCTCAGTACAAGAACTCTACAAGGTCAACACTCCAAGACTCATGCAAAGGTTGATAAACTTCAGGAAATAGCTGATAAGCTAAACATGATGCTCAAACTAGACAAGAAGAGGTTTATCAGACCAATTCAAGAAAACGTGGATGCTATTGAGCTTGTTTAAGACAAGCAGCAGGCCCAACTGGATGAGGTATTACAAAATCAAGCTGCTCAACAGACTCAGTTAAATGAGATCCAAACTTTAGTGGAACTCCTTCTTTCTCTACTCCTGACAGATGATGCCAAAAAGGGGGAGAAGGTAGTTAAGTTCAAATGCCCAACAAGCCAAACACTGAAGAAAAAGGATGATCATGGAGATGACCAGGGAAACTCTGAAAAGAGTAGAGGTCAAAGTCAAGGGAAGCAGCTGAGCAGAATTCCCACTCAACAGACAATTTCTCATCAGAGAATGTCTGGTAGTAATAAGGAAGGAAAGAAGCCAATAGATCAGGATGTTCCTTTGTTGATCACAAATGTTGATACTTCAAATACTGATGATCAAGTTCTGACAACTACTTCTGATGTGATAGTCCAAGCTAGAAGCCAAGAATCATAAAAGTTTTTGCAGACATTGAAATTCAAAGGAAAGAAAGCAACATTCTTCTACAAAGATCCCAAAATTCAATCTGTTGATGAAGAATTGGCCAAGAGTCTATTCCTTAAGGATAATCTAGGAGTGGATTTAGAGGAATTAAGAGAAGAAGCTAAATTTGTTGCTAAGAAGAGCAAACTCAAGTCAAAAGCTTCTGATGCTAAAAAGCCACCAAGGCCAAAAGAAAAGGGGATTGTAATAAAAGAAAGATCTGCCGCAGAGATTCCTAGATCAAGGATTAGATCTCAAACTACTACTGATCCCAAAGACAAGGGAAAAGGAAAAGTTGGGGCGACAGTCAAGAAACAGAAGATGAAGATTCCTCAAATTCTGATGGATCCTGTATACAAGATGATTCAAGTCTTTGATGATACTGCTGCTAAAGATGAAACAATTGAAACTCTGAAGATGAAGAACTGCAGCAATTCAAAGCTCAGTTACTTGAAGTTAAAAGAAATGCAGAGACCAAGCTGGTATCAGACTTTGTAAGGAATCATTATGGATTCAGGCTGATTTAGTGAATTTGGTGAAAGCTGCATGGACTGTAAATTATATTTAGTTGTGCATATAAACTCTCATTGCATTTGTACTTAAATGTTTTTGACATCATCAAATCTATAAACTTGTATATTTTTATAATTTACAAGTTGGGGGAGATTGTTAGATATATTTGTGATGTCATGTCTAATCTGATTTATTTAGTTTCAAAACTTATTATCAGAACTTAACTGGAAATCAGAACTTACTGAAGACAGGAAGTTATCAGAACTTAAGCCATCATGACTTACATCAGAACTTAAGTGCGGATACACTTCATGGATGAAAAGCGGCTGATTTATAGGAGAGGATCTGGATTAAACAAAAGAAGATATGCTTGGTAGATAATGTCTGATTGATGTATTTTAGTAAACAAAAACATATCATATCAATTAGGAGATATCTTGTAACTGTGTAGTATATAAACACAGATTAGGGTTTACACTAAATGTGTTATCATTCACGGGAAGATTATTCATTGTAACCCTAGCAGCTCGTAGTGATATCATACATCACTGAGAGAGTATATTAAACCTACTATAACAGAGTTTGATATATTGAATAAACTTGTTTTCTATTACATACTTGTGTTTATAATCGAATTGATTGTAGATACTATATTCAACCCCCTTCTATAGTATCAAAAAGGCCTATCATTCTCCTTTTTTCTTAATACATCTTCCACTACATTTTCTTGTCTTGAGTGATAGTTAATCGTATAATCGTAGTCTTTGATCAACTCCAATCAACTTCGTTGTCTTATGTTAAGTTCCTATTTGCGTGAATATGTACTTCGAACTCTTTATGGTCCATATAAATATCACATTTTTCTCTGTATAGATAATGTTTCCAAATCTTTAAAGTGAATACTATTGCTGCTAGTTCCAAATCATGAGTAGGATACTTATGCTCATGAGGTTTCGGTTATCTAGACGCATATGAAATGCCTTTATTATGCTGCATCAACACACAACCTAATCCCTTATGAGAAGCATCACTATCGATTAAAAACTCTTCTTGATCATCTAGAAGTGATAAAACAGGTACCGTGATTAATATCTTCTTTAATTCCTCAAAACATTCTTCACACTTCTCCATTCCATATAAACTTCTCGCTTTTCCTACTAAGCTTCGTCAAAGGTGTCACAATCTTTGAGAAATCTTGAACAAATTTTCGATAACATCCTGCCAATATTAAAAACTTCTAACTTTTGTTGGTGTTTTTGTTCTTTCCCCATTCATAGTAACTTTAATCCTTTCTAGATCCATTTTGGTTCCTTCGTCACTGACTATTTAACTTAAGAATTAACCTTCATGCAACTAAAACTCACACTTTGAAAATTTAGTATACAACTTTTTCCTTCTCAGAATTTCCAAAACTATCCTTAAATACTTTTCATGGTCCTACGTTAACTTTGAGTAAACCAAAATATCATCTATAAGAAAAAATATAACTTATCCAGATACTCCATAAAGATTCTGTCCATCAAGTTTAAATGTTGCTGGTGTATCCAAAAAGCATTACTAGCATTTCACGATGACCGTACTTAGTTTAGAAAGCTGTCTTCAATACATCCTCAGGTTCAATCTTCAATTGATGATACTCAAATCTTAAATCCATCCTAGAAAATACTTTTCTTTTTTCAACTAATCAGACAAATCATTAATTTGAGGTAACAGATACTTGCTCTTGATAGTAAACTTGTTGAGTTCCGCTAGTCAACACATAATCTCATGCTTTCATCTTTCTTCTTAAATAATCATACCGATGCACCCCATAGGGACACACTAGGTCTAATCGCTTCTTTTTCTAACAATTCTTGTAATTGCTTTGTTAACTCCTTCCTTTCACTGGCGCCATTCTGTACGGGGCCTGGAATGCTGGTTCCGTTCTCAATGTTAAGTCAATCGTAATTAAACTTCTCTGTCAGGAGGAAGTCCTCGTAACCAGTGTGGAAACACGTCTAGAAATTTATTGACCACTAGGATATCTTCAAATTTTTATTAACTTCTGGCTTTTATTTATCACATAAGCAATATAATACTCCCATCCTTGCTATAATTACCTTTTATCTTGAATCTTCTTTAAAAATTCATTACTTACCTTTGACCTCTAAACGTCACCACTTTCTCATCAGGCGTCTTTAGAATTATCTTCTTATCACGACGGTCTATCTGAGTATCACGCTCAATTAGTCGGTCCATTCTTAGAATAATGTCAAATTCTCCTATCTGAAACAGTATCAAATCAGCACAAACTTATTTCTAGAAATCCCCATCTCACAATTGATACACACTTGTGTAACATATACACGTTCTTGATTTTCTAGTTTTATAGTCATGATCTCATTTAATAGTTTCACTGGTCAATTCAACTTACCAACAAGATCTCGAGAAGTAATTGATCGAGTTGCTCCCGATTCTACTAACACTTCAGCACATAAGGAATTCACAGTAAGCATACCCACCATCATATCCATATTCTGAATAGAATCTTTCACAAATATATCATAAACTCCTAATCTTGGAGGCTCATTCACTATCGAAGTAGATCCCATGATTTTTAGCGTATCACTGACTGAGGCTGGTGATTTACAATCCTTGTCAGATGCCCTGGTTCCCATACTTGAAATATATAAATCCAATAGATGGAACTGTGCCCGCTTGATTATTGGGGGATTGAATTTTTGTTTGGAAAACTTTCATAAAGAACAACAATACAATACAATAATTAGAAGGATTCATGAGTCAATAAATTTATAGTTAAAAAAGAAATAATGAGTAATGATTTGAATAGAAATAAGACAACCACATTGGTACCTTAGATGGCCAGTCTTTCATACCATATGGAATACATCACATGATTATGTGGCGTCCCACCATAACACTGCTTGTCTCAATCAGAAAACAAAACTTGAGGAAAAAATAATTTGGAAAGGAATACAACAATTTTCTATTTCTTATCACCTCATAGAACTTATAATGAAAGAATTCATAATTTTTAAAGAGTCAAAAAAATATATATTGAAGTATTGTAGAAAATAATGATATTGTTGGTCGCCATCCACATTTCACTTATATACACCTTCAGAGCTCGTTCGATCAATAGATCACATTCAATTCATAAAATAATTTCAGAAAGTCTGCTGAAATATATTCATCATTATAATAGATTCCTATTTATTAAGTCTCATATCTTAATCATCGTACCTGCACGTGTAATACTTTAACAATTCGATCATAATTACGTTCTTACAGGATAACTTCAAATTTTGTCTATGCGACTTAGAATAACCACTGATCATTCAACATATCGATTCTTTTGCTAATAATGTTCTTCTTTTATAAAAGTCTGGAAATTGCTCAACCTTCGTCGATCATGCTCAGGCTTCTTTTAAATCGACGAATTCTTTACACTCTAATAGTCTCATAAATTGGATGAATAATTTCTCCGCACACTGATTCTGTTGTTAACCTTATCAAACAAGATTTTCACTCTTCTGTTGGGAACAATCGAAACTTCTCCATGATAGTGGGTCCACTGAGACCCTCTGAATTAACCATACCAATTCTATATCAAGTATTCTTCTAGGTAATCTGAATCTTATAACAAACGAGAAACTCAAGTAGTAATTTAACAGCCAATTATTTAAAAAAAAACTTATTTGGTTTAAAGAACTTTTAGAAATTTTATTAAGAAAATCTCTTTCAAAAACTTGTTTAAAATTTTGAAAATTGCACATTTGGTTGTCATTACTATATAAGTTGGTTTTTGTCCTTCACATAAGGGTCCAGCCACTTCAATCTATCTTCTGCCCCTTATTGGGTCCCTCTTGCTTACATAAGTCGATGAAAACTTCAGTTACTGTTGCATATTACCTTATTCGTAATTTCACTTCAAAGCTTCCATACTTGTAATACTGTCATCATCATTTTTGCTATCGCTAAGTACAACAGGTCTATTCAATAGTCAACAAGTCTATTCCATAAAACAAAATCTGTTGATATCATATCACATCGCTATTATACATATCACATTCCTCATAACACCATCATCTAACTCCAAGAAAACTCTGGATCTCCAATCCTTTTAAACCCCTTAAGCACATGAGACTCTACAAAATAATCATGGATGGCATACTCACTGGAGACTCTATATAACCTGGTAGCAGCTATCCTCTTAAGCTCATGAATTCTCTCTCTAGATTTCTTCTTACCTTTCTTAATATCTTATACACTCACCATATGGTGTAACTCTCGAATCCATCCTCGTAGGTGTTGTTGCTCCATAAGACAGGTCTTAAACTAATGGTATTGAATAAGGTATGGGGTAGACTGAAAAGATGTACTCACAGCTGAATGTCCGGTCAGTAGATGGGGGTCCTCAAATAGGTGGTCTCACATCAATGGGTGCTAAAATAGCTTGAAGAGGTGCAGCTGTTACAACATGAGGTAATACAATTAATACTGGTGGAAGAACAAGGTGTGGATCAAATCTGGGTGAAGATGACGGTCCAGAACAGAAGGCTCCGAATGATCAGATGATACATGGAAAATAGGATCTTCCATTTTCAATATCTGGAAATCACATTGCAAGATAAGAATCTCGAATCACAACACGAATCATACCGAAAACCTACTATGCAGTTGCACTCAACCTCATGACGTCCTATCTTTATATTTCTTATTCATAATCCTAACCTGTTGGATTTTAATCGCAGCGGAGGCATGGTAAAACACTTTTACACATACAAAATCCAAATAAAAGCATATAAATCGTGGTAAAACCATATGGATCGATTACTAACCTTTAATATGCGATCCAAGAGCAACGATCGGAGATCCTTAGCAGATGCTCCTCAAACGTGAAGCACTCCACCGGTATCCACCAAGAAAACGACGTTAAGGAGGAGGAGGAGGTGGAGAGAATTAGGTTTTTCTAAAATTTTTGGGGTTAGAATAAAAATAGGGTTTATAATAGTATATTTATAGGCAAAATTTTCAGCTGAAATTTTCCATAAATATTATTAATATTATCCCATTTATTATTCTCATTAATAATTAAAACACCTTTTAATTATTAATCCTTTTTCTAAACACTTTAGAAATAATTCTCTCTCTTGATTTAATTTCCAAAAAATTAAATCCTTAATTAATAATATTAAGAACTTTTCTTAATTAATTTATAATCAATTAAATCTCATTTAATCAATTATTAAATTTGCCAATTATTTATTTGACAAATAAATAATTATTAGCCATTATTAATTAATTCCTCCACCTTTAAATCATTCTCTTTTTATGGTGTGACCCTGTAGGTTCAATATTAAGCCGGTAGTAGAAATAAATAGTAATAAAACTATTTTATCATTATTTATATAAATTCTCTAATTTATTAAATATGATTAATTAATTGATCACATTTATTCTACATCGTGAGCGATACTTCTCAGCATATCGCGACTATCCGGATAATATGAATTCACTGCTTAGAATACCAAGAACCTATTCAGTGAATAGTTACCGTACAATAAACTCCTTCTACCCTACATTGTCCCGATTAAATACAAGGCATGGATCTCGTGTCAAGCCTATCTAATTTAATCACTTGCTTACCATTTACTATGCTTAGATCTATGCAAATTAGAAACTCCTTTCTAATTTCATTCACTCTGGCCAGAGATTCCTGAACTAGCATAAGTGGATCAGCCTTGAACATTCGCTTCCTTCACTGGAAGGGGTAGATCCTTTATTGATCACACACTATCTTCGAGTACAAATTCCTATACCCAGTAGAGCCCTAATAATTGTCCCTGGAGACTAAGAACTAAACCAAAGTATAGTTCAGTGTACACAAGATGACTATAAAGACCTCAAGTCTAAGGATACTTGTACAACTATCACTATGTGAACAACTGCTGACACGTGAGTGAACTCCATCAGTTGTTCAGCTGGGCGAGTCATGTTCAGTGAACTTATTCTATAATAAGCACCTACATACTAGCTATAGTGTCACCACACAAATGTCTATGAGAACAGACATCCTTCATAATGAAGCAAGCATAGTATGTACCGATCTTTGCGGATTATTAATTACCAGTTAGTAATCCTATGATCAGGAACTATTTAAGTTTAGAGTTATCATCTTTTAGGTCTCACTATTATGATCTCATCATAATCCATAAAAAGCTTTACTTTAAACTATGGTATATCTTATTTAAACACTTAAATAGATAGAGGCCGTAATAAAAACAAAACAAGTCTTTTATTAATATCAATGAAATCAAAACAGATTACATAAAAAGTTATTCCTAAATCCTAATACATGATTGGACTTAGGACATATTCCTTTCAATCTCCCACTTGTACTAAAGCCAATCACTCTGGTATCTAATACCCATCTTGTCTTTATGACGATCAAAGTGACTTTCAGAAAGTAGCTTTGTGAGTGGGTCTGCTATGTTATTATGTGTGTTAACTCTATTTCAATACAATACAAGAAATGTTACCGCGCTCTCACTGACCCTTTTGTAGACGCATGGTTCATCTACGTTTTTGATAAAATCAAACTCTTTGATTGTCTCATCAAAACGAATGTTCCATCTTTCGAGAAGCTTGCTTTAAACCACATATGGTTCGCAGTAGCTTACAAACTAGGTTTTCATTTCCCTTGGAAAGAAAACCATCTGGCTATATGTCAGATCTCATAGTCGTAGTAAGCAGCAATCGCAAGCAAAATCCGAACTGATTTTAACAGGGCTACAGGTAAAAGGTTTCATCAAAGTTAATCCATTGCCTTTGTTTGAATCCTTTTACCAAAAGCCTGGCCTTATAGGTCTCCACCTGGCCATCTGCTCTAATCATTCTTTCGTATACCGTATATATAGATTCCATTCCGGATTTCATGGCACTTTGCCATTTCTCTGAGTCAACACTACTCATAGCCTCATTATAGGTCACAGGGTCATCATCATCAATGATCGACAACTCATTATCATTCTTAATGACAAGGCCATATTACCTCTCAGGTTGGCGAGACACTCTCCCTGTTCTATGAATGGGTTGTTCCACAAAAGGTTGTTCAGTCAGAACAAGTATTTCCACTTGATCCATAGCAGTTTGTGCTTCTTGAACTTCATCAAGTTCAATTTTGCTCCCACTGTTTCCTTCAAGGATAAACTCCTTTTCCAAGAAGGTAGCATGTCTGGAGATAAACACCCGATGATCGGTGTAAAAGTAATACCCTAAAGTCTCTTTAGGATATCCCACAAAACTACATTTTACGGATCGATATTCCATCTTATCTGGGTCAACTTACTTGACATAAGCTGGACATCCCCAAATCTTAACATGTTTAAGAATCGGTTTCCTTTCTTTCCATATCTCATACGGAGTTTGAGGAACAGATTTGGAAGGCACCTTATTCAGTAAATATGCTGAGGTTTCCAATGCATAACCCCATAGGAATACTGGAAGATTCGCATAGCTCATCATGGACCGAAATATGTCTAACAAAGTTCGATTTCTCCTTTCAGATACCAATCTGGAGGCGTCCACTGGGAGACTATACCATTTACTTTGAGATAATCCAGAAACACTCCTTTAAAGTATTCACCACCTCGATCTGATCGAAGAGTTATAATACTATGTTTGGTTGTTTCTCCACTTTATACTTATACTCTTTGAACTTTTCAAAGGCTTCAGACTTGTGTTTCATCAAACACATATCCGAATCTAGATCTATTATCCATGAAAGTAATGAAGTATGAAAATCCACCCATGGCTTGCGTAGACATTGGTCCACATACATCTGTGTGTACCATTCCTAGCAAATTTGCAGCCCTCTCTCCATGTCTTCTAAATGGAGACTGCAGCGCCACAATGAAGTGAGATTTTCATCATCCCTTTTCTTTTATTAGTTTGTTCAATCTGAAGTAAATTATGTCACATTTATACAGACCATTATTTAAAGTACCACGTCCATAAAGAATATTATCTCTAAGAATAGAACATTCATTATTCTCAATAATAAATGAAAATCCAGCCAAGTCTAACATGGGAATAATATTCCTCACAATCGAGGGAATAAAATAACAATTATTTAAAAAACAATAGTCTTGCCCGTAGGCATATGTAAATGAAATGATTCTACATTTTCAGCAGTAACTCTTGCTCCATTTCCCATCAGTAGAATCACCTCCTCTTCCTCAAGAGTCCTACTTCTCCTTAGTCCCTGCAACAAATTGCAGATTTGAGAACCACAGGAGGTATCTAATACCCAAGTAGAAATTTGATTTAATGACATATTCACTTCTATCATGAACATACCTGAATCAGAAGCGGTAGTCTCACTACCCTTCATCTTTTTCAATCCTGCAAGGTAAACCTTGCAGTTCCTCTTCTAGTGCCCCACCTTGTTACAGTGAAAGCAAACAACTTTGCTCTTGGGGTCTTCAGCTTTTGGTGGAACCGGCATTTTTTCACCTACTTTCTTCTTCTTGGTAGGGTTCCTCTTCCTTCTCTTAGGATTGGAACCTTCACCAATTAGAAGAACAGAATCTTCTTAGGGGGAAAATTCGATTCCGCAGTCTTCAACATGTTGTGGAGTTCAGGCAGGCTGACATCCAACTTATTCATGTGAAAGTTCACAATAAACTGCGAGAACGAACTCGGAAGCGATTGCAAGACCAGGTCTTGGCTCAGCTCCCCATCCATGGCAAAACCAAGTTGTCCAAGATGTTCAATCAAATTGATCATCTTAAGTACATGGTCATTCACAGATGATCCCTCAGACATCCTACAACCGAACAGCTCCTTCGATATCTCATATCGAGTTGTCCTCCCTGCCACATCATACAACTCTTATAGATGCATAAGGATAGTATGAGCATCCATATGCTCATGTTGCTTCTGTAGCTCAATGTTCATGGAAGCTAGCATGATGCATTGAGCAACATTTGCATCATCTATCCACCTACGATACACAACATGTTCATCAATATGCGCATCGCTAGCAGGTTCAGTAGGCTTAGTTGAGTCAATCACGTATTCCAGCTTCTCAATCCTGAGAACAATTCTCAAGTTTCGAAGCTAGTCAGCATAATTAGGACCAGTCAATTTGTGAGCATCCAGTATGCTCCTGAGTGATAGTGCAGAAGACATAATGTATATTGTAAATCTGTAAATGATAAACACATAACAACACTTAGCAAATATGCGATTTCATTTTAAAACACTATATGAATCGGGTCTTTATTCATAAGTGGCTCCCACTAGTTTATCTAATTTATTCAATCCCCTACGTGAAAAATTAAGCATTCATAATGCTAGTGGGAATAGGGATCCTACATTCCATGACACAACCCCGGCTGTAGCACGAACCTCCATGTAATGTTCAATAGGCAGACAACTCTTGTCAATTACATCTTATGTTATTCCCTAATCAAACTTTAGCCTCTTGAATAATTGAGTCATGGCTGTGGCACGACAAACTCAATATTCTAAGTCAAGTCTAACCCAACATTCCGTACAGTTGAATCAATCCCCAAAGGCCCACGGCTGTGGCACATACCGACCTTTAGATTCTTATTCAATGTACACATCTCTATGTAATAGACAAGTATTTCTTATTTTGAAATCAAAGCCCTCGGCTGTGGCACGAAATGACAATGATTTAAAAATAACAACTACTTTCTATCATGTTGGAAGGCTATGACCGACACAAGCCCGTTGTGTCATTGGCCAATTACTACTTGATATTATTTAATTTTAGAGGGATTATATTACATTACAATCATAATCATATTATAAAGAGATTTTTCCTTTTAAATTAAATATTTCAAATCAATAATCAATAATCAGATGATTCCCAGATCGGGTGGAGCATTGTCAAGAGGCGTCACTTAATAACCCTTTCTTATAGATAGAAATCTGTTGTTGACAGAATCATCCTTTCTCTCATATCAAAAATTCATATTCAATTACGTGTTTCATCAACACAAGAATCTCATGATTGTATTCATAATATTGTTATTAAGGGTATGAAACAATTTCACTATACTAGGTTGTCTAACAAACGCCTTATGTTCATTTAAGTTCACCTAAATCTATCATCGCATGATAAACTAAGCATATATCACATATATAAACATGAATAAACATCAAGGTAGGCATGTTACATCATCTAGCATATAGGTCTCAGCATTATACATCTCTATGTATCACATGAAGCATTTAAAAGCAATTCAAACGATCAAAAACAGCTTTAAAACACTTCTGTTAGCTATAAACAGTTCGAAACAATTTCATAAAATATCATATAATATACCATTAGAAGCGTCTCGAAAAGACGAATCCAACGGCACCAAAATCGCCCAAATCTGAGCTGCCACGTGCCCGCACGCGCCGAAAGAAGGTCTCCCATGCGCCCCCACGCGCACACGCGCGTCACGCGCCTAACCCCCCTATGCTGACGTCAGCATGACGTCATCTGATGACGTCATCAGCGCGTGTCTTCCACGCGCCGCGCGTGGCACGCCAGCGCGTGAGCCCCACGCGCGGTCCTTTGCCCTTCTGTGATTCGCCGCCGCTTTCCTCCTCGACTAGCGTGCCGCCGTACCTGACTGTTCCTTGTACCTTTGCTTTGCTGTGTCTTCCATTCCGTGCATCACGGAAACAACAACAGACAAACAGATGTACAAATACATATACATACTTACAATATCATATATATATATATATACTTATTTAATTACGAATTTAATTACAACAACTTCAAAAATTCATAATAAATAATCTATACATCATAAAATTATGAAAAAAATACCCAGATGATCTACAACACTTGTAGAACCCAGATCAACATTCAAAATTATTCCGAGAAACGATTTCTCATCAGACAAAATTAATCCATGATATAACTTGTAAAAATCATAATTAATTCATACAAACACATAAAATTCTGAAATTTTTACCACAGATCTATATGCATACAACCTAAGCTCTGATACTAATGTTGGATTTTAATCGCAGCGGAGGCATGGTAAAACACTTTTACACATACAAAATCCAAATAAAAGCATATAAATCGTGGTAAAACCATATGGATCGATTACTAACCTTTAATATGCGATCCAAGAGCAACGATCGGAGATCCTTAGCAGCTGCTCCTCAAACGTGAAGCACTCCACCGGTATCCACCAAGAAAACATCGTTAAGGAGGAGGAGGAGGTGGAGAGAATTAGGTTTTTCTAAAATTTTTGGGGTTAGAATAAAAATAGGGTTTATAATTGTATATTTATAGGCAAAATTTTCAGCTGAAATTTTCCATAAATATTATTATTATTATCCCATTTATTATTCTCATTAATAATTAAAACACCTTTTAATTATTAATCCTTTTTCTAAACACTTTAGAAATAATTCTCTCTCTTGATTTAATTTCCAAAAAATTAAATCCTTAATTAATAATATTAAGAACTTTTCTTAATTAATTTATAATCAATTAAATCTCATTTAATCAATTATTAAATTTTCCAATTATTTATTTCACAAATAAATAATTATTAGCCATTATTAATTAATTCCTCCACCTTTAAATCATTCTCTTTTTATGGTGTGACCCTGTAGGTTCAATATTAAGCCGGTAGTAGAAATAAATAATAATAAAACTATTTTATCATTATTTATATAAATTCTCTAATTTATTAAATATGATTAATTAATTAATCACATTTATTCTACATCGTGAGGGATACTTCTCAGCATATCGCGACTATCCGGATAATATGAATTCACTGCTTAGAATACCAAGAACCTATTCAGTGAATAGTTACCGTACAATAAACTCCTTCTACCCTACAATGTCCCGATTAAATACAAGGCATGGATCTCTTGTCAAGCCTATCTAATTTAATCATTTGCTTACCATTTACTATGCTTAGTTCTATGCAAATTAGAAACTCCTTTCTAATTTCATTCACTCTGGCCAGAGATTCCTGAACTAGCATAAGTGGATCAGCCTTGAACATTCGCTTCCTTCACTGGAAGGGGTAGATCCTTTATTGATCATACACTATCTTCGTGTACAAATTCCCATACCCAGTAGAGCCCTAATGATTGTCCCTGGAGACGAAAAACAAAACCAAAGTATAGTTCAGTGTACACAAGATGACTATGAAGACCTCAAGTCTAAAGATACTTGTACAACTATCACTATGTGAACAACTGCTGACACGTGAGTGAACTCCATCAGTTGTTCAGCTGGGCGAGTCATGTTCAGTGAACTTATTCTATAATAAGCACCTACATACTAGCTATAGTGTCACCACAAAAATGTCTGTGAGAACAGACATCCTTCATAATGAAGCAAGCATAGTATGTACCGATCTTTGCAGATTATTAATTACCAGTTAGTAATCCTATGATCAGGAACTATTTAAGTTTAGAGTTATCATCTTTTAGGTCTCACTATTATGATCTCATCATAATCCATAAAAAGCTTTACTCTAAACTATGGTATATCTTATTTAAACACTTAAATAGATAGAGCCCGTAATAAAATCAAAACAAGTCTTTTATTAATATCAATAAAATCAAAACAGATTACATAAAAAGTTATTCCTAAATCTTAATACATGATTGGACTTAGGACATATTCCTTTCATAACCCTCTACCCAATCCCGACAATATAGGCTTGTTTTATTGAATTATAACCTGTAGCTCTAATATCAAACCTATGACGCCCTACAAACCCGGGTCAGAAGTTTGGGGTTTACAACACATATGATATATAAACCCGTATATGAGATATTATATGCAATGACCCTTATATACACAAACACATATCGCAACAGGTTAAAGTATGAAAAAAGCAACAACCTTAACTTTTATTACATCGTACCAAATCCCAACTAGTTTAATTTACAACTGATAGTGAAATTATTCTTACAATCTTGCATAACTCAACTACAATATAAAGCTCCTGCTAGCTCGATCCAACTCAACCAGGAATCCTATCTCGCACACTGGACTGGGAATCCTCGCTACCAACAACTCTCTTTTTAACTATAAAATCCTATAAAAGATTTGCAAGAGTGAGCTAACTAGCTTAGCAAGTTATAATAGCATTAACTGAGGTTAACAAAAATCATTTGAAATGATTCAGAGGAATCAAGTTTCTTGTTAAACAATCATTAGAATTGGATATACATTTAAAAATTTAAAACTAATGTTAGGCTGCTGATCAGTCACGCACTAACCCCGAGCAAGGTACACGGCTCTGCTCTATAGACTGGATCCAAGGCACACATTGACCTAATTCGACCACGAATCTGGTCTAACAATGAATCTGGTCCACATAAAGAAAACTATCCAATTCTAAAACAATTCAATATGATAAACATTGTAATTCAATAAAGCAAAATCATAATTAACATTGATAAAACATTTATTTCAGAGCATAATGCAATTCATGAGTATCACCAGGGTGTATCAAGGTATGTATGAAAAATGGCTTCAAGCCTGTAAAAGAATCAAGTAATAGAGGAAAAATGGTTTAATGGTTGTACAAATTTTAGTTCTTTTGATGTGAAAAGGTTTTGTAGAATATATAAGTCTTTGTATGTTCAAGCAATTCTGCTCTAGTGTTTGGTGTATAATGTATATGTAATTGTGGAGTAGTATCGTATTTGTGTGGTTAATATCTGGATATTCAAAAATAAATGTTATACAAGGAATAAGGCTTAAGGCTCAAGGATCAAGTGATGCGATCAGGGTTCAAAGTTGGATGCTATGAAGCACTTACAATATAAAACAAAACTATGTTGAATACTAGCAACATGTTATGAGAAAGTTCAGAAATACTTAAAATATATCTCAAGAAAGGTTCAGAAGTACTTGTCTTATCACAAATGATTCCAACTTTACTTTCACTTGTCTAATGATCCTATTCAACAACCACTTGTCTACTTTTCTATGCTTCTCCCCTATTCACTGATCACTTGCTTTGTTTTCTACGCATCGATTCTATTTTCTGATCACCTGCTTTCCTTTTCTATTCTTTGTTTACTCTACTAGGCATCATAAGTATCTATAAATATTCAATCTCATATTATTCTATTCATCACATAGACGTCATAAGCTTTTATCTACCCTTCGTTTCACCCAAATATGATGTACGGATTGAAAGTTATGACTACAACAGTCAAACAATAACCGCATAGGCATATAATACGTCAATCAGATAGCGCATAGCACATAGCATGCAAGGTATTCGATAAAGATAATTTTTCAAAGAAGACTCGGGGTCAATTAATTTTTCTGGTATTTAATACGAATTTTTGGATATTTTCCGGGATTAAAACGAGTCAACAAATCATTTTATAAAATAATTTAATAATCGAGCCTTGAAAATAATTTAAAATAATATTTTAAAGCTCAAAACTATTTTTCGAAATTTTGAAATCAAAATGAATAATGAAATCCAATTAAATAATTAATTTAAATTAATTAATAATTAAATTAATTAATTAATCAAGTAATATTTTATTTAATTGACCATCTAATTAATTAAATATTAACTAAAATTATTTAACTAAATAATTCAGATTTATTTATAATTTTTGGAATTAAAATAATGATTTTTTTTATATTTTAAATATTAAAACAATTTTCTGAAACTAAAATAAAAGGAAATACAATTTTTAAATGTTTTAAAACAGAAATCCTTAATATGCAAGTTTTACAAACCACGGGTTAGTTTTTGCAAAGTTTTTTAAGTGTGGGGGCGAAATGGTAATTTACTATCTTCACCTCCTTCCTCTCTCCGGCGGTCGCCATTAAAGGCAACCCCGAGCTTTTGCGGCGACATAAACATCACCTAGAACTTCAGCAAATTAACAACAACTGACCTACAGCTACCCAGAACCATCATCGTGAAAACAAATTAACCAAATCGTTCATGAATAAGATAGAAATTCGGCTCAAACTTTTCCGGTGACCTCCCTGCCGTTTTCGGGCGAGGTCGATCTCAGAATCATTTGGCCTCCAAACTAGTACCAATAGATTACTTATTTCACGATCTATACGCTAGTAATATCTAATTAAAGCAATAACCCTCAGAACAAAAACCCTTAATTTTCAGTTAAGAACATTCAAAGAATATAAACCCTAATTTCTTTAATTCGAGAATGAAACACATATTTGAACATGTTATTGAACTCCAAATCAAGCATATGATATACCAAAATGACCAGGATTCAATTATGTATAACATGCAATCATAAAAACACATAAACAACTTTAAAATAAAAAAGTCCTAATTTAATCTTGATTTTATTCGAATTTAAATAAATAATTAGAAAATAACCTGTTGATTCTACGGGTATATGGGTTGAAGAACATGAATATACTCGTCGATAGCTTCGATTCGACTACTGGCACGCCCAAATCGAAGTTCGATAACACCTTTGAATCATCGTTTGATTATGAAGAAACCGATGAATTTTAGGGGTTTTTTTCTAGAAATTATATAATTTCACTGTTTGCAAATGATTATCCGTACAAAATACAATATTATATTTCCTATTTATATTTACGGAATATTGGTACCCCGTTGGATCATATCGGATATAAAAATAGAATACTTAATTAATTAGTATTAACAAAACTGATCCAATCCGGTACTGGTTTTAGGATAATTATCAAAACCAGGATTTTTGTAAATACAGTCTTGGTCTCAGCGCTTTGGTTACACGAATTACGAGAATATAATATAATAGTTTAATCAAAATATTCCGTTTCTCGAAAATACGGTTTTTATCGATTTACCGAAACGAATATTATATCGTAAAATTTACGGCGGGACCTGCACGGGTCAAACCGTACTCAGGATCGAAAAAGTTAGAACACAAAAATGCTCGGAATATTCAAATTGGGTTAGAAAGGAGTTTTCCTGAGACTTCGGGGTTGTAAAAACGTAAAAACGGTTAAAGTCGGACGACTCCCATTTATACAAAATAATTTATAATTACCCAGAAAAATAATTTATTAAATCCATAAGTCATTTATAAAATCATATAGTAACATATAACTTAATAGAAAATATCAAAATTATCTATACTTTTTTTGGACATATAAAAATAAAATACTCAAATTTTACCACATTTAAACATCCAAACACATATACCAATTTACAAATATTTCACTAAAATTCACATAATAGTCATAAAAATATTTATTTATTGACAAAAATAATTACACGTCATATCCCGGATATTACAACTGCAGCCTGTCCTTCTTCAGCTATTTCCTGTTTAATCTTCAATGCTTGCTTAGCAAAGTAAGATTTGACCAATTTTCTTATCTTTGGTCCAGGGCTTGAAGAATTTACATTCACATCATCGGCATTTGTTGTGTCCTGTCCTGTGCAGTTGGTTGTACAATAGGAGCTTGAGCAGAATGAATATTTAATTTCTGAATTTTGGATGACAAGGGAACAGTTTCCACATCATTAGATTATGACTCAGCTAACACAAGTTTTCTCTTAGCAATTTATGAAGGTTTAAAAGAATGAGAAACTTGTGTTTTAGATCCACCATCAACTGCATCAGTTTTTAGGCTGGTAGTTTTACAAAAGCACTAAGTCCTGATGCCTGAGGAGTTTCAGACTTTGCTAGCCTCTTTCTTTTTACAATATGTACCACTTGGGAGACACCAGAGGTGGCTTGTGTCTGTGATTGTGTATGTGTAGTGCTAGGGTTAGCTACAATGGGTTTCTCATCAGTCATTTCTTGTTGCTTAGCACTACGTAACTTTTGTAAAGCATAGGTCTCAGGAAGCCTTGCAACTAGCCAGTTCCTTGCAGAATTTGGAAGTCTAAGGGCTGGAAGATCATTTCTTTCCCTATCTTTTTTAATAATATCGGAGAAAGCTCTTTTTGTTAGTTTAAACACTGATATTATCTCATTAGCAAGAATAGGCATATTTGGAAATCAATAATTAAAAATTATGTGACAAAATCTAGCATAACATACAATATTAGGGTCAGCTCTTAACCTATCACCTATGAACATAAGAGAATTCTACCAAAATCATAGTTTCTAGAATGAGTCAGTGAATACCCAATTTGTTGTGACATCATGGCTAGAGCATCAAATTTTGTGCAATTGTTATTGAATGCTCTTATAATAGTATCAAAATAGAAGTTCCATTCCTTTTTTAGCCCAGGCCTCTTCAGTTGGCCTAAATTCTTCAATTCCTTGTACTACCCAATATAATTGAGAAACCTCTTCATTTCTCCATCATCCACAGAGCCAGGATAAGCGTAATGGGTTCGAATATGAAGAGCATTCCCAACAGTTTCAGGAGCCACGACATTTGTTTCCCCATTGTTCTTGAAAGTAATGCTGAGAGCTCCACCATTTGAGACACCATCATCAAATACTCCAGTTCTCCATAAATCAAGAACATGAGTACCAAAAACCACTGTGGGATTTTTAAGTGCATATCCCACCTCACTAGAAACAAGTAAATCCTGAAAGATGTGAAAATCAGGATTTACACCAGTTTTCTTAAGAAAATCAGCATAATTATTGGCTCAATTGTAAGAAAAAGCTTTGCTTGCAGCTACTGAAGTCATCTTGAACTATTTGATAAAATGCTCAAAAACTGATTAGGGTTTCAAAGTTTAAACGAGAGAGAAGAAGTAAGAGAGTAAAAAGAGTTTGGTTAGAGATATAGTGAAAATTTTAAAATCGAAAATTGATTTTGTATAACTAAGTACTCTTTTACTTACTAACGGTTCAATTTAGTAAGACGTGTGGCACAATCATATTGCTCAGTAAATAATCATGGAACAGATAAATAGAAGTAGTAAAGATGTTCACAGTTACACAAGGTAATGTGTTGTAATTACTCAAATGTTTCCCTGTACACACACTATCATTTATAAAATTTTAATCATTGCATAAACTTACCCACTAAATCACAGTACTATTTTAAGTAAAATACTGACTTAGATATTTTCCAAATAAATTAAAAAAATCACCAGTATGTAACAGTCAATCAGAGTTTAATCATTTTTAGTATTTAATCACTTAATCAAAGTCATGTAACTACTGTAGAGAACAAACTATCAGAATTTAACACTCTATATAACTTTTATAAGGTAAATAACATGAATATATGGAATCAGTGTTTAACATAATTAACAGAATTTAAGAGATACTAATACTTAGAACTAGATACCAAACTCTGATTACATATGCCTGTTACAGAACACAATCAATGTTTAAGAAATATCCTGAGATCATTCTTAACCCATTCAACAGTCTTGTAAAAGTAGCTTCACAAAGTATTTTGGTAAAGATATCTGCTAAGAGTTGATATGTAGGCACAAAGTGCAATTTCTCTATACCTTCCATCACATGTTCTCTTATGAAATGGTACCGTATACTGATGTTCTTTGTTATTGAGTGTTGTATTGGATTTTCTGTCATTGCAATAGCACTTTGATTATCATAATATATAGAAAATTTAGAATACTCTAACCCATAATCCAGTAACTGATTCTTCAGGAAAAGAATTTGTGCACAACATCTTTGTCCAGCAACATACTCAGCTTCTGCAGTTGAAGTGGAAATTGACTTTTGTTTCTTGCTAAACCAAGAAACTAATCGACCACCGAGAAATTGGTAGCTTCTTGAAGTGGCTTTTCCTGTCCATTTTGCATCGGGCAAAATCAACATCTGAATATCCAATTACCTTAAAGTCTGAATCTCTAGGATACCATAATCCAAGATTCATAATTGAAACGCCCTCCAAACCCGGGGTCTAGATTTGGGGGTCACTAGCAAATAATCTATAATAAAATAATCACAGCGGAATAATATAATAAATAAGACCCCTTGCATGCACTGGATCGGTCACAGGTTATAGTATGGAACATGCACTAATACAAACCAACTGTTATTACAAACCATAAGTCTAATTAGTTTTACAATTTTATTCAAAATTTATTACAAACCTCTAGACTAGCTAAGTGTCCGAAACTGTCTATCTGGAAAACACACCAAACTATCTACCAACACACAACCTCGGGTCAGACCTGGAACTTAAGCTTGCCCTGGCCTAGCTGAAAGAATCAGGATATGAAACAAGTATGAGCGAAAGAAATGCTCAGCAAGCAGTAATTAGCTTATGATTTGGAACAACAACAACAATATATCTGATGAACAAAACCAAACCACAATACCTGAACAATATCAAAACTGATATATATTTGATAATAAACAACATTTACAATATAATTTATTTTGGGATTGGAATCCTCGAATGACGGTATGTTGCCGCCGGTGATCAGTCGCGGAGCAATACCGGTATGCCGGAGCATATCCAACTAAACAAAAGGTACCCAAGGCACATATTGGCCTAGCAAGGTGTTATATCCTGTATAAAACATAGCTCACGGTGGACCGACGCCACGACCTCTTATGCAACCATCCAACCCATAAAAATAATTTTCTGTCAAAGGAGTCGAATCAATTGACATCCTTAACCACACAACTCCCCATTTCTCATGGTCCGGAGTTATCTCTTCAACCAATGGCGAAATAACCAGAACAATTAGTCATTCGCTAATCTCAATTCAAAGCTTCACTGTATAGAAAAATTTATAGCGAAATGAAAAAACATTTATTCTGAACTTAGAATAGTAGAGAAATTAAAATAATGAAATTCAGAGTCAATATCGCTTGAATGATAAGTGAAGATATAAATACTTGCATAATAAGATTCGAAATAAACGTCACTTGAAAGATAAGTGAAGTTAGGGTACTTGCCTAATATGCTCGATAACCTCTTACTATGACTCTGCTTATAGCTGTTGGCTACTATCTCCGTCTAACACTTGACCGCACTCCTTGCTACTCGATTCTATACACAAAAGGACTATCTTAATTGACAGAACCAAACTCAATCGACGTAACTATACGTCTTGACATCTACCCGATCATTTTATAACTAGCATGGCATTTTAAAACTGTAACCAGATAGCATGCATATCACATAGCACGTAGTCATGGTATTCGTATAACACGTAATAACATAACTCATGTAATACATAAGTCAGATCGTTAAAAGATACGTCTCAGGGTGTTTAGAACTAAAAGCAGGTCAATATTAGCATTTACCGATCAAATACCGACTCAAACTGATGCTCAAATCAAATGACATTGTAATACAAAAGAAATTAGTGCTCAAAAGTATTTTTATTGAAAGCGCAATATTTTTCTGAGTTTATACGCGTTCGTTTCGTATTAAACGGACGAACGGTTTAATTATTATGAATAAAATAAGAAATAAATGGAAATAAATCAATTAATAATAATATTAATTGATTTTTAAGTCCCAAAATATAATTTTTAAAAGTTTAAAAATAACTTTTAGGAATTATTTGTAATTAATTATAAATAATTTATATTTATTTAACTATTTATAAATAAAATTAATTGATTAAATAAATTAATCAATTATATAAATTCATAAATAATTAACTAAAAATAAATTATAAAAAATTAAATCAAATTAGATTTTTTAAAATAATAAAAGAAAATAATTTTAGAATTTAGAATAATTAAAAAAATAATTTTTAGAATTTAAAATAATAACTAAATGATTTTCGAAATTAAAAGAAATAATTTTGAAAATTGAAATTGAATTAAAAATAAAAAGAATTTGGCAAAAACAGTTTCAGGGTTTGGGTTTTGGGAAACAAAGGATTGAAACCGGGTTATTTTTAATCAGAAAACAGGTCAGGAATTGGGTCATCGGGTTGTTTAAGAACAACCCGCCGAAATTCATAAGAACCTAGAACCCGGCTTAGTTCCGGCCACCGGGGATAAATTCCGGCAAGCCGAAAATGGCTCAAATAGAACAGTTTCAGTCCGATATCTCAGTCTGAATCTTTTCCAATCCAAGCCCACTAATTCAGGTATAACAACAATCGTCAAAAACGACCCAAGGAACGTATTTCCCGACCAAAACCACCATTGATGCCGGCGGTGAACTCCAGAACTCCGGCTACTCGAGTTTAACAATTATCAAGTCAAATTCGTAGTTCTATACATAAAAATAAAGTCCGAGAAGACTATAAGCAGTTTCCAGAATCAAAACAAACACACCTATCAAGAATAATTCAGAAAAACCAAAAACAAGAACACTCGACCATAAACTCGAATCGGCCAATTGTGTAAACAAACAACTTGAATTTATACATGAATCGACTATAAACATGCCCAGGAATCTACTGGAATTGTCAAAATCATCCAACAATCAATCAGTAATCTAGAAATTTAGAAACTAAAAACGAAGAGCTTACGTTTCGATTTTTATCAATACGCAACTATAGATCAAGATATTAGTACCAAAAGATCGGCCCTGGGATGCTCGTTGATTTGGTATCAGTTTCGTCAACAAACGATTACCGCAAATAGATCAATCGATCGAATCTGTTCAAGAACAAACCCTAACCCCCATTTTCTATTTTCTCATTTTTTTTATTGATATTTGTGAAAATTCTGAAAATAAAATGAATAAAATAAATATAACATGGTATTTATATTTTTACAAAAATTATACCCCAAAATAAATTAAACGTGTTTTTATCCCCCAATTATATTAATTAGGGCCCCAAAATAATAATTGCGGGGAATAATTTTAAAAGTGATAAAATATAAAATTAATGTCAAAATTCCCCGAAAATTGCGAAAAAATCGAAAATACAAAAATAATGGGTATTTGAAATACGAAAAATTTTATAAAAATAAAAATACAGATTTTGTGGGGTTTGTCGTCCCGGTGGGGTCCCGGTCCGTTGATTTTTGAAAAACAGATATGATCCCTAAATTACCAGAAAAAGCCGATAATACATAAAATGCATTGAAACACGCGTAAAATGAAATAAAACGAGTACCTTAATAAATATGCAAATAAATACGAGTTCAAATTGCATATTGATTCATATAATTGCAGATTAAACACATTTTAATCAATCGAAAAATTTTCTGACCCGCACAGAAACACACATAACAACTGTAACATCTAATATCATGACAATAATTAATTTAAATTTATAAAACACATAATATTTATTTATTTAACACATAATATTCACATAATTTTCTCGGATATTACATCCTTCCCCCCTTAACAGGATTATATCCTCAGAATCAGCCTAGGAAAATAAGTGAGGATACTTGGATCGCATTTCACTTTCCAACTCCCAAGTCGACTCTTCAACCTTGGGATTCCTCCACAAGACTCGCACTAAAGATACAGGCTTATTCCTAAGCACTCTTTCTTTCTTATCTAAAATCCGCACTAGTTGCTCAACAAAAGATAAATCTGGCTGAATCTCGATTGGCTCATATTCTATCACATGATTCGAATCAGGAAAATAACGCTTCAACATCGACACGTGGAACAAGTTGTGAATATGCTGCATGTGAAGTGGTAACGCTAATTAGTAAGTAACCTTTCCCACACGCTTCAAAATCTTAAAAGGGCCAACATAACGCGGACTCAACTTTCCTTTCTTTCCAAATCTTGATAAACCTTTCCAATGTGAAACCTTTAATAACACTGCTTCTCCAATTTCAAATTCCATATCTTTTCTGGTAGGATCAGTATATTAGCATTGACGATCTTGAGCTGCTGTTAATCTTTTCCGAATGAGTTTTATTTTCTCCTTTGTCTGCTGGATCAATTCTGGACCCAAAATCTTTCTCTCACCAACCTCATCCCAACATATTGGAGATCTGCATCTTCTCCCGTATAAAGCTTCGTAAGGCGATATTCCAATGTTGGCATGATAACTGTTGTTGCAGGAGAATTTAACCAATGGAACATGTTCATCCCAACTCCCTTCAAAATCTAGCGCACATACCCTTAACATATCCTCTATAGTCTGAATCGTCCTTTCACTTTGACCGTCTGTCTGTGGATGATACGTTGTACTCATGTTCAGCTTCGTCCTGAGATAATCTTGAAAACTTCTCCAAAATCTTGAATTAAATCGAGGATCTCTGTCTGAAACTATGGATACCGGAACTCCATGTCGGGTCACAATTTCCTTAAGATATAACCGTACCAATTTATCCATTGAGAATCTCTCGTTGATAAGAAGAAAATGCGCTGACTTCGTCATTCTATCCATAATAACCCAAATAACATCATGATTAGACGTGGTCCTTGGTAATCCAACTATGAAATCCATCACGATATGTTCCCACTTCCATTCTGGAATGTCCAATGGTTGTATCAGTCCACTGGGCCTTTGATGTTCCGCTTTGACTAGCTGGCAAGTGTAATATTTACTTACCCATTCTGCAATTTCCTTCTTCATGCTTGGCCACCAAAAGTTTTCTCTTAAGTCTCTGTACATCTTCGTACTTCCGGGATGAATTGAATATCTGGAGTTGTGAGCGTCTCGAAGGATTTCATCTTTCAGCTCGGCTACGTTGGGTATCCATATTCTGGAAGAAAATCTTAATATTCCTTTATCATCCTTTTGACTCCCTATTTCTTCTCCTGTCAAATTGTCTCGTTCATGGCTCATGACTTCTTCCTGACATCTTCTTATCTTCTCTAATAATTCTGGTTGAAAAAGACATTGTACATAACACATCTGCAGACATACTTGGGGTACTGATCTCTATTTCAAGCTTCTCAAATTCCATGATCAATTCCTCAGATGAAGTTATCATATTTAGCCTTTCTTTTCTGCTCAGCGCGTCGGCCACCATATTTGCTTTGCCTGGATGATAGTTGATAGTACAGTCGTAGTCCTTGATTAGTTCTAGCCATCTTCTCTGCCTCATGTTCAATTCCTTCTGGGTGAAGATATACTTTAAACTCTTATGGTCCGTGTAGATCTCACACTTTTCCCCATAAAGATAATTCCTCCAAATCGTCAATGCAAACACTATAGCTGCCAATTCAAGATCATGCATTGGATACTTCTCTTCATGTGGTTTTAGTTATCTTGAAGCATAAGCTATCACCTTGTCATGCTGCATCAAAACACAATCCAATCCTTTGTATGACGCGTCATTATAAATCACAAAATTTCCTTGATCATCTGGTAAGACTAGTACAGGAGAAGATACTAATCTATTCTTTAATTCTTGGAAACTCTCTTCGCACTTCTCGTCCCATTCAAATTTCTGATTCTTCCTGTTGAGCTTTGTCAACGGCGTAGCTATCTTCACAAAATCTTGCACGAATCTTCTATAGTAACCTGCTAATCCCATGAAACTTCGTACTTCCATTGGTATTTTTGGCCTCTCCCAGTTGATTATGGCTTCAATCTTTGCTGGATCCAATTTCACTCCTTTATTGCTAATCACGTGCCCAAGAAATCGTACTTCTTTTAACCAAAATTCACACTTGGAAAACTTTGCGTACAATTTTTCATGTCGCAGTATCTCAAGAACTATCCTCAAGTGTTCTGCATGCTCTTCGTCTATTTTAGAATAGATCAAGATGTCGTTTATGAACACGATCACAAATTTATCCAATTACTTCTTGAATACTCGATTCATCAGATCCATGAAAGCTGCTGGTACGTTGGTTAATCCAAATGCCATTACTAGAAACTCATAATGCCCATATCTGGTTCTGAATGCGGTCTTTGGAATATCTTCAGGCTTGATCTTCAGTTGATGATATCCGGATCTTAAATCAATTTTAGAAAACCATGCAGCGCCTCTCAATTGGTCAAACAAATCAGCAAGCCTTGGTAACGGGTACTTGTTCTTAATGGTTAGCTTATTCAGTTCTCGATAGTCAATACACAGTCGCATGCTCCCGTCCTTCTTCTTGACAAACAGTACTAGTGCCCCCATTGGGATACACTGGGTCTTATAACTCCTTTCTCCAAAAGATCTTTGTTATTCCCAGTGGACTAACAATGAGATTTACAGAAGGGGGGTTGAATGTAAATCTCAAAACTTTTTCAAGTTTTGAGCAGTTTCTAAGGCTAAGTGTTTAAGTGAACAAATGTGTGTGAATTGCTTGAAGCTGATGCAGACATATATATATTCAAACACAAATGTAAAGAACACAAAGAACTTAAAAACTTTTCTGGTGGATTTGTTGTTCCACCAGAGATGTGTTATTTCAGAAAATCTGTGATTCAAAGAAATAAATCACAGCTGCTTCCTAGTACAAACTAGATGATTTTCTCTCTTGATATTTCTAAACAGCTCAGGAAAATTCTTATTTAATTACTAGCTGCTACTTGTTTTATATAAAACCAAGTTGACAAGTGAAGACAAAACTGTAAAATACAATTGAAAGGATTCTTCACATGTTTCTTCTTCATTTCTCTATCCAATGCAATCTAGGATAATCTGTAAATCTTTGAATACTTCCTTGTTTGCATCAGAATGGGAATGCTGCATTTTCTTGATTCCTCCTAGAGGCTTCCACATTCCAGTTTGTCTCTGTCAACCCATGTGCCTCTGTCAGCTTGTGAATTGTCACTATCAACTGCTAATGAACTAAGCATCCGTTGAAGCTTTCATCCGTTGATGCCTTATCCGTTGAGGCTTTATCCGTTGAAGCTTTATCCGTTGATGCATTATCAGTTGAAGTCTTTATCCATTGAAGCACTTATCCGTTGATGGATATTATCCGTTGAAGCATTAGAGACATCCGTTGAAGCTTTGTTTCTTATCCGTTGAAGGTCTTTAATATCAGTTGATACTTCTTCACTTATACAGAATTACAAGGCATGAAATATTTACAAGTAGCCCTCCTACTTGCATATCCACTAGTAGTCAACATGACTGATACTTTCCTACAACATCTAAGAATTACAACTTGAATCCAGAGAATGAAATGTGCTACAATACTAAACTTATTGCTAAGTAAAGCTACTCCTTCAACGGATAGCCAAGATGGTCTTATCCGTTGAGGCTACAAACACTAGATTTCTACTTAAGTGTTTTGTTTAACTTATCATCAAACTAATGCACATATTCCTAACAATCTCCCCCTATTTATGTCTACTAGAACTGTAGGCATAAATTTGGGTTTAGCTTGATGATAACAAAACACTTGACAAATATATTAACTGTAATAAAGCAGAAATTCAAAAGTGCTAAAAAAATGTGTATGCTGAGATGGAATTGAAGAGTTACATTATTTCCAAGGGTGCTCCTTTAGCCTGAGCAGATTACTTGCTTTTCCTTTGATCCCTTGTTTTCTTTCCTAGCCTCCTGTCATTCTCCTCTATTTGAAGTTGAAGTTGTCTGTAGAATTCAGCTTCATCTTCTTCATTGATGTCCAACTTAGATTGCATATCCTTGAGAGTTTCATTACTGGCAATCTTGAGCTGATCTTCAATTCTGAAAAATCTTCTGACTCCTTTATTGTTTCTGAACTCCATCAACCAATGAGGTTATTTGTGAATTGTAATTCCTCTTTCTTGAATGAGTAAAGTTCTAGGCAAAGCATTGGGCTCCCTCCAAGTTTTCCTTATGTTGGCAATCTTGTTGAGAATCTCAGTCTTGGCAGTCTTGGTAAAGCCATAATCCCTTTGTATGGCTGAGTAGACTCTAATCAAGGTAGAGTAGCCTTCATTCAGAATTCTGTAAAGAGGCCAGGTTCTTTCCACATCTCCTTTATATTTGAACACTAGTCTTTCTGGTAGCTGTCTGTAGGCAGCTATTCCCCTTACTTCCTCCAGCTCATCCAGATAGAGTTCAATGTCTGAAAATTCTTTTATGTCACAGATGTGAACATAATCATCTTTAGAGGCTTGAGATTTAGGCTTAGGCTTCTGTGTGAATTTGATTGAGGCTCTAGAGGTTGTTGATTTGATTCTTCTTTTCTGCTTCTTTGATGGTGGAGAAGAGGTTAGGAAGGTGGGCAATTTGATGGTGTCCCAATCAATTGGTTCCTCATTGGGAATGATTGTTTCACCATGAATGTTCATGAAGGGGTCAGGCACAATGGGTTCAGGAATAGAGGGTAGTGGTTTGGATATTGATTGGGTTTCTTCAGTCTTATCTACCATTTTTCTTTTTGCATTGACCTTCTTTCTGTTCCATTTCTGCCATTCTTCTCTTCCCTTACTTCTTTCCTCCATCTCAGTACCAACCATGTCCCCCATAGCTTCATCTTCACTTTTGTCTTCAATTTCTTTCTGTTCTCCAGCCTGACTTGACTTTAGTTGTTTGTCAAGCTTTGCTTGTGCTCTTTTGTCAGCCTTTAGTTATTTGGCTTCTTCCTTCAACCTTCTGGTTTCTTCCCTCTTGGCTATTGAGAATTTGGGATGTCCTTGCATCACACATATGCTCTTTCCCTCTCTGAAGATAATAGCCATGTTTCTCCTTACAGCCACATCCATGGTCTCTTTGAGATATGAGATACTTCTACCCAAAAGCTTGTCCTCATCAGCCTTTGGAAGAGGAAAATCCACTTCTTTCAGAGGATTCTTTATAGAGTCCTTATTGGATCTGTTGTTGGGCTTGAGGACCATAGGTTTCAAATCCATGGAAGAAGTCTCTCCAACCTTATTCCTCCCTACTGGCTTGAGTTCCATAATAATTGATTCCACTTTTGTGCTGTGCTTCACAAATTGTGATTGAGAAGTTGTAGAACCAAATATTTGTTGCATCTTTTCATCAATCTTCTTCCTTTGCTCTTTGACTTGCAATTCAGCTGCTGCTATCTGGATTAGATCAATTCCATCAAGCTTTCCTTTGATTTGAATAATTGGAGAAATGGTGATGACAGGAACTTGCACTTGAGAAATTTGAACCGTTGTTGATGGCTCTCCTTCCCCTTTCCCTTTATTCTCCCCCTTTTTGTTATCATCAAGGGTAGGAGTCAAGCCTTGTGCATTGGCCAGTTGCATGAGTAGATTTGTTTGAGTTTGTTGATTCTGAAGAATGATGACCATAGAATCTTCAATGATTTGAACCCTGTTTTCCAATCTGGCCAGTCTCTTATCAGCATCAGATTCATTCCTCAGTCTCCCCAACAAATCTTGCATAGTACCATAAGGTATGACTGAATCCAACTTCTCAGCATTGTAGGATTTCAGATCAACAATGTCCTGTTTGAGCTCATCCATACTTAGATTTTGTTGAAAATGCTGCAACTGCAAGAGATGTAGAGATTCCAGATGAGCCTGAAGAATTGCCTTGGTACCAGCATCTGTAGTCTCCTGAAGGGCCTGCTGAATTGTCATGACTTGTCTAATCAAAGTGATACTAAACTCTCTTGGTGTGGGTGGAGGCTTTTGCCCATGCCCATTCAGGAAGATCAGGAACAGAATTTGGGCCTGCTACTCCCCCTAAGTTCATGCTCTCATCCAAAGAATTAGAGTCATCATCATTAGAATTCACTCCAAATTCTTCAGATGGCTCACCAGCTTGAGAAGGCGGCCTGTTAACAGCAGCTTTGTCTCTGAGAAGAGATTTTGAAGTGTGTACAATGTGTAACGTCTGTTCTGCCTCCACATTGCCCTGAGCAGCCAATAATTGATAGGCTGAAACAGGATGAGTAAAAGGTCAGCATCCAAGGAAATGTTATCAATTGCAGCTTTGAAATGTTGGTGAAATTGTCTTTCCTTTTCTGCATCATCCACTTTCATTGACTCACTAGCAATGGCTGGATCCACCCTTATAGCTTTTGTACCTGCCTTTCTCTCTTTTTCTCTATTTTCTTGCATCAGGGGCTCCCCCTGGCTCACACACACCCTCAACCTCACCTTCTAAGGTGGCACTCCCCTCACTCACTTTTGCAATGCTGGAAGAAATAGCATGCATATGGTGACTCTCAACCTCTCCTTTTTCCTGGGAGCAACCCAGCCTCTCACTCAAAAGATCACTCCCTTCCCTCAAACCTAAAAGTGATTGTACAGTAGCCATGTCCTTTACAGTTGGTATTGTTTCTGTTATGTGTGTAGAGACCATCAACGGATAGGGAGTATCCATTGAAGTGTAAACTGATGGTATCAACGGATAACTACTGTTAAACTTATCCGTTGAAGAACAACCACTTGTCAACGGATAAGAGATATCCGTTGAAGAAGGAAAAGATGTAGATATAGAAAGTGACATAATTGTTGAATCTGTGGGAATTGATTTTAAGTGAGGTAACACAGATTCTTCAACTACATCTGAAAGAATTGGCTGATGATCCAACAAATCATCTAAAAGTTGATGATCATCAGGTTTTGAGTGGGGCTCCTCCCTGAGTTTTAATGAGGGAGAATCAGGAATTGATGTGAATATCATATCCACATCTAGAGAGGGTGATGGAGAGTTTGATGATTGGTGTGTTTCTATTATGAGAGAATGGGGCTGTGATTCCATATTTGCTGGAATCACATCAAGCTGAATTTGTGAAGGCTCAGATACAGGTGGATGTATCTGTGCTGTGTGTGTCTCTTGTGTGGAAACTAGGGTCTTGGCCTTCTTCTTCCTTGAAAAGGCTTTAATTGGTGAATGTGTGGCTTCAGTGTCCCTCCCTCTTTTGTTCTCTGTCCCTGGTTGGGGACTATTTTCAATAGTTACATCCTTTTGGGAGGATGCAACTAGGGATGTGTTGGACTCCTTTTGAACCACCACAGTCTTTTGAGAGACTGTGGTTTGGATGGCTTGGGTACCACTCACCTCTCCCACCTTATCCTGGGGGGTTTCTTGATGTTCACCCCTCCCCTCACCACTCACACCCTGTTCACTCCCTTCAGGGTTTATGGTAGTTGTTACAACTGTTGTCTTTTGAGAAACAACAGAGGTAGGTTTCTTTGACTTGAGTTTTGAAACTTTGGTTTTGGTGGCTTTGGCAGGAACCTGTTTGGACAAAGACACAGATTCCATGGCCACACTAGAGGGCAAAGAAACAATGGGGTTGGAAATAGTAGGAGTTATAGAAGTGTTTACCTCACTTACCTGTGGTGCATTCATGATTGGCAAGTATACCAATGGCACCTGGCTGTTGAGGTTCATTCTCAAAAGGTCTGCAAGGACCCTTTTCTCTTGTGCCTAGCATTTGAGTTTATTATTCTCATTTGATATAACCAAACCTTCAGCAACATGGTTAGCCAATAATATAAAGAATCTAGCATAGTAGATGTTATGTGGTCTAGTAGCTTTGTTACCTAATCTGGATCCTAATTCTAGCATAACACAGTAGCTAAAATTAAAGTACCTATCAGAAACTAGCATATAGAGCATATTAACAAGAGATGAAGTTATGGCATCAAAATTGCTAATCTTTCCAGAGAAAACTTTAATGAAGGCATCTCCAAGAAAACTCCATTCTTTCCTAAGGCCTTTCCTTCTAATACTACCTAAACTAGCAGAATCAAAAGCATAGCCTATGGAATCTAACATAGCAGATACATCTTTATCAGTGTGTGGTGTCATGGCATTATTCTCAGGCAACTTAAAGCAAGATTGTATATCATCACAGTTAATGCAATAGTCCTTACCTTTGAGAGAGAAGGCAATAGTTATATCTGTGGAGTTGAACTCTGCAGTTGTCCAAATCTCCTCAATCACCTCACAGTAGATGGTTGGGGCTTCCAGCATTGCATAGCTTAGTTTGCAGTTTTTGATGAAGTCCATCATCTTGTGATAATCAGAATGGGCTTCATTCTTTTCAACCAAGGCTACGAAATTATTCTTTTCATAAACAAATCCTGTTTGAGACATAATTTTGACTACTGGTGCCATTGTTGTGAGTAGAGGATGCAGAGAAAAACTTGAGAATTTTTGGGAGAGAAGGAGAATAAAAATTGCAAGAAAGCGTAAAGTGAAAATAAGAGTTCAATTGGGCTTTTATACTTTCTTGAATTAAAATGTAAATAAAATGATTAAATGATACTTTTAAGTAAGTTACAGCCGTTCAAGAATAAATAAAACTGTAGAAATTCTGAAAACTACCTTAAATACAAAGACATACAACACTGTATATCTGTATCAACGGTTGAGTAAAAGAATCAACGGCTGTGACTCACTTATAGTAACTGATGTGACACTTCAACGGATAAGGTAAATAGTTATCCGTTGATGATCAACACCATTTTATCCGTTGAAGGATAAAATTACCAGAAATGTATTTGTCTTTCAACGGATAATGAACATCCGTTGATAGAACAATTTTGGCTTTCAACGGATGGGGAATATCCGTTGATAGGATAAGTCTTACTTAAAGCCAACTTTGTTCTTGCAGCAAATTCATTTCAGGCTTCAAGGCAGATTATATAGATGACATAAATTATGAATAATTAAGCATACCTAACTCACTTACTAATCTTGTAAATGTTGATTCATCAAGTGGCTTGGTAAATATGTCTACAATCTGCTGTTCACTTGGAACAAAATGAAGTTCCACTTTACCTTTCATCACATGTTCCCTAATGAAGTGGTACTTGATATCAATGTGCTTGGTTCTTGAGTACTGCACTGGATTTTCAGTAATGGCAATGGCACTTGTGTTGTCACAGAATAATGGAATCTTGTCAACAGTCAGACCATAGTCAAATAGTTGATTCCTCATCCATAATATCTGTGCACAGCAACTACCAGCAGCAATGTACTCAGCTTCAGCTGTTGATGTGGAAACAAAATTATGCTTCTTGCTGAACCACGACACAAGCTTGTTCCCTAGAAATTGACAGGTACCAGTTGTGCTTTTCCTGTCTATTTTGCAGCCTGCATAATCTGCATCTGAGTAGCCAATTAGATCAAAACCAGACTCTCTAGGGTACCAAATTCCTAGATTTGGAGTCCCTTTGAGATATCTGAAAATTCTTTTAATAGCCACTAAGTGAGATTCTTTAGGGTCAGCTTGAAATCTAGCACAGAGACATGTAGAAAACATTATATCAGGTCTACTAGCAGTTAAATATAAAAGTGAGCCAACCATGCCTCTATAACTTGAAATATCCACAGACTTTTCAGCTTTGTTTAATTCAAGCTTGGTGGCAGTGGCCATGGGAGTTTTTGCAGTTGAACAATCCATTAAGTCAAACTTCTTTAAAAGATCATAAATATATTTAGTTTGACTAATGAAAATTCCATCACTAACTTGTTTAACTTGTAAACCAAGAAAATAAGTTAGCTCTCCCATCATGCTCATTTCATATTTACTTTGCATTAACTTAGCAAACTTTTTACAAAGCTTATCATCTGTAGATCCAAATATAATATCATCTACATAAATTTGAACAAGTATTTTAGAGCCATCAACATTTCTAAAGAAGAGAGTTTTGTCAACAATACCTCTTGTGAAGTGATTATCTAGAAGGAATTTTGATAGAGTCTCATACCAGGCTCTAGGTGCTTGCTTTAGTCCATAGAGTGCTTTCAACAGATAATACACATAGTCTGGAAAATTTGGATCTTCAAATCCTGGAGGTTGGCTTACATAAACTTCTTCCTCTAATTCCCCATTTAGAAATGCACTCTTGACATCCATTTGATAGACTTTGAAATTGGCATTAGCTGCATAGGCTAGAAAGATTCTGATGGCTTCAAGTCTGCCAACTGGAGCAAATGTTTCATCAAAATCTATTCCCTCTTGTTGAGAGTAGCCTTTAGCAACCAATCTGGCTTTATTCCTTATGACAATGCCATTTTCATCCATCTTGTTTCTGAATACCCATTTTGTGTCAATAGAACTCTTGTTCTTTGGCTTGGGTACCAGCTTCCATACTTTGTTTCTCTCAAATTGGTTTAGCTCTTCTTGCATTGCTAAAATCCAATCTGGATCCAATAGAGCTTCTTCCACTCTCTTAGGTTCCTCCTGTGATAGAAAGCTACTGTACAAACATTCATCTTGAGTAGCCCTTCTAGTTTGCACTTTAGATGTAGCATCACCAATGATCAGTTCAAAAGGGTGATTCTTGGTCCATTTCCTTTGAGGTGGTAGATTAGCTCTAGATGAGGTTGCCTCAGTATTGTCATGATGTGAAATAGAATGTTGATTGGTTGAAACTCCCCCTGAGTTGCTGATCCTTTGAAAGGAATTGGGAGCTCTATCAACTGATGAAGTGAATTGATTATCCGTTGACAGACTGTGATCAACGGATGCTTCATTATGAACTTCAACGGATGATGCACTTTGTCTTTCAACGGATGCTGCATTGCTTCTTTCAACGGAAGCTGAATTATGACTTTCAACGGATGCAGCATTCTGTGCATTATCCAAAGGCAGATTCTGAATTCTTCTTGAGATGCCTTCTTCATCATTCTCATCTTCACTATCACAATATATCTCAATGTTGTCAAATTTGAGCCCTTCATAATGTCCCTCATCTGTTAGTCCATCAATCTTTTTATCATCAAACACAATATGCACAGATTCCATGACAATGTTTGTTCTAAGATTGTAGACCCTATAAGATTTTCCAGCAGAATAACCAACAAATATTCCTTCATCAGCCTTTGCATCAAACTTCCCTTTGTGATCAGATTGATCAGCAATGTCCTGTTTGAGCTCATCCACACTTAGATTTTGTTGAAAATGCTGCAACTGCAAGAGATGTAGAGATTCCAGATGAGCTTGAAGAATTGCCTTGGTACCAGCATCTGTAGTCTCCTGAAGGGCCTGCTGAATTGTCATGACTTGTCTAATCAAAGTGACACTAAACTCTCTTGGTGTGGGTGGAGGCTTTTGCCCATGCCCATTCAGGAAGATCAGGAACAGAACTTGGGCCTGCTACTCCCCCTAAGTTCATGCTCTCATCCAAAGAATTAGAGTCATCATCATTAGAATTCACTCCAAATTCTTCAGATGGCTCACCAGCTTGAGAAGGCAACCTGTTAACAGCAGCTTTGTCTCTGAGAAGAGATTTTGAAGTGTGTACAATGTGTAATGTCTGTTCTGCCTCCACATTGCCCTGAGCAGCCAATAATTGATAGGCTGAAACAGGATGAGTAAAAGTGTCAGCATCCAAGGAAATGTTATCAATTGCAGCTTTGAAATGTTGCTGAAATTGTCTTTCCTTTTCTGCATCATCCACTTTCATTGACTCACTAGCAATGGCTGGATCCACCCTTATAGCTTTTATACCTGCCTTTCTCTCTTTTTCTCTATTTTCTTGCATCAGGGGCTCCCCCTGGCTCACACACACCCTCACCCTCACCCTCACCTTCTAAGGTGGCACTCCCCTCACTCACTTTTGCCATGCTGGAAGAAATAGCATGCATATGGTGACTCTCAACCTCTCCTTTTTCCTGGGAGCAACCCAGCCTCTCACTCAAAAGATCACTCCCTTCCCTCAAACCTAAAAGTGATTGTACAGTAGCCATGTCCTCTACAGTTGGTATTGTTTCTGTTATGTGTGTAGAGACCATCAACGGATAGGGAGTATCCATTGAAGTGGAAACTGATGGTATCAACGGATAACTGATGTTAAGCTTATCCGTTGAAGAACAACCACTTGTCAACGGATAAGAGATATCCGTTGAAGAAGGAAAAGATGTAGATATAGAAAGTGACATAATTGTTGAATCTGTGGGAATTGATTTTAAGTGAGGTAACACAGATTCTTCAACTACATCTGAAAGAATTGGCTGATGATCCAACAAATCATCTAAAAGATGATGATCATCAGGTTTTGAGTGGGGCTCCTCCCTGAGTTTTAATGAGGGAGAATCAGGAATTGATGTGAATATCATATCCACATCCAGAGAGGGTGATGGAGAGTTTGATGATTGGTGTGTTTCTATTATGAGAGAATGGGGCTGTGATTCCATATTTGCTGGAATCACATCAAGTTGAATTTGTGAAGGCTCAGATACAGGTGGATGTATCTGTGCTGTGTGTGTCTCTTGTGTGGAAACTAGGGTCTTGGCCTTCTTCTTCCTTGAAAAGGCTTTAATTGGTGAATGTGTGGCTTCAGTGTCCCTCCCTCTTTTGTTCTCTGTCCCTGGTTGGGGACTATTTTCAATAGTTACATCCTTTTGGGAGGATGCAACTAGGGATGTGTTGGACTCCTTTTGAACCACCACAGTCTTTTGAGAGACTGTGGTTTGGCTGGCTTGGGTACCACTCACCTCTCCCACCTTATCCTGGGGGGTTTCTTGATGTTCACCCCTCCCCTCACCACTCACACCCTGTTCACTCCCTTCAGGGTTTATGGTAGTTGTTACAACTGTTGTCTTTTGAGAAACAACAGAGGTAGGTTTCTTTGACTTGAGTTTTGAAACTTTGGTTTTGGTGGCTTTGGCAGGAACCTGTTTGGACAAAGACACAGATTCCATGGCCACACTAGAGGGCAAAGAAACAATGGGGTTGGAAATAGTAGGAGTTATAGAAGTGTTTACCTCACTTACTTGTGGTGCATTCATGATTGGCAAGTATACCAATGGCACCTGGCTGTTGAGGTTCATTCTCAAAAGGTCTGCAAGGACCCTTTTCTCTTGTGCCTAGCATTTGAGTTTATTATTCTCATTTGATATAACCAAACCTTCAGCAACATGGTTAGCCAATAACATAAAGAATCTAGCATAGTAGATGTTATGTGGTCTAGTAGCTTTGTTACCTAATTTGGATCCTAATTCTAGCATAACACAGTAGCTAAAATTAAAGTACCTATCAGAAACTAGCATATAGAGCATATTAACAAGAGATGAAGTTATGGCATCAAAATTGCTAATCTTTCCAGAGAAAACTTTAATGAAGGCATCTCCAAGAAAACTCCATTCTTTCCTAAGGCCTTTCCTTCTAATACTACCTAAACTAGCAGAATCAAAAGCATAGCCTATGGAATCTAACATAGCAGATACATCTTTATCAGTGTGTGGTGTCATGGCATTATTCTCAGGCAACTTAAAGCAAGATTGTATATCATCACAGTTAATGCAATAGTCCTTACCTTTGAGAGAGAAGGCAATAGTCATATCTGTGGAGTTGAACTCTGTAGTTGTCCAAATCTCCTCAATCACCTCACAGTAGATGGTTGGGGCTTCCAGCATTGCATAGCTTAGTTTGCAGTTTTTGATGAAGTCCATCATCTTGTGATAATCAGAATGGGCTTCATTCTTTTCAACCAAGGCTACGAAATTATTCTTTTCATAAACAAATCCTGTTTGAGACATAATTTTGACTACTAGTGCCATTGTTGTGAGTAGAGGTTGCAGAGAAAAACTTGAGAATTTTTGGGAGAGAAGGAGAATAAAAATTGCAAGAAAGCGTAAAGTGAAAATAAGAGTTCAATTGGGCTTTTATACTTTCTTGAATTAAAACGTAAATAAAATGATTAAATGATACTTTTAAGTAAGTTACAGCCGTTCAAGAATAAATAAAACTGTAGAAATTCTGAAAACTACCTTAAATACAAAGACATACAACACTGTATATCTGTATCAACGGTTGAGTAAAAGAATCAACGGCTGTGACTCACTTATAGTAACTGATGTGACACTTCAACGGATAAGGTAAATAGTTATCCGTTGATGATCAACACCATTTTATCCGTTGAAGGATAAAATTACCAGAAATGTATTTGTCTTTCAACGGATAATGAACATCCGTTGATAGAACAATTTTGGCTTTCAACGGATGGGGAATATCCGTTGATAGGATAAGTCTTACTTAAAGCTAACTTTGTTCTTGCAGCAAATTCATTTCAGGCTTCAAGGCAGATTATATAGATGACATAAATTATGAATAATTAAGCATACCTAACTCACTTACTAATCTTGTAAATGTTGATTCATCAAGTGGCTTGGTAAATATGTCTACAATCTGCTGTTCACTTGGAACAAAATGAAGTTCCACTTTACCTTTCATCACATGTTCCCTAATGAAGTGGTACTTGATATCAATGTGCTTGGTTCTTGAGTACTGCACTGGATTTTCAGTAATGGCAATGGCACTTGTGTTGTCACAGAATAATGGAATCTTGTCAACAGTCAGACCATAGTCAAATAGTTGATTCCTCATCCATAATATCTGTGCACAGCAACTACCAGCAGCAATGTACTCAGCTTCAGCTGTTGATGTGGAAACAAAATTCTGCTTCTTGCTGAACCACGACACAAGCTTGTTCCCTAGAAATTGACAGGTACCAGTTGTGCTTTTCCTGTCTATTTTGCAGCCTACATAATCTGCATCTGAGTAGCCAATTAGATCAAAACCAGACTCTCTAGGGTACCAAATTCCTAGATTTGGAGTCCCTTTGAGATATCTCAAAATTCTTTTAATAGCCACTAAGTGAGATTCTTTAGGGTCAGCTTGAAATCTAGCACAGAGACATGTAGAAAACATTATATCAGGTCTACTAGCAGTTAAATATAAAAGTGAGCCAACCATGCCTCTATAACTTGAAATATCCACAGACTTTTCAGCTTTGTTTAATTCAAGCTTGGTGGCAGTGGCCATGGGAGTTTTTGCAGTTGAACAATCCATTAAGTCAAACTTATTTAAAAGATCATAAATATATTTAGTTTGACTAATGAAAATTCCATCACTAACTTGTTTAACTTGTAAACCAAGAAAATAAGTTAGCTCTCCCATCATGCTCATTTCATATTTACTTTGCATTAACTTAGCAAACTTTTTACAAAGCTTATCATCTGTAGATCCAAATATAATATCATCTACATAAATTTGAACAAGTATTTTAGAGCCATCAACATTTCTAAAGAAGAGAGTTTTGTCAACAATACCTCTTGTGAAGTGATTATCTAGAAGGAATTTTGATAGAGTCTCATACCAGGCTCTAGGTGCTTGCTTTAGTCCATAGAGTGCTTTCAACAGATAATACACATAGTCTGGAAAATTTGGATCTTCAAATCCTGGAGGTTGGCTTACATAAACTTCTTCCTCTAATTCCCCATTTAGAAATGCACTCTTGACATCCATTTGATAGACTTTGAAATTGGCATTAGCTGCATAGGCTAGAAAGATTCTGATGGCTTCAAGTCTGCCAACTGGAGCAAATGTTTCATCAAAATCTATTCCCTCTTGTTGAGAGTAGCCTTTAGCAACCAATCTGGCTTTATTCCTTATGACAATGCCATTTTCATCCATCTTGTTTCTGAATACCCATTTTGTGTCAATAGAACTCTTGTTCTTTGGCTTGGGTACCAGCTTCCATACTTTGTTTCTCTCAAATTGGTTTAGCTCTTCTTGCATTGCTAAAATCCAATCTGGATCCAATAGAGCTTCTTCCACTCTCTTAGGTTCCTCCTGTGATAGAAAGCTACTGTACAGACATTCATCTTGAGTAGCCCTTCTAGTTTGCACTTTAGATGTAGCATCACCAATGATCAGTTCAAAAGGGTGATTCTTGGTCCATTTCCTTTGAGGTGGTAGATTAGCTCTAGATGAGGTTGCCTCAGTATTGTCATGATGTGAAATAGAATGTTGATTGGTTGAAACTCCCCCTGAGTTGCTGATCCTTTGAAAGGAATTGGGAGCTCTATCAACTGATGAAGTGAATTGATTATCCGTTGACAGACTGTGATCAACGGATGCTTCATTATGAACTTCAACGGATGATGCACTTTGTCTTTCAACGGATGCTGCATTGCTTCTTTCAACGGAAGCTGAATTATGACTTTCAACGGATGCAGCATTCTGTGCATTATCCAAAGGCAGATTCTGAATTCTTCTTGAGATGCCTTCTTCATCATTCTCATCTTCACTATCATCACAATATATCTCAATGTTGTCAAATTTGAGCCCTTCATAATGTCCCTCATCTGTTAGTCCATCAATCTTTTTATCATCAAACACAATATGCACAGATTCCATGACAATTTTTGTTCTAAGATTGTAGACCCTATAAGATTTTCCAGCAGAATAACCAACAAATATTCCTTCATCAGCCTTTGCATCAAACTTCCCTTTGTGATCAGATTGATTCCTTAAGATGTAGCATTTGCAACCAAAGACATGTAGAAAGTTTAAAGTTGGTTTTCTTCTCTTGAATAATTGATAGGGAGTCATGCCTTTTGCTTGATTGATTAGAGAAATGTTCTGAGTGTAACATGCACAGTTAACAGCCTCAGCCCAAAAATAAGTTGGGAGTTTTGACTCTTCAAGCATTGTCCTTGCAGCTTCAATTAGTGATCTGTTCTTCCTTTCCACCATACCATTTTGTTGTGGAGTCCTTGGAGCTGAGAACTCATGCATGATCCCACTTTCTTCACAGAACAACTTCATGGTTGAATTCTTGAACTCAGTTCCATTGTCACTCCTAATATTCCTTACTTTGAAATCAGGATGATTATTGACTTGCTTGATATGATTGATAATGATTTCACTAGCTTCATCCTTTGATCCAAGAAAATAGACCCATGAAAACTTAGAGAAATCATCAACAATCACTAGGCAATATCTTTTCCTTGAAATTGACAATACATTGACTGGTCCAAAAAGATCCATGTGTAGCAGTTGTAATGGTTCATCAATTGCAGATTCAAGCTTTTTACTGAATGATACTTTCTTTTGCTTTCCTTTCTGACAAGCATCACACAGTCCATCCCTTGTGAATTCCACTAGAGGCATTCCTCTAACTAAGTCCTTTTTGACTAGATCATTCATTGTCTTGAAATTCAAATGAGATAGCTTCTTGTGCCATAGCCAACTTTCAACTGCACTTGCTTTGCTGAAAAGACAAGTAATGGATTCTGCATCTGTAGAGTTGAAGTCAGCTAGGTACACATTCCCTTTTCTAACTCCAGTTAGAACCACTTTATTGTCCTTCTTACTTGTGACAATACAGGCTTCAGAATTGAAGGAAACAGTATTCCCTCTATCACATAGTTGACTGATGCTCAATAAATTGTGTTTGAGACCATCAACCAATGCAACTTCATCAATGATGACATTTTCTTTTGAAATCAAGCCATATCCCATAGTGAACCCTTTGCTGTCATCTCCAAAGGTTATGCTAGGGCCAGCTCTCTCCTTAAACTCTGTGAGCAGGGTGAAATCTCCTGTCATGTGTCTTGAACAGCCACTGTCCAAGTACCATAGATTCCTTCTTTTTCCCTGCACACAGGAAAATCAATCAAGTTGATTTTGGTACCCAAGTTTCCTTGGGTCCAGCCTTGTTAGTCTTTTTCCTAGACTTCATTCCTCCTGCATCTTTTGACTTAGGTAACTTTGGGTCAACCTTGGTCTCAGATGTGGTTGGTTGAAGTGTAGGGTTAGTCACAAAATCATTTAACACATTTGATTGAATTTGATAAGGCATAGGTTGTGCAAACATGTTATTCCATATAGGCATATTGTATGGCATTTGAGGCATACTAAATACAGTAAAATAAGGATTATTAATATATGGCATGTTTGCAAAATGTGCATGGGGATTCTGGTGAGACATAACAGGCATAGCATGCAGAGGTGACATAGACATGTTAGGCATGGAGGGATTTGAAGGCATGGGAGCATTTTTAACAGATTTGCAATTATCAGATAGGTGATTAACACTTTTACAATGCACACAGCTTTTTCTAGGAGCATACCTATCAGGTGTGTAATTGTTATGTTTATTAATCCCTACCTTCCCATTTCTTTTAGATTTTCTTTTAGTTTCCTTCTTATCCTCAACCAACTTAAGCCTATCTTTCAGCTGATCTAAAGTCATGTGTCCTATATTCACCTTACTGACATCTCTGGATGTGCTGGCTCCTTCTTTGATAAAGTTCTTGAGAGTTGAATCATTCTTTTTATTGAGGTTTTTATTTTTAAAAGAACTTGCATGTTTTAATTGATGAGCCTTCAACGGATGCTCCTTTTCTTCCTTCAACGGATAACTTTCATCATCCGTTGATTCCACATCCGTTGACAATCCATCAATTAATTCTAACTCCTTTTTGTTTTTCTTCCAGGCATCCTCACAGAATGATTCAATTCCCTGAACCTTTGCAATCTGAACACTAACATCCCTAGATGTTTTCCAGGCCTTGATTACCTCTTGCTCACTTTCTAACTGTTTAGAAAGAATTTCTACTTTCTTAACAACTTCTGCTAGTTCACTCTCAACAGTCAAGCATTTAAGTTTTATCTTTTCAAGCTCAATTACCTGATCCTCTAACACAGCATTCCTATCACTTAAAAACACATTATTCTCCTTGATCCTAGTGTTTTCTTTTGCTAGTGATTTAAGGGAAACACGCAAATGATATAATTCATTGGACATATCATTTATGGCTTCATTGCATTCATGTTTAGAAAGCTGAGAGAGATCAATAGTAATTACCTCTTGATGAACTAGTTTCATTTTCATCAGAATTAGCCATTAGGGCTAGGTTGACATATTCCATATCATCATCTTCATTGACCCCATCTGCTGCCCAATCATCTTGAGTGAGAAAAGCTCTTTCCTTTTGTTTGAGTAAATCAAAATACTTCTTTTTGTAATCAACTTCCTCAAATTTCTTTTTATCAGAAGTTGGCTTTCTACACTCCCTTGCAAAGTGTCCACTAATGCCACAGTTGTAACATTTGAACTTTGATTTGTCCACCATGTTTTTGTTTGGCTTAGTGAACTTTGTATTTTTTCTGAACTTCATCTTTGCAAACCTCCTGGACAGAAAAGCCAGATGTTCATCAACATCATCAGAGTCATCCTGACTGGAATTGTCTTCATCCTCAGCTACTTGCTCTTTACCCTTTCTTGATTCTGATTTGCTGTGCCAATTTTGAGACTTGGCATTGTCTTCTCCTGATTCCTGGCTTCCATCTTCTCACTGTCAGCTACAAGAGCAACTGTTCCTCCTTTTCTCTTTCCCTTTTCCAACAGCTCATCCTGCTTCATTTCAAGTTCATAAGTCTTCAGAATTCCATATAATCTTTCAAGTGTGAAGTTCTTATAATCTTGAGAATTTCTTAAAGAGACAGTCATGGGCTTCCATTCCTTTGGTAGGGACCTAAGAAATTTTAAGTTGGAATCCTTGACTTGGTACACTCTACCATACAGCTTCAATCCATTTAACAGTTTCTAAAATCTGTTGAAGGTATCATTTAATGATTCACCTTCTTCAAAGTGAAAGTATTCATACTGTTGAATAAGAAGCTGCATCTTGTTCTCTCTAACCTGCTCAGTACCTTCACAGATGATTTGTACAGTATCCCAAACTTCCTTGCAGTTTGGCTATTGATGACATTGTCAAACATATCTTGATCTAAGCCATTAAACAAAATGTTCATGGCTTTCTTGTCCTTGCGGATTTCATCCATGTCTTCAATAATCCATTCTGCTTTTGGCTTGGGAATGGACTGTCCAACAGCAACTGTTGCAGTAGCAGCTGTGGCTACTTTGTGAGGGATGTGAGGACCATTTTCAATACAGTTGATGTAGCTTTCATCTTGAGAAAGAAGATGTAAATGCATCTTCACTTTCCAGTGATGATAATTATCTTTTTCCAGGACTGGGATCTTTATACCAATATCCTTCCTACTCATGATGGTAGCAGGAGGATTCTTCTGTGCACTCATGATGTTAGCAAAATAGATCTTTAAACTCTTTGTATGTTAAGAGCTTGCTCTGATACCAATTGTTATTCCCAGTGGACTAACAATGAGATTTACAGAAGGGGGGTTGAATGTAAATCTCAAAACTTTTTCAAGTTTTGAGCAGTTTCTAAGGCTAAGTGTTTAAGTGAACAAATGTGTGTGAATTGCTTGAAGCTGATGCAGACAGATATATATTCAAACACAAATGTAAAGAACACAAAGAACTTAAAAACTTTTCTGGTGGATTTGTTGTTCCACCAGAGATGTGTTATTTCAGAAAATCTGTGATTCAAAGAATTAAATCACAGCTGCTTCCTAGTACAAACTAGATGATTTTCTCTCCTGATATTTCCAAACAGCTCAGAAAAATTCTTATCTAATTACTAGCTGCTACTTGGTTTATATAACACCAAGTTTACAAGTGAAGACAAAACTGTAAAATACAATTGAAAGGATTCTTCACATGTTTCTTCTTCATTTCTCTATCCAATGCAATCTAGGATAATCTGTGAATCTTTGAATACTTCCTTGTTTGCATCAGAATGGGAATGCTGCATTTTCTTGATTCCTCCTAGAGGCTTCCACATTCCAGTTTGTCTCTGTCAACCCATTTGCCTCTGTCAGCTTGTGAATTGTCACTATCAACTGCTAATGAACTAAGCATCCGTTGAAGCTTTCATCCGTTGATGCCTTATCCGTTGAGGCTTTATCCGTTGAAGTTTTATCCGTTGATGCATTATCAGTTGAAGTCTTTATCCATTGAAGCACTTATCCGTTGATGGATATTATCCGTTGAAGCATTAGAGACATCCGTTGAAGCTTTGTTTCTTATCCGTTGAAGGTGTTCAATATCAGTTGATACTTCTTCACTTATACAGAATTACAAGGCATGAAATATTTACAATTAGCCCTCCTATTTGCATATCCACTAGTAGTCAACATGACTGATACTTTCCTACAACATCTAAGAATTACAACTTGAATCCAGAGAATGAAATGTGCTACAATACTAAACTTATTGCTAAGTAAAGCTACTCCTTCAACGGATAGCCAAGATGGTCTTATCCGTTGAGGCTACAAACACCAGATTTCTACTTAAGTGTTTTGTTTAACTTATCATCAAACTAATGCACATATTCCTAACAATCTTGCAGCTGTGTTGCCAATTCTTTCATCTTCACTGGTGCCATCCGATACGGAGCTTTAGAAACTGGTTCTGTCCCGGGTGCTAGATCAATTGCAAATTCAATTTCTCTGTCGGGAGGTAATCCTGGTAGATCGTTTGGAAAGACATCTGGAAATTCATTGATAACTGGAATCGCTTCTAGTGCTGGAACTTCTTTGCTGATATCTATCACATGGGCCAAATACGCTTCACAATTCTGACGCAATAACTTCTTCACTTGAGCGATCGTTAAGAACTTTTTCTCTTGATTATTCCCCCGAAATATCACCTTCTTCTTACTATCCAAAGTCTGAAGTCTCACTTTCCTATTCTTACAATCAATCTGAGCGTTATTTTCTGACAACCAATCCAATAGTAAAAGAACATCAAATTCTCCCAACTTAAAAGGTATCAAGTTGGCATAAAAATGATGTCCCCCTATCTCAATATCACACCTCCGGCATACACAGTCGACAGAAACTTGATTCTTATTAGCTAATTCTATCAGTAATGCTTGTTCTAACAACTTAACTTCGCAATGCAGTTTATCGACTTTGAGAAATAAATGACCTTGTAGCTCCAGAATCAAATAAAAATTTAGCATCTACGGAGTTGACTGGAAGCGTATCTACAACCACGTCAGAGCTTTGAACAGCATCCTTCATAGTTATGTTAAATGTCCTGGCCTTTGGCTGGTCCTTTGTTGGTGGTCCTTCAATTCTTGCCACATTAGCTGCTGGTTCATTTATCTGGCAATCCCTGGCAATATGCCCCATTTTCCCAAATTTAAAGCACCTTGTTCCTGATTTTCGAGCTGTAGTCTGGCTTCGACACTCATTAGCATAGTGTCCCTTCTGATTGCACTTGTAACACGACACATTAGCCTTACAAATCCCAAAATTCCTTCTACCACAAAATTTGCATTCTGATACTGGTGGACGATTGAGCCTCTACTGATTTGAAATCTGAAAACGATTCCCATTTCCTGTCTATGGTTTCTTAAATCCCACACTCTTATTATCCTGAAACTCTGGCCTTTTATTAAAACGGCCCTGGAAGTTACCTTGTTGCTGGCCTCCTACTAAGGTTTCTATTTTCCTTTTCTTCCCATCCCTCCCTTTTTGATACATATCACTCTTACTTTCAATCACCATTGCTTTCTGCACCACTGCCGCATATGAAGTTAATTCAAACATGGCCACCCTATTCTGAATCCAAAATCTCAATCCCTGTTCAAACTTTCTTGCTTTCTTCTCATCTGTGTCTACCTGGTATGGCACAAACCTTGCTAACTCAGTAAACTTAGCCTCGTACTCAGCGACAGTAAGATCACACTGGGTTAGGTTCAAGAACTTAATCTCCATTTGATTCTTCATATACCTTGGGAAATACTTTTCCAGAAACAGCTCGGTAAACCTTTCCCAAGTTATAAACTCACCTCCTTCCAATGCTCGCGTGGATTCCCACCAATAGTTCGCCTCGCCCTTCAGAAAGTAGCTTGCAAACTTGGTTTTCTGTTCAGTTCCTGCTCCAACTAATTCAAAAGCCTTTTCCATCTCCTTGAGCCATGCATTGGCTTCCACGGGATCAGCACTTCCCTTGAACTCAGGTGGCTTCACAGCTTGAAATTGCTTAAAAGTCACTGCAAGTGGTGCTGCTGCTTGCTACTGCTGCTGTTGCTGTTGCTGCTGTTGTTGCTGCTGCGTAAGATGTAACATCTGTTGCTACATCAGTCCCAACATCTGGACAATCACTGGATCTATCCGACTCTCGGTACGATCCTCTCCTGAATTCCTTCTCTTCGGTGCCATTATTCTGGTAAGAAAACAAACAACTTATATAATAATTTGTCAAGCATTATATCAAATATGTAGCAATTCTTTAGCATATCAAAATTCTCAAACATTATCTCTTCTCAAAATATCATAAACTTGCTACCATATTAACACAAGCGACATAATTATCACATAATCCTGCTTATTATCTTGAGAATAACAACACAAGAAAACTTTTTCAGAATTGTCCAAACCTTTTAAATCCTTGCTCGAAATCTCAAATAAACCAACAAACAATGGATAGGGTTGCAACACAACCTTCCAACCTCTCTTCCAACACTTCTTACCATTCTCAAAACCAACAAAATAGCAGGGCAATAACATAAAGGTCTAAGGCGAAAGGCAAAATAGGAAACCTAAACAACTTAACTATAACCCAACCCAATAACCTAAAATTAACCCTATAAGAGCTAAACTACACACACCTATCTTATGTGATCTTCCTATGACTCACCTATGACAATCCTAAGCCTGTTTCAGTGACCATAAATTGTAGCTCTGATACCAACCTGAGACGCCCTCCAAACCCGGGGTCTAGATTTGGGGGTCACTAGCCAATAATCTATAATAAAATAATCACAGCGTAATAATATAATAAATAAGACCCCTTGCATGCACTGGATTGATCACAGGTTATAGTATGGAACAAGCACTAATACAAACCAACTGTTATTACAAACCATAAGTCTAATTAGTTTTACAATTTTATTCAAAATTTATTACAAACCTCTAGACTAGCTAAGCGTCCCAAACTGTCTATCTGGAAAACACACCAAACTATCTACCAGCACACAACCTCGGGTCAGACCTGGAACTTAAGCTTGCCCTGGCATAGCTGAAAGAATCAGGATATGAAACAAGTATGAGCGAAAGAAATGCTCAACAAACAGTAATTAGCTTATGATTTGGAACAACAACAACAACAACAATATATCTGACGAACAAAACCAAACCACAATACCTGAACAATATAAAAACTGATATATATTTGATAATAAACAACATTTGCAATATAATTTGTTTTGGGATTGGAATCCTCGAACAACGGTGTGTTGCCGCCGGTGATCAGCCGCGGAGCAACACCGGTATGCCGGAGCATATCCAACTAAATAACAGGTACCCAAGGCACATATTGGCCTAGCAAGGTGTTATATCCTGTATAACACATAGCACATGCTAGACCGCCGCCACGGCCTCTTACGCAACCATCCAACCCTATAAAAACAATTTTCCGTCAAAGGAGTCAAATTAATTGACATCCTTAACCATATAACTCCCCATTTCTCATGGTCCGGAGTTATCTCATCAACCAATGGTGAGATAACCAGAATAATTAGTTATTTGCTAATCTCAATTCAAAGCTTCACTGTATAGAATAATTTATAGCGAAATGTAAAAACATTTAACTATTCTGAACTTAGAATAGTAGAGAAATTAAAAGAATGAAATTCGGAGTCAATATCGCTTGAATGATAAGTGAAGATATAAATACTTGCATAATAAGATTCGAAATAAATGTCACTTGAACGATAAGTGAAGTTAGGGTACTTGCCTGGTATACTCGATAACCTCTTACTATAACTCTGCTTATAACTGCTGGCTACTATCTCCGTCTAACACTTGACTACACTCCTTGCTACTCGATTATATAAACAAAAGGACTATCTTAATTGACAGAACCAAACTCAATCGACGTAACTATACGTCTTGACATCTACCCGATAATTTTATAACTAGCATGGCATTTTAAAATTGTAACCAGATAGCATGCATATCACATAGCATGTAGTCATGGTATTCGTATAACACGTAATCACATAACTCATGTAATACATAAGTCAGATCATTAAAAGATACGTCTCAGGGCGTTCAAAACTAAAATCAGGTCAATCTTAGCATTTACCGATCAAATACCGACTCAAACTGAAGCTCAAATCAAATGATATTGCAATACAAAAGAAATTAGGGCTCAAAAGTATTTTTATTGAAAGCGCAATATTTTTCCGAGTCTATACGCGTTCGTTTCGTATTAAACGGACGAACGGTTTAATTATTCTAAATAAAATAAGAAATAAATGGAAATAAATCAATTAATAATAATAATAATTGATTTTTAAATACCAAAATATAATTTATAAAAGTTTAAAAATAATTTTTAGGAATTATTTGGAATTAATTATAAATAATTTATATTTATTTAACTATTTATAAATAAAATTAATTGATTAAATAAATTAATCAATTAATTAAATTCATAAATAATTAACTAAAAATAAATTATAAATAATAAATCAAATTATATTTTTGAAAATAATAAAAGAAAATAATTTTAGAATTTAGAATAATTAAAAAAATAATTTTTAGAATTTAAAATAATACCTAAATGATTTTTGAAATTAAAAGAAATGATTTTGAAAATTGAAATTGAATTTTGAATTAAAAATAAAAAGAATTTGGCAAAAACAGTTTCAGGGTTTGGGTTTTAGGAAACAAAGGATTGAAACCGGATTATTTTTAATCAGAAAATGAGTCGGGAATTGGGTCATCGGGATGTTCAAGAACAACCCGCCGGAGTTCTTATGAACCCAGAACCCGGCTTAGTTCCGACCACCGGGGATAAATTCCGGCAAGCCAAAAATGGCTCAAATCGAACAGTTTAAGTCCGATATCTCAGTCCCAATCTTTTCTGTCCAAACCCACCAATTCAGGTTTAACAACAATCGTCAAAAACGACCCAAGGAACGTATTTCCCGGCCAAAACCACCATTGATGCCGGCGGTGAACTCCAGAACTCCGGCTACTCGAGTTTAACAATTATCAAGTCAAATTCGTAGTTCTATACATAAAAATAAAGCCCGAGAAGGCTATAATCAGTTTCCAGAATCAAAACAAACACACCTATCAAGAATAATTCAGAAAAACAAAAAACAAGAACACTCAACCCATAAACTCGAATGAGCCAATTCTGTAAACAAACAACATGAATTTATACATGAATCGACTATAAACATAACCAGGAATCTACTGGAATTGTCAAAATCATCCAACAATCAATCAGTAATCTAGAAATTTAGAAACTAAAAACGAAGAGCTTAAGTTTCGATTTTTATCAATATGCAACTATAAATCAAGATATAATACCAAAAGATCGGCCCGGAGATGCTCGTTGATTTGGTATCAGTTTCGTCAACAAACGATTACTGCAAATAGATCAATCGATCGAATCTGTTCAAAAACACACCCTAACCCCCAATTTCTATTTTCTCATTTTTTTATTGATATTTGTGAAAATTCTGAAAATAAAATGAATAAAATAAATATAACCTGGTATTTATATTTTTACAAAAATTATACCCTAAAATAAACTAAGGGTGTTTTTATCCCCTAATTATATTAATTAGGGCCCCAAAATAATAATTACGGGGAATAATTTTAAAAGTGATAAAATATAAAATTAATGTCAAAATTCCCCGAAAATTGCGAATAATTCGAAATACAAAAATAATGATAAAAATAAAAACATAGATTTTGTGGGGTTTGTCGTCTCGGTGGGGTCCCGGTCCGTTGATTTTTCAAAAATAGAAACGATCCCTAAATTACCAGAAAAACCCGATAATACATAAAATGCATTGAAACACGCGTAAAATGAAATAAAATGAGTACCTTAATAAATATGCAAATAAATATGAGTTCGAATTACATATCGATTCATATAATTGCAGTTTAAACACATTTTAATCAATCAAAAAATTTTCTGACCCGCACAGAAACACACATAACAACTGTAACATCTAATATCATGACAATAATTACTTTAAATTTATAAAACACATAATATTTATTTATTTAACACATAATATTCACATAATTTTCCCGGATATTACAATAATGCCTTTGAGATATTTAAAAATTCTTGTTATAGCTAATAGACATAATTCCATTGGATCAGCTTGGAACCTTGCACAGACAGGTAGCATACATGATATCACGTCTACTAGCTGTCAAATATAGGAGTGAGCCAATCATACCTCTGTAGTTAGTTATATGTACTGATGAACCGGTATTTAAATCTAAATTGGTTGCAATGGCCAATGGGAGTTATGGAAGTTGAACTGTCTTGCATTCAAAACCTTTTAAGTAAATTCCTGGTATATTTAGCTTGATTAGTGAAGATCCCTTCTTTAGTCTGCTTGACTTGTAATCCCAGAAAATAACTTAATTCTCCCATCATACTCATCTGATATCTAGACTACATTAACTTGGAAAACCTCTCACAAAGTTAATCGTTAATAGAGCCAAAAATGATATCATAAGTATATATATATATATATCTGAACTAGCAACAAGTCCTTACCATGATACTTATAAAAGAAAGTTTTATCAATGGTTCCTTTTTTTAAACCACTTTCCGGTAAGAATCGTGCAAGTGTTTCATACCAGGCTCTTAAAGTTTCCTTTAGTCCGTGGAGTGCTTTATCCAACTTGTAAACATAATTTAGATATTTTGGACCAATGAACCCTGGAGGCTATTCAACATAAAGATCCTCATCAAGTTCACCATTTAAAAATGCACACTTCACATCCATATGAAACATGTTGAATTTCATGTGAGCAGTAGAGGCCAGAAAAATTCTGATTGCCTCAATCTTGTAACTGGAGCAAAAGCCTCATCATAGTCAATGCCTTCTTCTTGTGAATAACACTTTTGCAATCAACCATTTTTATTCCTTGTGATAATGCCCTCACTATCAGTCTTGTTTCTGAACACCCACTTAGTACCAACTACTAATCTATCTTTTAGCCTTGGTACTAATGTCCATATTTTGTTTATTTCAAACTCATTAAGTTCTTCTTGCATTGTTATGATCCAATCATCATCTTGAAGAGCTTCTTCCGCGTTCTTAGGTTTGGTTTCAGATTCAAAAGAATGATAGAGACATTCATTTTGAGGGGGTTTTTAGTTTTTACACCACTATCAGGATTTGCAATGATTAAGTCCGGAGTATGTGACTTAGTCCATTTTCTTGTATAACGAAGTTGACTTCTTGAAGTAGATCCTCTCCATGATCCGTGAAGTCTCTATTTTCACTTTGATGTGTACCATCATTATTTCCTGATGCTCCTCCTGAATCAGTGCTTCCAGATTTATAAGTACTCACTTCATCAACATTTGAGGAATCAGAGTCTGATAAAGTATTTACCTATTTTTCTTGATTTGAATCACTTAAACTTGACTCTTGATGGGAACCATATTACTCCCCCTTAACATGTACTTCAGTATTAGTGTTATTGCCATTGACAAATGGCTCGTCAGAGTTTAAAATTGTTAGGAATATATTGTGAACTTGATGATAAGTTGAACCAAAAATACATTAATAGATTTAACTTAATAAATTTTGTAGCTATCGATGGATGTTCTAATATATTCCCGACGGATTTACTTTATAGTCCCGAGGGATGACAATTTGACATCCATCGAGAGTGTAGCTTATCTAAGAAATAAGTACTATAGCACATTTCTGAAAACAACATGTTTTAGTCTTGTAGATTATGTAGGATTCTCTAAGTCATGTTGACTACTAGATTGATATGTAGAATATGTTGGCTAATTGTAAATATGAGATGTCTTGTAATTCTGTATAACTGAAATGGAGTCAAGTGACAGATAGACTCCCGACGGATGATCTACAAGGCTCCCGACGAATGATCAACATATTCTCGACGAATTTTCAACATAATCCCGACGGATGATCATATTCAAAATAGATGTTGATAGTGACAACACAGTCACATACGTCGGGTGTTTGCAAAAGGAATGCGACAGCCTGTTAAGCAGGATTTTGAGAACAAAGAAGCATTACCATATCCATGAAAATGTGAAGATATTCAAAGATGCTGGACAGAGTAATGTTGCAGCATGATATTAGACTAGATTCATTTTATTTTATTGTCTTGTCTTATTGTCATGTAACTTGGTGATATACAAACCAAATGTAGCAAGTAGAACAATCAACTAAGCAAGCACATTTTTCAGAGAGCTAGATAAAGCTGTAATTGTTAAGAATTTCTCTGTAGTTTGTTTGTTCATTGTAAAGCAGCTGTGTGTTATTCAAAACATCACAGAATTCTGCATCTGATTTATATATATATCTCTTGTCGATACTTTCAAATCCACCAAAAAGTTTTAAGAATTTATGTTTTATTACTTAGTGTTTTCATCTCTTATTGTCATATATATTAAGTTAAAACATTTGTAAAATCTCAAAAAGAAGCCAGAATTACATTCAACCCCATTCTGTAATTCTTGTTGTATTGTTTGGGACTAACAACTGGTATCAGAGCAAGCTCTTGAAGCACATAAAGTATAAAGATCACAACAAATCAACAAGATGAATAAGAAGGATGTTGGAGTTAAAATTCCATTTCTCGATAAAGACATCTATCACCACCGGAAGGTGAAGATTCACCTACATCTTCTTTCTCAAGATGAAGCTTATATGGACTACATTGAAAGAGGTCCTCATGTCCCTATGAGAGCTGCTACGAGGAATGAACCATCAGTTCCAAAACCTAGGCATTAATGGTGTGATCCAGACATTGAACAAGTCAGGAAAGATAAGAAGGCCATGAACATACTATTTAATGGTGTTGATGGTGATATGATTGACAACATCATTAACTGTAAAACATCCAAAGAGGTTTGGGACACAATTCAAATCATCTGTGATGGAACTGAGCAAGTAAGAGAAAACAAGATGCAGCTCCTAATTCAGCAATATGAGCATTTTCACTGTGAAGAGAGTGAGTCACTCACTGATATTTTCAGTAGGTTTCAAAAACTACCGAATAATCTAAAACTGCATGGAAGAGTTTATCAAAAAAAAGACTCTAATCTCAAGTTCCTTAGATCTCTCCCAAAGGAGTGGAAGCCAATAACAGTCTCATTGAGAAACTCACAAGATTATAAGGAGTTCACCTTGGAGAGACTGCATGGCATCCTGAAAATCTATGAGCTTGAAATAGAGCAAGATGAAAGGATGGAGAAAGGAAGGAACAAAGCAGGATCCATTGCACTAGTTGCTGAGTTGGAGAAGGAGAAAGAGGTGAAGGTTGAAGCTGTGGAATCTACATCAAAGGTCTGTGAAAGCAAGGGTAAAGCGCTGTTAGCTGAAAATGAAGATCAGTTGAAGCAAGATGACATGGATGATATTGATGAGCATCTAGCATTCTTATCCATGAGGTTTTTCAAGCTCAAATTCAAGAAGAATTTTGGAGCAGCCAAGCCAAATAGAAACAAGATTGATAAATCAAAATTCAAGTGTTTCAAATATGGCTTGGCAGGTTATTTTGCCAGTGAGTGTAGAAAGTCTGATTCCAGCAAAAAGAAGTTTGAGCCTGCTGACTATAAGAGGAAATACTTTGAGTTGCTCAACCAAAAGAAAAGGGCTTTCATCACACAGGAGAATGACTGGGCTGCAGATAGATTGGATGAGGATGAAGAAACAAGCTATGTCAATCTAGCCTTAATGGCCAAATCAGATGAAACAGAAACCAGTTCATCAAGCAATCAGGGAAACATAAAGAATCTTTGGTATCTAGATAGTGGTTGCTCAAGGTACATGATTGGAGATTCTACCCTGCTCACTGAGTTCAAGGAAAGAGCTGGCCCAAGTATCACTTTTGGAGATGACAACAAGTGTTATACTGTGGGATATGGCTTCATTTCAAAAGATAATGTCATCATTGAAGAGGTTGCCCTAGTGGATGGACTCAAGCATAATTTGTTGAGTATCAGCCAGCTTTGTGATAAGGGCAACTCAATCACTTTAAATTCTGAAGCCTGTGTTGTGACAAACAAAATGAGCAACAAAGTGGTTCTCACTGGAGTGAGAAAAGGAAATGTGTACCTTACTGATTTCAACTCATTAAATGCAGACTCAGTAACTTGTCTTCTCAGTAAAGCAAGTCAAGATGAAAGTTGGCTATGGCACAAGAAGCTGTCCCATCTAAACTTCAAGACCATGAATGAGCTAGTCAAGAAAGAAATGGTCAGAGGTATTCCTCGAGTGGAGTTTACTAAGGATGGATTGTGTGATGCCTTCCAGAAAGGAAAGCAGATTAAAGCATTATTCAAAAAGAAGCTTGATTCAACAATTGAAGAACCTTTGCAACTGTTGCACATGGATTTTTTTGGACCAGTCAATGTATTGTCCATCTCAAGGAAAAGATGTGGCCTAGTAATTGTAGATGATTTCTCAAAGTTCTCTTGGACATATTTTCTAAAGTCCAAAGATGAAGCTAGTGAAATCATCATCAATCACATAAGGCAAGTCAACAATCATCCCGACTTCAAAGTAAGAAGAATTAGGAGTGACAATGGAACTGAGTTCAAGAGTTCTGTGATGAGATCATTTTGTGAAGAGAATGGTATTATGCATGAGTTTTCTTCAGCTAGAACTCCACAACAAAATGGAGTGGTGGAAAGGAAAAATAGATCTCTTATTGAAGCAGCAAGAACAATGCTAGAAGAATCAAAGTTACCAACATATTTTTGGGCTGAAGTTGTAAATACTACATGCTACACTCAAAATATTTTTTTCGTTAATCAAGAAAAATGCATGACACCCTACCAATTGTTCAAGAATAGGAAGCCAACTCTAAATTTCTTACATCTCTTTGGCTACAAATGCTATATCTTAAGGAATCAAACTGATCAACATGGAAAGTTTGATGCCAAAGCAGATGAAGGAATTTTTGTTGGATATGCTGTGGGAAAAGCATATAGAGTCTACAATCTAAGAACCGACATTGTTATGGAATCTGTACATGTTGTGTTTGCTGATAAAAAGATTGAAGGACTGCAAGATGGAGATTTCCATGAGAGCCTCAAATTTGATAATGTTGAGATGGTCAGTGATGACAGTGATGATGAAAGTGATCAAGGAATAGTGGCTAAGGACAATACAGAAAAATCTACAACTAATGAAGCACATAACTCAACATCGGTCGAGTTACATAATGCTTCATCCTTCGATAGACAATCAGCTTCATCCGTCGAGATACAAAGTGCATCATCCGTCGGAACAATAAGAGAAGCTGAGAGTCAAAACAGATCACTTACAGAAAGAACCCCATCTTTAAGTCAAAGATCCACAAACTCAGGGGGAGTTTCTTATAATCAAAACTCAGTCACACATCAATACAACAATGAGGCCTCTTCATCTAGAGCTAATCTACCACAACAGAGAAAATGGACTAGAGATCACCCTTTTGAGCTCATTATTGGTGATGCATCTAATAGCGTTCAAACAAGGAAAGTAACTCAAGAAGAATATCTCTCTAGCAGCTTTCTTTCTAAGAAAGAACCAAAGAAGGTAGAAGAAGCTATGTTGGATCCTGATTGGGTTTTAGCAATGTAGGAAGAGCTAAACCAATTTGAAAGGAATAAGGTATGGAAGTTGGTGCCCAAGACAAAAGGAAAGAATCCAATTGACACCAAGTGGGTATTCAGAAACAAGATGGATGAAAATGGCATAGTTGTCAGGAACAAAGCTAGATTGGTTGCTGGCTACTGTCAAAAAGAAGGAATAGATTTTGATGAAACTTTTGCTCCTGTTACAAGACTTGAAGCCATCATAATTTTCTTAGCCTATGCAGCCCATGCCAATTTCAAAGTCTATCAAATGGATGTCAAACGTGCCTTTCTGAATGGAGATTTGGAGGAGAAAGTCTATGTCAGTCAACCTCCTGGTTTTGAAGATCCAAATTTTCCAGAATATGTCTACTATCTGTTGAAAGCACTTTATGGATTGAAACAAGCACCTAGAGCCTGGTATGATACTTTGTCAAAGTTTCTCTTAGAAATTCACTTCACAAGAGGTATTGTTGACAAAACTTTATTCTTTAAAAATGTTAATGGCTCTAGTATACTTGTTCAAATTTATGTAGATGATATTATATTTGGCTCTACAGATGAAAAACTTTACAAAAAGTTTGCCAAATTGATGCAAAGTAAGTATGAAATGAGCATGATGGGAGAGCCAACTTACTTTTTTAGTTTACAAGTTAAGCAAGTTAGTGATGGAATATTCATTAGAAAAACCAAATATATTTATGATCTCTTAAAGAAGTTTGATCTAATGGATTACACATCTGCAAAAACTCCCATGGCCACTGCAACTAAACTTGAGTTAAACACTACTGAAAAGTCTGTGGTTATTTCAAGCTATAAAGGCATGGTTGGCTAACTTTTGTACTTAACAGCTAGTAGGCCAGATATAATGTTTGCTACTTGTCTTTGTGCTAGATTTCAGGCTGATCCTAGAGAATCTCACTTAGTAGCTATTAAGAGAATTTTCAGATATCTCAAGGGAACACCAAAACTTGGCATTTGGTACCCTAGAGATTCTGGTTTTGTTCTAACTGGTTATTCAGATGCAGATTATGCAGGTTGTAAGATAGAAAAAGTAAAACAGGAACCTGTCAATTTCTAGAAAACAAGCTAGTATCCTGGTTCAGTAAAAAGCAAAATTCAGTTTCTACTTTTACAGCTGAAGCTGAATATATTGCTGCTGGTAGTTGTTGTGCATAGATTTTATGGATGAAAAACCAACTGTTGGACTATGGTCTACAAGTGGACAGAATTCCTATTTTCTGTGATAAAATAAGTGCAATTGCCATCACTTAAAATCCAGTACAGCACTCAAGAACGAAGCACATAGACATCAAGTACTACTTCATTAGGAAACATGTGATGAATGGTACTGTGGAACTTCATTTTGTTCCAAGTGAGAAGCAGCTTGCAGATATCTTTACCAAGCCACTTGATGAATCCACCTTTTTTAGGTTGGTAAGTGAGTTAAGTATGCTTAATTATTCTTAAATCATTTCAGATAATTTTGCAAATTGTAATGCAACCAGAAACTTAATTGGTTTTTTTTGTTTTAGATGAAATTTTGACGAAGTCAAAATTTACATCTCGATGGATGTTCATTATCCATCGAGTTTGATCATCTGTCGAAATGAAAAAGCTTAGTAAAAATCATTTATTTTCTGGATTATTTTATACCTGACGGATAATTGCTTTATTCTCATCCGTCGAATTGACTACATCTTAGCCGTTAAAAGTACTGAACATTATCCATCAGATATACTTACAGTCTGTAAGTATGTCATGACAGATAATTGACAGAATTTTGACAGTTTATTTTATTTTTAAAGGGCTATTTTGGGAAATTTTAATTGGGTCTTTAATTTTGAACTTTAATTTTTATTCCCTTTTAATCTGAGAATACATAAAAGCCTTACTTCTAGTTTATTTTAACTTTTATCATTCTCAATTGCAACTAACTGTTATCTTCTTCCTCAAAGAAAAATCCTCTCTCCCATTGCAAATTTCCTCACTTTAACAATGGCACTAGTAGTCAAAATCATGTCTCAGTCAGGTTTCATCTATGAGAAGAACAACTTCGCTGCACTTGTGAACAAAGAGATTCCTGCATCCAAAGATTTTCACAAAATGATGGACTTTGTGAAGGGATGCAAACTCAGTTATACTATGCTGGAATCACCCACAATATACTGTAAAGTTGTGGAGGATATATGGACAACTGTTGTGTACCAGTCTACTGACAAAACCATAACTTTTACTCTTAAAGGTAAGTAATTCTGCGTTAACAGTGATATGATTCAAGCATGTTTTAAGATTCCTGAGAACACTACTACTAAACCACACAAAAAAACTAATTTAGTTACCATGCTTAATTATATTGGATATGCTCTTCCTACCACTAGGTTAAGTGAAATTAGAAGGCTAGGTCTTAGAAAAGAGTGGAGTTATTTGTGTGATGTAGTTACCAAGGTGTTTTCAGGTAAAGTAAGCAATTTTGATTCTGTAAACACTGTCATGCTTAACATGCTTTATATGTTAGTTACTGATAAGTACTATAATTTCAGTGACATGATCATGTTTGAGTTAGGTTACAAGTTAGGGGAAATTAAAAAGAGAAGTAAAAATGTCTATTATGCTAGATTCTTTATGATTTTTGCTAACCATCTTGTTGAGGATATTGTCATTGAGAACCCAACCAACAAACTGGATTGTTGGGTTCAAGAAAGGAGAGTGATTGGAGACCTTAACAGAGCAAGTGATCACAAAAAGGTGCCCCTTTTCTATTTTCCAATCATGGAGGGCCCTCAGGTAAGTGAGGTAAGCACCAATATCTCTACTATTCCAACCTCCCAAATTTCTTTGCATTTGAGTGAGGCTATGTCATTTATGTCAATGACCCAACAGATGCCTACCCAAGCCACCAAAACAAAAATTTCCAAATCCAAACCAAAGAAAACCCCCTCTGGTTTCTCTCAAAAGAAACCAGTTGTAAAATCTACCAAAACTAAAGAGGGGAGTGTGAAGGGTGGTAAGGTAGGTGAGGGACAGGGTGAACATCAAAGAAACCCCAAGGATAAGGATAAAAAGGTAAGTATACCTAAGCCTAGCCACACCACAGTTTCCAACAAACTGTGGTGATTAATAAGGAAATCAGCTCACTTCTAGTTTCATCCTCCCAAAAGGATGTTACTATTGAAACAAGCTCCCAACCAGGAGCATATGCCAAGAGGGTAAGGGACACAAGCTCACCCTAAACTTATGCCAGAAAGAAGAGATCCAAAACCATTGGGGATGCACAGGGAACACACACAGTGCAAACTGAAGCTAAAGACTCAGTCACTGCACCATCTCAAATTCAGATTGATGTGGCTCCAATAAATGTAGAGTCACAGCCAAAATCTTTAATCATAGAAGCACCACAAACACCAAACTCTTCCATAAATTCTCTGGATGTGGATATGATCAACACATCAATTCCTGATTCCCCTTCTTTAACTTTGTTGGGGAAGCCAAAATCTAGTACAAGTGAGCATCATCTTTTAGATGATTTGTTGGCTCACTTGCCAATTCTTTCAGGATCTGTTGAGACATCTGTGCCCAAATTTTATCAATCTGCACAGAGTCTCCAATAGTCTCCACTCCAAACTCATTCATTTCTTCTATTCCGGTGGATATTGTTCATCCTTCAGTTAGTGATTGTATCCCGATGGAGGTGCCTACCAACAGTCATCCGTCGGCTATCCTAACTACTACGTCAATATAGGTTACGTCGGGTTGCATATCTATGCGCTCATATGCCTCTATTTATCTGGCATCTGAATTAAACTTCCTTAACATTGATACGTGAAACACGTTACGACCTGCTACATGTTCGGGGTTAGGGCTAGCTCATATACTAACTTCCCAAACGTCTTAATATATCCAAGGGTCCAACAATTGGTGGACTTAGCTTTCCTTTCTTTCCGAATCTCAATAACGCCTTCCAAGGGAATACCTATAACAACACTAGGTCCCCTACTTCCCATTCCTTGTCCTTTCGTGCCAAATCAACATACTTCTTATGTCCATCTTGGGCTACTATCAGCCGTCCTCTGATTAGATCTATCATATCCTTGGTCCTTTGGACTACTGCAGGTCCGAGCATCTTGCGCTCTACAACTTCATCCTAACGTAAGGGAGATCGACATTGTCTTCCCTCAAGGATCTCATAAGGCGACATCTCGATAATGACATATGATCTATTGTCGTAAGATAACTCAATCCGAATTAAGTGATCATTCCAAATTCTTTCAAGTCTATTGCACAGACTCCCATTATAGCTTTTATCATTAGAACTTTTGCTTCTCAATACCCATTCTTTTCCAGTTCGTAATCGCTACTACCTTCCGTTCCTAATATTATACTGGTTATACTTTTGCTCGTTAGCGTTCTATAACCTTTTAATAACCACGTCAACCTTAGTATCACGAATGTGTTCCCATTCCGCATACTACCACCACTTTAATACTCCTTTTTCAGTTGTTTCTATTTTCCAAAATTTGATCAATCAAATAGAAGTAAAGGAATTTGTTGAGAGATCACTATGATCATGAACACTTGTTATATCACATAGTTAGTACAGAAGGTGGCCAGCCTTTAGTACTTGACAAGCAATTAAACAATAGCTGGTATCCTACTCGGCTTCTATCACACAGATAGATAGTCATTCGGCAATACCTCCCCTTCTGCAAGGGTTGTTCTTCTCAGCTTACATGAAATGAAAAGAAGAGAAAAGAACGAACTGAAGAGAATTGTATATATAAAAAAAAATATACTGCCACAAAATATCTGGCTTGGAACCTACCTCTGAACTATAGAGGTTTGTCATAGGAGAACAAAACATATACGTATTTATATCAGCATCAAGTATTATAGCATCGTATTTCCCATGCCTAAATATTTCTATTCCGTCCATCATTCTATGGACCCATGCTCTTCCTCGGGCTTATACACAATCACCTTTGAAACTCCCTCGATATCGAAAATCGAATCTGGGATCTCATTCTAGACCTCATCGTTACTAGAATTCTATGCTTGCACCGCAACCTTCCTCGTATAATAATACGACTCTCTATTGATAAGAAAGAATAAATATTCAATAGGTAGATACTCTACTTAATTAGTCTATGAATGATAACTTATACACTACCACTACCCGATTAGTGGTACTCAATCTCAACACCCATTCCAATACAACTCTCACGGTTGTAATCAGCTCATTACTCGCAGAATCATTGCTGCCTTACTATGGTCCACCACTGACCTACTGTAGTCATTCATTTTCCATGAAGTCTTAATATCTAACCATACGGAGTCCATACATGTCGTATCAAATCCTTCTAAGGAGGTAACATAATCACCATTCATGATTCATGGAGTACACTCCTGATTCTGACATACATACATGACATGAAGCAGATAAAAGTGCAGAAGAGTTTTAATCAAAGCAACGATAGCAGGTTAATACCATTCTTAATCATACGCCCTAAATAGAAGAATTAACTCAAGGGTTCATCTAGTCCTTTTTGAAACATGGTCCTGGCTTATCCCAAGATAGGACCTTCTAAGATAGATAGCCCGTTCATGGCGATTACGCGAATTAAACCTTTACCAACTACTATTACGGTCGGGTATTGCACAGTCATCAGAAGGAATGTCAATCTTCCAAACCATAATACAACCTTTACGGCTTCAACCATCATTACTGTATTCCTTTGGCACACGCGCCTATAATTATCCTCTTACCCTTAAAGTGTCGGCCACCTCTTTGGCCTTTCCTGATAGTAAAATTTCCTTACAGTCAATGTCATTTTAACCACCTCCAAATAAATTTTCTACCTTATTTCCGATCACTGCTTGAGTGAAGATGCTTTCCTTAAAATCTGATGAGTAAAAAAAAAAAATCACCATTTTTCCATAAGTTATTGCCTCAGTCTTTAGAGGTTAATCACTGTCATGACTGATTCTCAATCATACTTAGAACATCTTTTATCTTAAGTCCTAATTGCCCTGAACAATTTCGACCATTACTGGTTCGATCCATACTTTCTCGTGGTTTAACACGTGCCCCACTTGGCAACATTATAATTATGTCATATTTCCTTTATCAACATTTTTATTCTTGAGAATTTCGAATATTTCCTTTTTCCTTATAAAACCTCTAAGGTTATCCTTCAATCGTTCCTCCTGTATTCCCTATATACAGGGCATATCAAAATACCATTTACTGATACTAGAACCATTGTCTATTTACTTCTGAAAAATTTCTCCACTGATCCTTAAAGGTTATTATTACCTTAATCCTTTCCAATTCATACTGTCAAAACTCATACTATCCCTATTAAGGGTGAAATGCCAACCTTTATGCATTCCCCTAGGATTCGTTTTAAGTTACCGATGTTCTATCCTTAATTCCACCTTTAAAAAGGTACAAGCATCCTTCCATGGATAAATAAAGTCATATATCCCTGATAAGGGTATCTTATTCAATCATTTCCACCTCGATAGTCTATACCGAATTTCACAATAGCATCCTTATTCAAGTTAAGGTCAACCCACATGGCCTCCAAAAGATAAAAATGGTTATCCGCTTTTCTTTCCTGATTTGGTAATGATCACATGGATGATCTGGAAGATATTGGTCGTGTTCAACGTGAACTTCTTCTTAATAAATCCTTATTTACTTTTGTTGTTTATCTCAACAGTCATCTCAATGTTGGGATATCTTTCATATCTGGCGTCTCCCTTTCTGGGTATCATGCCACCGGTCTTACACTTCACCTTCTTGAAGGTCACTTCCTTCATCCAATTTTCTTAATTTCTTACTTTTTTATCCCCTTAGTCTATCCGCGTCTCATTATTTATCCTTCGAATTATCTCAAGGTTTCCTCGAATCTTCCCAACTTACAGGGAAAAAAATATATGTATCTCTTATGCCCTCAACCATCAATTTTAACTCATGGTGAATCACCCTCATCCTGACGATTACATACTCTTCTATTTCTATTTCTACGAGTCTTTAGGGTTTCCTCATACCCAACTCCCTTATCATTCCTCAAACTCTATTTCCGTTATATTCCTTTCCACTTCAATTTCTTTTTTTTTCTTTCTCTTATCATTATTTCATGAACCAACACAACATAAGCATTGATTCCAACATCCCGTCATTCTGGATTCGTGTCCTCAGAACGAATCTTGACAACTTTTACAACTTAGATTCATAATTTTTCATACTCGTCTGCCTTTGTTCTGGCTCTAAAGCTTTTACTCTATCTCTATAACCTTGGGAAGTACTTTCCTGAAAACAATTGACTGAACTTAAATCAGTTTATTATAATCTCTTGCTCCGTGCCTTCCTTGGTCTTTCACCAGCGGGTGGTCTCTCTCTTAGGAGGGTAAGTGATAAAAATAGTCTTTTGAGATTCGTCAATCATTTAGAATCTCAAATGATTCCTATATTTCCTTTAGCCAGGCTCTTGCCTCGACTGGGTCAGCTTGTTCCTTGGAACTCTGAGAGCTTAGCGACTTAAAGGTCCTGAAAGAATTTCCTATCGCATTGTTTCCTCAAGGTGGTGGTTGGGGATAATAGTCTAAGTTCTGTCTAGACAGGTCCATGAATTGCCGTATAGGAGTACCGTCTCGGGTCTCCTTTCCTTACTCGACTTTCTGTTTCCTTAGTATGAAATGTTTCATCCTACTCCCCATAATTGGGGTCATCTTTTAATTTAAAATCCTCATTTTCCACTCTATTATGTCATGAATTCCTTCTATCTTGATGGCGACCTCCCTGACTATCACGTTCAGGGTTTGCTCTAAAATCTTATTCCTCAAACTATGGCTCTCATCTAAGTTCTCATCCTTACGCTCTTGAAATTTCGGAACCCAAATTCTATAGGAATACCTCATTATTCCCTTATCATCTTTCTCTGGCACCGTATGCTCTTTTCCAATAATTCGGTCTCTATTGCAATCTCAAACAGCTTTTCTGTACCGGCTCCGGTTACCTTCACTACTATTTCCAAAATCTCTTATAAACTCTCCCAAAGACATTATCATCTTGAGTCTCTCCTTTTTACTAAGGGCATCAGCCACCACATTGGCTTTCCCCGAATGATAAAGAATCTCCCAATCATTATTCTTGATTAGCTCTAACTGCCTCCTCTGGCATATGTTGAGCTCTTTCTACGTGAAAATATACTAGAGCACTTATGGCTTAGGTAATTCTCGCACTTCTCTCCATACAAGTAGTGCCTCCAATCTTTAGGGTAAAACTATTGCCACGAGCCTAAGCTCATGGGCGGGGATATCGAATTTCATATTACCTTAATTATCTTGACATGTACGCGATTACCTTACCGTGCTGCATAAGCACGCACCCTAAGCCATTGTGCGAAGCGTCACTACACTTCACAAAATCTCCTTTTCCATCCGGCAATGCCAGCATAGGGGCCATCACCAACCTCTGCTTCAGTTCTTGAAAGCTGTTCTCGTATTTCTCTGTCCATTCAAACTTCTCAGTCTTACGAGTAAGCCGCGTTAAAGGGGTTACTATCTTTACAAACTTGAACGAACCTCCGGTAGTGACCGGCCAATCCTACCTCTGGTAGTCGACCTAACCATGGTCATCAATTCATCAGTGGTCCTTTATCCAATCTTGTCAGGATCCTCCATGGGATCCTCCCCAACAACTGTCCCTTCTAGGACAACATCCTCAACCGCTACATCCTCAATATCAACATCATCCGGTCCTGCATTAGGACACTCTATCGGATCCACAATCCGATCTCCAATTAGTAATAAAACATCATCGCGCTGTTGCTCCTCAACCTCAGGGTTCGGAGTCCCGCTACCATATACGATAACGAACTACACTCCTATCACGATATTTATAAGGGTTCCCATAAGGGTTTTAACTGTCAGTACTACGTTAGGTAGCCCGACTATGAACTTGGCAAGAGTTCTTATTATCTTTGTGAACTTATTATCTTAACGTCACATCATCTCTGAGGTTTATAACGCTTAGCTCTGATACCATTTCTGTAACACCCCCAGATCCGGGGTCGAGGATCCGGGTCATCACGGTCTTTCTTTCCACAATATCACTTCACTTAATTAATAATAATAACCTTATGCTGTGACCCCACACTAACACACACCACAACCCGTTATAGTCTCAGAGATGAAATTTAAATAAGTACAAGTCTTTGAATCCACAATTTAAAAGTTATTACAACCCAAAATGATTACTTGATAAATTTACAGTTTAATTGCCATTATCTGCCACAAGTTATAATTATACATAATTGATTCTCAAAAGTAGATGGTCTGATCTACAATAGATCTACCTCTGCTGCTATAGCAGCTACAACATCAACGGGAAGACGCGGGACGCTTCCCACGCGCTTGCGCTGGGTCTGCTGGAGTCTGGCCATCTTTCCTAACTGTTGTTGTGTGATGAAGAAATAAAGCAAGGGTGAGCAGCAAGCCCACCAAAATAATATGTATAATGATTTACAATATATGAGCCTACTCATAATACTCATGAAAGTCTTGGTCAAAAGAAATGAACCAAGTTTGATATCTTAATGCGATGAAGTCGCAAAATGTTCAGTATATATACATATATACTTTTCAAAATATTGGAAGTCCTCTTCCATGCATAATATACACAAAGTCCCAGTGTATAACTGTATAAAAAAAATATCGTTGCAAGGTGATCTCATATATCTAACCTTGTCTCAACGTTTTTCTGAAAATCTTATTCATTCATAAGACAATTATTAATTAGATATAAGTTTAAAAGATGAAGTTACAAGATACCCCAATATACTTATATCTTTCCCAAATACTACTTGAACTACCACCGTTCAAGTTATAATTAGTTTCAAAAGTTCATCCCACTGATGAGACCACAAGATAAGACTTGAATAGATTCAATCTTTGAAATATTATTGAATGAAAAAGTTATGAGATACTTTATTTAGTCCCGATATATATATATATCCACATATATATATCTCTAAAACATTTCCTGGAACCTCTGTTATGTAAGGTATGAACAGAGTTGCAATATCCAATAAATTTGGAAGGAAAAGAAAACCTTTGGCATAAACCAGATATCTTGCTGATCAGGCAAAGATACCCATAAGTAACCTTTTCTACTAGTAGATGGACGAATTCCCCACTGGTCATCACCCTGGCCGCATTAGGACCTATGCTGGACTGCCACTCAGCCACTTATGCATTTGATGGACTCCCACTGAGCCACTTACACTATCATGGACGCCCACTGAGCCCATGTTGCTTATGCCGACTCAATAGATGGACTTACTTCCCGAACGATGGGCAAGTAATCAAGATGTTTTCTCAAAACAGCAACCTCGTTGCGAATGTAAAATACACCACTGAGCCGGATCCCTCAAGTTTTGAACGAGTATTTAAATCCCCTTTAAAAGGAAGATCTTAAATATAAAAATGAGTTTTGGGATCCGCTCTATCTTTTAAAAATCATTTTGAAGACTCGAAAACACTTTATAGAGTGTTTGGAGTAAAGCTGATTTAATGAAGTAAATCAGTCCCCAGAATATTTAGAAAATGACTGAATATTATTAATTAAATAATATTCCCATAAAGAATAATCTTTTATAAAAATAATTGAAGTAGAAGTTTTAAAACTTATACTTGAAACGAGTATTAAATAACCAAAGATATACTTATATGAAAGTATTATCTTTATTTGAATAATCGAAAATAAGTTTGATTATTAACACCTTATTCTTTAATAAAATAAAGAATATATTTCAGCAAATAATCGGAGTCATAGATCCTCAAATGAATATTCAAATAATATTCATTAAATAATATAAACTGAGTCATAAGCCTTCGAATGAATATTCAAATAATATTCAATAAATAATATAAAAGAGTCATAAGCCCTCGAATGAATATTCAAATAATATTCAGATAAATAAATAAAAGGAGTCATACGCCTTCGAATAATATTCAAAATAATATTCATTAATAAAGTAAAAGGAGTCATAAGTCCTCGAATGAATATTCAAAATAATATTCATTTAATATAAAGGAGTCATACGCCTTCGAATAATATTCGAAATAATATTCAATAATAAAATAAAGTTTAAAGTTATCGAATAAACCTTATTCGATTAATAGTTTGGAAAAACTATAACCATATATATATAAATATATATATATATATATCCATATCCATATATACAAAATGTACTCGGGATCCTCGACTCCCGGTTTTAGAAAATATTTTCACCTTTGGGTCCCTATACTAAGGGTATATGCAAGTTACCGCTATCCTCTAGCATAGGTATTATCAACTGAACCAACAGATATATATTCCAAGAATATGAAACAGGCATGCATATATACCATATCACATGCTACAATATATCGCATCATTTGCTAATTATCCAACATGCATCTATCGCAAGATAATGCAAATACATATATTCATCACAACAACAGTATAACGGATAGAATACTTGCCTGAGCGACTGGGGGTTACGAATGGCTCGGGACGAGTCTGGTAACCTATAAGCAACAAGTAAGTTGGAATTAAACCAAAGTCACTTGTAAATCTATACTTTAACTAACTTAGACTCTAACGCTCGTTTTGCGCTCACTGATTTGCTTAAGTCACTCGGGTACCCTCGGCTCCACCATTTTTAATAATTTAACCTTTACGAGTTTTAAAGCGATTCCTTCGCGAGTGTCTTACTAACTGCCTAGCACACTTACCATAAATGTTTCATACATCAATTAGTCCTTTTTGGTCTTTAACCCATGTTTCAAAGTAAGGCGAGGGGAAAAGTTTCGTTCGCGAAACGCCGTTACTTGAAACGGTCGTTTCTCCCAAACCGTGCATCGGAATCGAACGAACTACATATCAAAACGAAGCCCGTAACACGAGCTATCTAGACATGGCAATGGTCATAATCTAGCAGGGGGTTCTCGGGTCCTAATGTTATGCACAAAACAGTCTAAAGAGAATCGGACGTTACGACGGCTATGTTTACGCGATTACCAATATTTATACCACTCCAATTCTTTACCAATTCACTACAAACCACCCAACCATCATCAATACCTCAAACACAACTTATATCAAGGCAAAGTCAGTCCATAATCTCAAGGTTTTCCAACTTATTCAACCACAAACATGATCTACTAACCATAACTTAAGATTCATTAACCATTAACCAAGATTCATATCCAAAATCACCACAAATCCAACCAAACTATCTAACATACATGGATCTTGCTATACATACATGGATATTTCTATATATACATTAATCCATCCATAAACTCATCAAAACTCAAAGTTCAAACTATAAGTTAAAGGTGAAAGTTGTTTATACCTCCTTGAAGCTTCCTAACACAACCCAAAAGCTTTGAATGCCTAAAAGAACCTTGATCCTTGCTTGTATAACCTTAATCTTTCATAAAAATTCAAGAAAACTAAAGTTATTTCTTGAAGGTTACTATTCACCATCTTCTTCCTTGATTTATTGGAAGAGATTGTGAAGGAATTAGGAGCTTAAACTTATAGCATATCCATATCTATGTACAATGAAGCTTAGATAATTACCTTGTGATTTAACAATGCTTGGAACTTGATTTTTGAAATTCTTGCCCTTGAAAAAGATGAAAAGCCGAGAGCAAGATGATGAGAATGAAATGATTTTGTGTTTTTTGATTTGTTTGGCTTAGCTTGGTTGTTTTTTGTTGTTTGCTTTAGTGAATTACCTAGTTGCCCTTGGTTTTGTGTGGTTAAAAAGTCACCACATCTCCTTCCTTTCTTGTCATGCCTATGTCATCCTCATGATGTAATCCTCCCCTCCTTGTCCTCTTTCTATTGGTTGGATGACATCATTCCCACTAATCCCTTTGATTAACTTCCTAATCGTTTGCCTAATGACCGCTGATCTATTATACGGTTCGCTTAACTTTCGTTTTCGTTTATCGTTTGAGGGATCATACCCGGGATCTTATTACTTAGGTTCCCTTAACCTTTCTCAATATATTATATTCCTTTTATGATCCTCTCCTATAATCCTTTAATTTAAATCCTTTTTATCCTGTTACCTTTTTCTCAAATCTTTCCGTATCTAGTGTATTTCCGGGAAAAATCAAAGTGTTCGGATTTGGATTCTGACGATCTTTACATACACTTATATCCCATATAAAGTACTAATAAAATCTCAGAATATCCATATCAGAACCCCTACATAGTGTGACATGAAAAGTTTTCTCATTCAGCAAAAACACTATTCATAAGGGTTTCAAAAAATTTCCCAAAAATTGTGGTTATTACAGTTTTTGAATTTGAAACCCTAATTTTGTAAATTGGGGTTTTTTTAATTTGAAACCCTAAATTTTTTATTAATTCAATGTCTTTTGAAGTTCATAATACTTTTTAATTTGTTGTATACAAAACCTAATTTGAGAAAAAGATTTAAAGCTTTAGGTAATTTGGGTGTTTTTGTCTGTACTTTTGTAATTTGTTTATTTTTTTATTTTGTAAATTAGGGTTTTATTTGTTTTTATTTTTGTAATTTTTGACTTGTTTTTGCAAGATAATAGGGCTGTTTGGTTTTCCAATCGTCGGTGAGTTTCCTTTTCTAACTCTGTTTAATTTTGTTTATTTTTTTTAATTTTTGTAAATTGTTGTAGTTTGAGATTTTAAAGTTAAGATGGAATATGGAAAGTCATTTTACTAATCTCATTTTTCATATGGATTGTTACATACATTTCTTGCTTAAATTAAGTTCTTTTGTGTTCTTGATTGATCATCTCTTCAGGTACACTTATAATTCTCTATGAATGTGCTAAATTTCAGTTCTTTACTTTAGATTTTTGCATAAATAATAGTTTGTATGATAATGTGAACAATTTTAATAATGTACGCTTATACATTTGATTTGTTTTGTTAGTTTTGATAATGTTTTTTTGTCTCTGTGGTTAGTTCTTCTTTACTGCAGTAATTTATCAGCAAAGATAAATTACTATGTGCTCAGTAGTTGGTTCTTCTTTACGCATATTTTTGTGCTCTATAGTTGCTTATACCTTAAAGTTTTGATAATTTTAATGTGCATGTAAAATATTTATAAGATAGGTGGCGATAGGTCGATATAGTAAGCATCTACTACACTTTCCTATGCACATCACAATTCAAGTGTGTTCACAAAATTTTACTAATTTCTTACCTTTAAATTCTAGAAAAACACCCTTTTAAATTTTATCAGTCCTTTTGAGCTACATTTTGTGATATTTTTAAATTTGCATATCTGATATGACTATATTATACTTTGATTAAATATAGTTAATTTTATAGTGATTATACATTACGTATTGAATGACTAGTTAATTTTATAGTACTAGTACTATAATTAAATGTATAATATAAATGACGTAATGCATTACAAATCAATTCATATTACAATCATATGTATAATATGCATTATGTACAATATTGTAACACCCCCAGATCCGGGGTCGGGGATCCGGGTCGTCACGGTCTTTCTTTCCACAATATCACTTCACTTAATTAATAATAACCAACCTTATGCTGTGACCCCACACTAACATACACCACAACCCGTTATAGTCTCAGAGATGAAATTCAAATAAGTACAAGTCTTTGAATCCACAATTTAAAAGTTATTACAACCCAAAACGATTACTTGATAAATTTACAGTTAATTGCCATTATCTGCCACAAGTTATAATTATACATAATTGATTTTCCAAAAGCAGATGGTCTAATCTACAATAGATCTACCTCTGCAGCTATAGCAGCTACGACATCAACGGGAAGACGCGGAACGCTTTCCACGCGCTTGCGCTGGGTCTGCTGGAGTCTGGTCATCTTTCCTAACTGTTGTTGTGTGATGAAAGAAGAAAGCAAGGGTGAGCAGCAAGCCCACCAAAATAATATGTATAATGATTTACAATATATGAGCCTACTCATAATACTCATGAAAGTCTTGGTCAAAAGAAATGAACCAAGTTTGATATCTTAATGCGATGAAGTCGCAAAATATTCAGTATATATACATATATACTTTTCAAAATATTGGAAGTCCTTTTCCATGCATAATATACACAAAGTCCCAGTGTATAACTGTATATAAAAAAAATATCGTTGCAAGGTGATCTCATATATCTAACCTTGTCTCAACGTTTTTCTGAAAATCTTTGTCATTCATAAGACAATTATTAATTAGATATAAGTTTAAAAGATGAGGTTACCAAATACCCCAATATACTTATATCTTTCCCAATACTACTTGAACTACCACCGTTCAAGTTATAATCAGTTTCAAAAGTTCATCACATAGATGAGACTACAAGACAAGATTTGAATAGATTCAATCTTTGAAATATTATTGAATGAAAAGTTATGAGATACTTTATTTAGTCCCGATATATATATATATATATATCCACATATATATATATCCCGAAAACATTTCCTGGAACCTCTGTTATGTGAAGTATGAACAGAGTTCGAAACATCCAATGAATTTTTGGAAAGGAAAAGAAAACATTTGGCATAAACCCGATATCTTGCTGATCAGGCACAGATACCAATAAGTAACCTTTTCTACTGTAGATGGATGAATTCCTCACCGGTCATCACCCTGGTCATAATTAAGACCTCGCGCTCGACCGTACCCCGGCCCCTCACGCGTTGATGGACTGCCACCCAGCCACTTACACAATATTAGACCGTACCCCGGCCTGTCGCTTATGCCGACTCAATTAGATGGGCTTACTTCCCGAACATTGGGCAAGTAATCAATTCATTTACCAAATCTGCAACCTCGTTGCGAATATAAAATACACCACAGAGCCGGATTCCCCAGGTTTTGAGCGAGTATTCAAATCCCCTTTAAAAAAGAAGATCTTAAATATAAAAATGAGTTTTGGGATCCGCTCTGACTTTTTAAAAATCATTTTGAAGACTCGAAAACACTTTAAAGAGTGTTTGGAGTAAGGCTGATTTAATGAAGTAAATCAGTCCCCAGAATATTAGAAAATATCTGAATATTATTAATTAAATAATATTCCCATAAAGAATAATCTTTATCAAAATAATTGAAGTAGAAGTATTAAAATTTACACTTGAAACGAGTATTAAATAACCAAAGATATACTTATATGAAAGTATTATCTTTATTTGAATAATCGAAAATAAGTTTGATTATTTACACCTTATTCTTTAATAAAATAAAGAATATACCTCAGCAAATAATCGGAGTCATAGATCCTCAAATGAATATTCAAATAATATTCAATAAATAAAATAAGCTGAGTCATAATACCTCGAATGAATATTATAAATAATATTCATTAAATAAAATAAAGGAGTCATACATCCTCAAATGAATATTCAAATAATATTCAATAAATAATATAAAAGAGTCATAAGTCCTCGAATAATAATCGAAATAATATTCAATAAATAATGTAAAAGGAGTCATAAGTCCTCGAATAATATTCGAAATAATATTCAATAATAAAATAAAGTTAAAGTTATCGAATAAACATTATTCGATTAATAGTTTGGAAAACTATAACCATATATATATATAAATATATATATATATATCCATATCCATATATATATGAAATCTACTCGGGATCCTCGACTCCCGGTTTAGAAATATGTTCACCTTTTATCCCCTATACTAAGGGTATACGCAACTACTTGCTTATTTCTAGCATAGGTATTATGCAACTATAAGCATTGAAATCAACAGATAGATAACCAGATTACGAAACAGACATGCATATATACCATATCAGCATGCTCCAATATATCGCAAAATTTGCTAATAACAATCATGCACTATCACAAGATAATGCATATACATATATTTACATCACAACAACAGTATATCGGGTAGAAAACTTGCCTGAGCGACTTGGGGTGATAAAAGGCTCGGGACGAGTCTGGTAACCTATAAACAACAAGTAAGTTGGAATTAAACCAAAATCACTTGTAAATCTATACTTTAACTAACTTAGACTCTAACGCTTGTTTTGCGCTCACTGATTCGCTTAAGTCACTCGGGTACCCTCGGCTCCACCATTTTTAATAATTTAACCTTTACGAGTTTTAAAGCGATTCCTTCGCGAGTGACTTACCAACTGCCTAAAACACTTACCATAAATGTTTCATGCATTAATTAACCCTTTTTGGTCTTTAACCTACATTTCAAAGTAAGGTGAGGGAAAAAGTTTCGTTCGTGAAACGCCGTTACTTGAAACGGTCGTTTCTCCTAAACCGTAAATCGGAATCGAACGAACTACATATCAAAACGAAGCTCGTAACATGAGCTATCTAAACATGGCAGTGGTCACAATCTAGCAGGGGGTTCTCGGGTCCTAATGCTATGCACAAAAACAGTCCAAAGAAAATCGGACGTTACGACGGCTATGTTTACGCGATTTCCCATTTTTTAAACCATCCACAATCAACCCAAACCATCCTCAAATCCAACACACAACAAACATCCATCCTTATCACATCATAACAATCCCAACCAATTCACTTTTAATCATTCATACATATGCTTAAACCTAACTTTAATCATACTTAAGTTTCTTTAAATCAAAACCACAAAATTACCATTTCATTTCACTACCATTCCAAATCTCAAACTCTAATCATAACAACAAAACCAACTAATCTCTACAAACTCAACCAAACTTCAACCAATCAAGCATCATGCCTCACATATGCTATATCAAACACATTCAATCCTAATTACTCAAAACTAAAGCTAGGGTTTGTAGTTTATACCTTCCTTGGAGAGTGGAGAATCAAGAGGATGGCTTGGAATCACCTTTAAAGCCCTTAACCAAGCTTAATCTAAACAAAACTTCAAGAACACAAATTTTAGTTCTTGAAAACACTATTCACCATCTTCTTTGATGATTTATAGAAAAAGATTGGCTTGGAATTAGAAGCTTAAACTTATAGGAAGTATGTAACTTAACTAGGAGAAGCTAGGATAATTACCTTGCTAAATAGTAAGTGGAGGAGCTTGGATCTTCAAAAATTAAGAAAAGGACCCGTGAGCTTCCATGGAGAAAGAAGAATTTTGTGTTTTGTTTGATGAAAATGAAATGATTTGCTTGGTTGGTTGATTTGGTTTTGTTTTTTGCTTTAGTGAATTACCTTCTTGCCCTTGGATTTGTGTGGTTACAAAGCCACCACACCTCCTCCTTCCCATGTCATGCTTATCTCATCCACATGATGTCATCCTTCCTTCCTTGTCTTCTTTCTATTGGTTGGATGACATCATTCCCATTAATCCCTTTGATTAACTTCCTAATCGTTTGCCTAATGACCGCTGATCTACTATACGGTTCGCTTAACTTTCGTTCTCGTTTTATCGTTTGAAGGATCATACCCGGGATCTTATTACTTAGGTTCCCTTAACCTTTCTCAATACATTATATTCCTTTTTATGATCCTCCATTAATCCTTTAATTTAAATCCTTTTTATCCTGTTACCTCATACTCAATTCTCTCCGTATCTTGTGGATTTCCGGGAAAAACCAAAGTGTTCGGAATTGGATTCTGACGATCTTTACATACACTTATATACTTCATAGAGTACTAATAATATCCCATAAGATCAATAACAGAACCCCTACATAGCGTGGCATGAAAAGTTTTCTCGTTCAGCAAAAACACTATTCATAAGGGTTTCAAAATTTCTCAAAAATTGGGGTTATTACAGTCTCCCCTCCTTAAAAGGATTCCGTCCCGGAATCAGATAGAAAACAAATGGGGATACTTTCTTAGCATTACACTTTCTAACTCTCGAGTCAATTTTCCACATTGTGGTTCTACCACCAAACTCTGCCTAGTTTGATAATCCTTCTCCTAAGCACTTGTTCCTTTTCACTCTATAACCCTTCCTGGTTGCTCCACATAGGTTACGTCGGGTTGCATATCAATGCGCTCATATGCCCCTATTTGACTGGCATCCGAATTACACTTCCTTAACATTGATACGTGGAACACGTTATGAACTTGCTACATATTCGGGGTTAGGGCTAGCTTATATGCTAACTTCCCAAACGTCTTAATATATCCAAGGGTCCAACAAATTGTAGACTTAGCTTTCCTTTCTTTCCGAACCTCATCAATCCTTTCCAAGGGATACCTATAACATTACTAGGTCCCCTATTTCATACTCTTTATCCTTTCGTGTCAAATCAACATACTTATCATGTCCATCTTGGGCTACTACCAGCCGTCCTCTGATTAGATCTATCATATCCTTGGTCCTTTGGACTACTGCGGGTCCGAGCATCTTGCGCTCTACAACTTCATCCTAACATAAGGGAGATCGACATTGTCTTCCCTCAAGGATCTCATAAGGCGACATCTCGATAATGACATATGATCTATTGTCGTAAGATAACTCAATCCGAATTAAGTGATCATTCCAAATTCTTTCAAGTCTATTGCACAGACTCTCATCATAGCTTCCAATCATTAGAGCTCTTGCTTCTCAATACCCATTCTTTTCCAGTTCGTAATCGCTACTACCTTCCGTTCCTAATATTATACGGGTTATACTTTTGCTTGTTAGCGTTCTATAACCTTTTAATAACCACGTCAACCTTAGTATCACGAATATGTTCCCATTCCGCATACTACCACCACTTTATTACTCCTTTTTCAGTTGTTTCTATTTTCCAAAATTTGATCAATCAAATAGAAGTAAAGGAATTTGTTGAGAGATCACTATGATCATGAACACTTGTTATATTGCATAGTTAGTACAGAAGGTGGCCAGCCTTTAGTACTTGACAAGCAATTAAACAACATGTGGTATCCTACTAGGCTTCTATCACAAAGATAGATAGTCATTCGGCAATACCTCCCCTTCTGGAAGGGTTGTTCTTCTCAGCTTACATGAAATGAAAAGAAGAGAAAAGAACGAACTGAAGAGAATTGTATATATGAAAAAAAATATACTGCCACAAAATATCTGGCTTGGAACCTACCTCTGAACTATAGAGGTTTGTCATAGAAGAACAAAACATATATGTATTTATATCAACATCAAGTATTATAGCATCGCATTTCACGTGCCTAAATATTTTCTATTCCGTCCATCATTCTATGGAACCATGCTCTTCCTCGAGTTTAAACACAATCACCTTTGAAACTCCCTCGACATCGAAAATCGAATCTGGGATCTCATTCTATACATCATCGCTACTAGAATTCTATGCTTGCACCGCAACCTTCCTCGTATAATAATACGACTCTCTATTGATAAGAAAGAATAATAATTCACTAGGTAGATACTCTACTTAATTAGTCTATCAATGATAACTTATACACTACCACTACCCGATTAGTGATACTCAATCTCAACACCCATTCCAATACAACTCTCACGGTTGTAATCAGCTCATTAATCGCAGAATCATTACTGCCTTACTATGGTCCACCACTGACCTACTGTAGTCATTCATTTTCCATGAAGTCTTAATAACTAACCATACGGAGTCCATACATCTCGTATCTAATTCTCCTAAGGAGTTAACATAACCACCAATCACAATTCATGAAGAACACTCCAAACTCTGACGTACTTTCATGACATGAAGCAGATAAAATTTGCAGAAGAGTTTCGCTCAAAGCAATGATAGCAGGTTAATACCATTCTTAATCATATGCCTTCAATAGAAGACTTAACTCAAAGGTTTGTTTAGTCCTTTTTGAACTATGGTCCCGGCTTATCTCAAGATAGTATCTTCTGAGATAGATAGCCCGCTCATGGCGATTACACGAATTAAACCTTTACTAACTACTATTACGGTTGGGTATTGCACAGTCATCAGAAGGAATGTCAATCTTCCAAACCATAATACAACCTTCACAGTTTTAACCATCATCACTGTATTCTTTTGGCACAAGCGCCTATAATTATCCTCTTACCTTTAAAGTGTCGGCCACCTCTTTGGCCTTTCCTGATAGTAAAATTTCCTTACAGTCAATGTCACTTTAACCATCTCCAAATAAATTTTTACCTTATTTCAATCACAGCTTATGTGAAAATGCTTTCCTTAAAATCTGATGAGTAAAAAAAAAAATCACCATTTTTCCATAAGTTATTGCCTCAGTGTTTAGAGGTTAATCACTGTCATGACTGACTCTCAATCATAATTAGAACATCTTTTATCTTAAGTCCTAATTACCCTGAATAATTTCAACCTTTACTGGTTCGATCCATACTTTCTCGTGGTTTAACATGTGCCCCACTTGGCAACATCATAATTACGTCATATTTCCTTTATCAACATTTCTATTCTTGAGAATTTTGAATATTACCTTTCTCCTTGTAAAACCTCTAAGGTTATCCTTGGATCGTTCCTCCTGTATTCCCTAGATACAGGGCATATCAAAATACCATTTACTATTACTAGAACCATTGTCTATATACTTCTGAAAATTTCTTCACGAATTCTTAAAGGTTATTGTTACCTTAACCCTTTCCAAATCATACTGTCAAAACTCATACCGTCCCTATTAAGGGTGAAATGCAAACCTTTATGCATTCCCCTAGGATTCATTTTAAGTTACCGATGTTCTAGCCTTAATTCCACCTTTAAAAAGGTACAAGCATCCTTCCATGGATAAATAAAGTCATATATCCCTGATATGGGTATCTTATTCAATCATTCCCACCTCGATAGTAAATGCCTAATTTCACAATAACATCTGTATACAAAATGAGGTTAATCAAAATGGCCTCCAAAAGATAACAACGGTTATCCGCTTTTCTTGCCTAATCTGGTAACGATAACATGGATGTTCTGGAAGATATTGGTCGTGTTCAACGTGAACTTCTTCTTAATAATTCCTTATTTACTTTTGTTGTTTATCTCAACAGTCACCTCAATGTTGGGATATCTTTCATATCTGGCGTCTCCCTTTCTGGGTATTATGCCACCGGTCTTACACTTCACCTTCTTGAAGGTCACTTCCTTCATCCAATTTTCTTAATTTCTTACTTTCTTATCCCCTTAGTCTATCCGCGTCTCATTATTTATCCTTCGAATTATCTCAAGGTTTCCTCGAATCCTCCCAACTTACAGGGGATAAACTATATGCATCTCTTATGCCTTCAACCGTCAACTTTAACTCATGGTGAATCACCCTCATCCTGACGATCATATACTTTTCTATTTCTATTAATAGGAGTCTTTAGGGTTTCCTCATACCCAACTCCCTTATCATTCCTCAAACTCTGTTGCCTTTTTATTCCTTTCCACTTCAATTCCTTTTTATTTTCTTTTCTCTTATCATTATTTCATGAACCAACACAACATAAGCATTGATTTCAAATATCCCGTCATTCTGGATTCGCGTCTTCAGAACGAATCTTAACAACTTTTACAGCTTAGATTCATAATTCATCATACTCGTCTGCCTTTGTTCTGGCTCTAAAGCTTTTACACTATTCCATAACCTTGGGAATTACGATCCCGAAAACAATTGGCTGAACTTTAATCAGTTTATTATAATCTCTTGCTCCGTGCCTTCCTTGGCCTTTCACCAGCGGGTGGTCTCTCTCTTGGGAGGGTAAGTGACAAAACAGTCTTTTGTGGTTCGTCAATCATTTAGAATCTCAAATGATTCATCCATTTCCTTTAGCCAGGCTCTTGCCTCGACTGGGTCAGCTTGTTCCTTGGAACTCTGAGAGCTTAGCGACTTAAAGGTCATGTAAGAATTTCTCACCGCACTGTCTCCTCAGGGTGGTGGTTGGGGATAATAGTCTAAGTTCTTTTTAGACAGGTCCATGAATTTCCGTATAGGAGTACCGTCTCGGGTCTCCTTATCTCGCTTCGACTTTTGTTTCCTCAGTCTAAATGTTTCTTCCTACTCCCCATAATCGGGGTCATCTTTTAATTTAAAATCCTCATTTTCCACTCCATTATGTTATGGGTTCCTTTTGTCTTGGTGGCAACCTCCCTGACTATCACGTTCAGGGTTTGCTCTAACTCTTATTCCTCAAACTAGCTTTCATCTAAGATTTCATCTTTAAGCTCTTAAACCTTTGGAACCCAAATTCTATAGGAATACCTCATTATTCCCTTATCATCTCTCTCGGTATTAATCTCATACCTATTTGTTGGCTCTCTGCCTTCATTCATCACTTTTACTGGCACAATATTTTCTTTTCCAATAATTCGGGCTGTATTGCAATCTCAAACAGCTTTTCGGTACCGGCTCCGGTTACCTTCACTTCTATTTCCATTTTCTCAAAATCTCTTATAAACTCTCCAAAAGACATTATCATCTTGAGTCTCTCCTTTTTACTAAGGGCATCAGCCACCATATTGGCTTTCCCCGAATGATAAAGAATCTCCCAATCATAATTCTTGATTAGCTCTAACCGCCTCCTCTGGCGTCTGTTGAGCTCTTTCTACGTAAGAATGTACTAGAGCACTTATGGCTTAGGTAATTCTCGCACTTCTCTCCATACAAGTAGTGCCTCCAATCTTTAGGGTAAAACTATTGCCACGAGCCTAAGCTCATGGGCGGGGATATCGAATTTCATATTACCTTAATTGTCTTGACGCAGACGCGATTATCTTGCTGTGCTAAGAAGCACCCTAATTCCTTATGCGAAGCGTCACTTACAAATCACAAAATCTCCTTTTTCCATCCGGCAACGCCAGCATAGGGGCCATCACCAACCTCTGCTTCAGTTCTTAAAATCTTTTTTCGTATTTCTCTGTCCATTCGAACTTCTCAGTCTTACGAGTAAGCCGCGTTAAAGGGCTACTATCTTTACAACTTGAACGAACCTCCGGTAGTGACCGGCCAATCCTACCTCTGGTAGTTTCCCTAACCATGGTCATCAATTCCTCAGTGGTCCTTTATTCATTCTTGTCAGGATCCTCCATGGGATCCTCCTCAATAACTATCCCTTCTAGGACAACATCATCAACCGCTACATCCTCACTATCAACATCATCCGGTCCTGCATTAGGACACTCTATCGGATCCGCAATCCGATCTCCAATTAGTAATAAAATATCATCGCGATGTTGCTCCTCAACCTCAGGGTTCGGAGTCCCGCTACCATATACGATAACGAACTACGCTCCTATCACGATATTTATAAGGGTTCCCATAAGGGTTTTAACTGTCAGTACTACGTTAGGTAGTCCGACTATGAACTTGGCAAGAGTTCTTATTATCTTAGTGAACTTATTATCTTAACGTCCCATCATCTCTGAGGTTTATAACGCTTAGCTCTGATACCATTTCTGTAACACCCCCAGATCCGGGGTCGGGGATCCGGGTCGTCACGGTCTTTCTTTCCACAATATCACTTCACTTAATTAATAATAACCAACCTTATGCTGTGACCCCACACTAACATACACCACAACCCGTTATAGTCTCAGAGATGAAATTCAAATAAGTACAAGTCTTTGAATCCACAATTTAAAAGTTATTACAACCCAAAACGATTACTTGATAAATTTACAGTTAATTGCCATTATCTGCCACAAGTTATAATTATACATAATTGATTTTCCAAAAGCAGATGGTCTAATCTACAATAGATCTACCTCTGCAGCTATAGCAGCTACGACATCAACGGGAAGACGCGGAACGCTTTCCACGCGCTTGCGCTGGGTCTGCTGGAGTCTGGTCATCTTTCCTAACTGTTGTTGTGTGATGAAAGAAGAAAGCAAGGGTGAGCAGCAAGCCCACCAAAATAATATGTATAATGATTTACAATATATGAGCCTACTCATAATACTCATGAAAGTCTTGGTCAAAAGAAATGAACCAAGTTTGATATCTTAATGCGATGAAGTCGCAAAATATTCAGTATATATACATATATACTTTTCAAAATATTGGAAGTCCTCTTCCATGCATAATATACACAAAGTCCCAGTGTATAACTGTATATAAAAAAAATATCGTTGCAAGGTGATCTCATATATCTAACCTTGTCTCAACGTTTTTCTGAAAATCTTTGTCATTCATAAGACAATTATTAATTAGATATAAGTTTAAAAGATGAGGTTACCAAATACCCCAATATACTTATATCTTTCCCAATACTACTTGAACTACCACCGTTCAAGTTATAATCAGTTTCAAAAGTTCATCACATAGATGAGACTACAAGACAAGATTTGAATAGATTCAATCTTTGAAATATTATTGAATGAAAAGTTATGAGATACTTTATTTAGTCCCGATATATATATATATATATCCACATATATATATCCCGAAAACATTTCCTGGAACCTCTGTTATGTGAAGTATGAACAGAGTTCGAAACATCCAATGAATTTTTGGAAAGGAAAAGAAAACATTTGGCATAAACCCGATATCTTGCTGATCAGGCACAGATACCAATAAGTAACCTTTTCTACTGTAGATGGATGAATTCCTCACCGGTCATCACCCTGGTCATAATTAAGACCTCGCGCTCGACCGTACCCCGGCCCCTCACGCGTTGATGGACTGCCACCCAGCCACTTACACAATATTAGACCGTACCCCGGCCTGTCGCTTATGCCGACTCAATTAGATGGGCTTACTTCCCGAACATTGGGCAAGTAATCAATTCATTTACCAAATCTGCAACCTCGTTGCGAATATAAAATACACCACAGAGCCGGATTCCCCAGGTTTTGAGCGAGTATTCAAATCCCCTTTAAAAAAGAAGATCTTAAATATAAAAATGAGTTTTGGGATCCGCTCTGACTTTTTAAAAATCATTTTGAAGACTCGAAAACACTTTAAAGAGTGTTTGGAGTAAGGCTGATTTAATGAAGTAAATCAGTCCCCAGAATATTAGAAAATATCTGAATATTATTAATTAAATAATATTCCCATAAAGAATAATCTTTATCAAAATAATTGAAGTAGAAGTATTAAAATTTACACTTGAAACGAGTATTAAATAACCAAAGATATACTTATATGAAAGTATTATCTTTATTTGAATAATCGAAAATAAGTTTGATTATTTACACCTTATTCTTTAATAAAATAAAGAATATACCTCAGCAAATAATCGGAGTCATAGATCCTCAAATGAATATTCAAATAATATTCAATAAATAAAATAAGCTGAGTCATAATACCTCGAATGAATATTATAAATAATATTCATTAAATAAAATAAAGGAGTCATACATCCTCAAATGAATATTCAAATAATATTCAATAAATAATATAAAAGAGTCATAAGTCCTCGAATAATAATCGAAATAATATTCAATAAATAATGTAAAAGGAGTCATAAGTCCTCGAATAATATTCGAAATAATATTCAATAATAAAATAAAGTTAAAGTTATCGAATAAACATTATTCGATTAATAGTTTGGAAAACTATAACCATATATATATATAAATATATATATATATATATCCATATCCATATATATATGAAATCTACTCGGGATCCTCGACTCCCGGTTTAGAAATATGTTCACCTTTTATCCCCTATACTAAGGGTATACGCAACTACTTGCTTATTTCTAGCATAGGTATTATGCAACTATAAGCATTGAAATCAACAGATAGATAACCAGATTACGAAACAGACATGCATATATACCATATCAGCATGCTCCAATATATCGCAAAATTTGCTAATAACAATCATGCACTATCACAAGATAATGCATATACATATATTTACATCACAACAACAGTATATCGGGTAGAAAACTTGCCTGAGCGACTTGGGGTGATAAAAGGCTCGGGACGAGTCTGGTAACCTATAAACAACAAGTAAGTTGGAATTAAACCAAAATCACTTGTAAATCTATACTTTAACTAACTTAGACTCTAACGCTTGTTTTGCGCTCACTGATTCGCTTAAGTCACTCGGGTACCCTCGGCTCCACCATTTTTAATAATTTAACCTTTACGAGTTTTAAAGCGATTCCTTCGCGAGTGACTTACCAACTGCCTAAAACACTTACCATAAATGTTTCATGCATTAATTAACCCTTTTTGGTCTTTAACCTACATTTCAAAGTAAGGTGAGGGAAAAAGTTTCGTTCGTGAAACGCCGTTACTTGAAACGGTCGTTTCTCCTAAACCGTAAATCGGAATCGAACGAACTACATATCAAAACGAAGCTCGTAACATGAGCTATCTAAACATGGCAGTGGTCACAATCTAGCAGGGGGTTCTCGGGTCCTAATTCTATGCACAAAAACAGTCCAAAGAAAATCGGACGTTACGACGGCTATGTTTACGCGATTTCCCATTTTTTAAACCATCCACAATCAACCCAAACCATCCTCAAATCCAACACACAACAAACATCCATCCTTATCACATCATAACAATCCCAACCAATTCACTTTTAATCATTCATACATATGCTTAAACCTAACTTTAATCATACTTAAGTTTCTTTAAATCAAAACCACAAAATTACCATTTCATTTCACTACCATTCCAAATCTCAAACTCTAATCATAACAACAAAACCAACTAATCTCTACAAACTCAACCAAACTTCAACCAATCAAGCATCATGCCTCACATATGCTATATCAAACACATTCAATCCTAATTACTCAAAACTAAAGCTAGGGTTTGTAGTTTATACCTTCCTTGGAGAGTGGAGAATCAAGAGGATGGCTTGGAATCACCTTTAAAGCCCTTAACCAAGCTTAATCTAAACAAAACTTCAAGAACACAAATTTTAGTTCTTGAAAACACTATTCACCATCTTCTTTGATGATTTATAGAAAAAGATTGGCTTGGAATTAGAAGCTTAAACTTATAGGAAGTATGTAACTTAACTAGGAGAAGCTAGGATAATTACCTTGCTAAATAGTAAGTGGAGGAGCTTGGATCTTCAAAAATTAAGAAAAGGACCCGTGAGCTTCCATGGAGAAAGAAGAATTTTGTGTTTTGTTTGATGAAAATGAAATGATTTGCTTGGTTGGTTGATTTGGTTTTGTTTTTTGCTTTAGTGAATTACCTTCTTGCCCTTGGATTTGTGTGGTTACAAAGCCACCACACCTCCTCCTTCCCATGTCATGCTTATCTCATCCACATGATGTCATCCTTCCTTCCTTGTCTTCTTTCTATTGGTTGGATGACATCATTCCCATTAATCCCTTTGATTAACTTCCTAATCGTTTGCCTAATGACCGCTGATCTACTATACGGTTCGCTTAACTTTCGTTCTCGTTTTATCGTTTGAAGGATCATACCCGGGATCTTATTACTTAGGTTCCCTTAACCTTTCTCAATACATTATATTCCTTTTTATGATCCTCCATTAATCCTTTAATTTAAATCCTTTTTATCCTGTTACCTCATACTCAATTCTCTCCGTATCTTGTGGATTTCCGGGAAAAACCAAAGTGTTCGGAATTGGATTCTGACGATCTTTACATACACTTATATACTTCATAGAGTACTAATAATATCCCATAAGATCAATAACAGAACCCCTACATAGCGTGGCATGAAAAGTTTTCTCGTTCAGCAAAAACACTATTCATAAGGGTTTCAAAATTTCTCAAAAATTGGGGTTATTACAAATATGATTATGTATAATATGAATTCTCAGTTTTCTTATGTTGTGTATAGTATGCCCTATGTGTGGTTGTCATACTTAAAATCAAAGACTTATAAAATAAATATAAGCCATCATACATAAAACTTAATCACTATAATTGATAAGTGGCATTTTATACCAGTTAGAACGTCTTATAATAGTTTAAATTGGTGTCTTGAAATCAAGTATTTTGTGTATTTGATGCATTTTTCTAGTGTTTGTGTATTTCAGGGTATTAGTTGCATTTCAAGAGAGAATTCATCAATAATAAGCCTTGGCATGTGTTCAGCATTGCAAGTGGGAAGATAGGAGCAGATTTCAGCGAAGAAACGGAGCAAAACAAATCATTTTTCCAGAAGGGGTCTGAGCGCCCGCTCAGCTCTGCTGAGCGGCCGCGCAGGAAGCTGAGCGCCCGCGCAGGAAAGCTGAGCGGCCGCACAGGGTCATAAATTCAGATTTATTATTTTAGACTTCTATTTCTGTTTGGCTTCCAACTTCTGAGCTATCTGGGTTTTATGGGACTCCTATATAATTAGATTTCAGAGACGTTTCATAGAGGTTGGATCGTAGTATTAATCAAGGAGCGAGGAGATAAGGAAGAAGACCGTTTTAGCACACCGCAACGAAGAGGAAGCATATTTTCTCGTGATTCTTTATTTCGTTGTAACATTGGATGCTAGTTTTCTTACTTTGAACCTATTTACTCTTGTGACGTACTCTGGTTTAATATAATGGGTTTTAGTTATTATTCTCTTGTGTTTATTTATCATGTTTTCATATGAACCCATGATGACGATGAGTGCTATCATGGGCTAATCGTGATCATGGGGTCGTAACGGATTTACTATGGAATTCTTTAGTTAGTTGTTTAATACCTTAGTGTGTGATGGTTGTATGATATCTAGTATTGGTTGTGCGTATTCGTCTTATGTGCGTCGCGAACATATAAGATAGGGTGTTAATCTCTTGTGAAGCGACGGTGGATCTTGAGATTTAGAACTTGCCATGCTAGCATAGGTTCATGTACGAGTATGCATGATTAGTGGGTAACTCTAACCGTTTTATTCGCCCTGTGTAATCAAAAGGAATAACTTGTGTTTAAATCATTATGTTGTCGATTTCTGTAGACATATAGGGACTCAACATAATTGATTCTTATTCAACTTCTATCTTAATTGTGGATGTTTGGTAGAATGGTATTAGTACAATGAAAGTTGGCTTTTATCAGTTTCGTGTTATTCGATTAATATCATCATTGTTGCATGCTAAGGGTAATACAATGACTATTGAAGGAAGTAGTAATGAAGTTGTGATCTCATGAGTATTTTAATATTGTGAATTCAAGTGTTAATTAAGTGGTTAACTATAGTAGTTAATTGTAGTTAATAATTAGTTAATCAATTCTAAGTGTTATTGTCTTAACATTGAGAAGTAATTATACATTGGTGAGTGAGTTTAATTGAACATAATTAGTCTGAGTCTCTTTGGGAACGAACTAGAAAGTATTCTATATTTATTGCGAACGCATATACTTGCGTGTATTTTTAGCGCATGTTTTCGCCCTAACAAGTTTTGGCGCCGCTGTCGGGGACTCGACGTATTTGTTTAGTTTATGTACTTACCATCATTGGTCATTAGGACTCAGTGATTAAGACGTGTGTACTTATTGTTTCCGGTTGTGTTTCAGGTACTTTAGCGAGCGTTTATGCAAACTCGTTCTCGTACTCGCAAGAGGACTTTAGATACAGCTAAGGAGACAGACGAAGTTCTTGATATTCTGGAGAAGATAGATTTTGAAGATTCGGATTTAGGAAGTGAGCAGAAAGAACCTTTAATCATGGGTGATCGTATTGTTCCGGCAGATCCAGCTCTTATGAACTTTTCTCGGCCTAAAATTGATGACATTCAGTCAAGAATTCTTCATCCGACTATTTAGGCTAACACCTTTGAAATCAAGCCGACCACTATTCAGATGGTGCAGAATTCTGTTTCTTTCGGAGGTGCTGCGACTGAAGACCCCAACATGCACATAAGGAATTTTGTCGAGATCTGTAGTACTTTCAAATACAATGGTGTGACTGATGAGGCTATCAAGCTGAGGCTTTTCCCATTCTCTCTGAGGGATAAAGCTAAGGACTGGTTACATTCTGAACCAGCTGGGTCCATCACTACTTGGCAAGATCTGGTGAAGTTTTATCCAATGGCGAAGACTGCGGCTATGAGGAGTGCTCTTACTCAGTTTGCGCAGTAACCTATAGAATCTATGTGCGAAGCTTGGGAGCGCTACAAGGAGATGTTGAGAAAGTGTCCACATTATGGAATGCCTGATTGGATGGTGATCACTGGTTTCTATAATGGTTTGGGGGCCCAATCTCGGCCCATGCTCGATGTAGCAGCTGGAGGCGCCTTGTGGGCCAAAAGCTATACTGAGGCTTATAATCTTATTGAGACTATGGTTGCAAATGAGCATCAAAACCCAACTCAAAGGATGATTCCTGGGAAGGTAGCAGGTATTCTGGAAGTCGATGTAGCCACAGCTATTGCAGCGCAGCTCCAAGCGCTGTCTATGAAGGTCGATTCTCTAGCCACCTATGGGGTCAATCATATAGCTATAGTCTGTGAGCTTTATGCAGGTTCTCATGCTATGGATCAGTGTTCTCTTGTTAACGAATCTGTTCAGTACGTGAACAATTATCCGTGACAATAGCAGCCTGTGCCAGCTACTTATCATCCTAACAACAGAAATCATCCAATTTTAACTGGAGTAATAATCAAAATGCTATTCAGCAACCATATCAGCAAGGCGTAAGTAAGCAGTTCAATCCACTTGGATTCAAGCAACCGCAGAATTATGCTCAAAGGCAATCATATCCTCAACAGGGAGGTGCAGCTGCACCCACTAGTGTTGATTTTGAGGAACTTTAGCTGTTGTGCAAGAGTCAGGCGGTTTCTATCAAGACCTTGGAAAATCAAATTGGTCAAATAGCCAATGCAGTGCTTAATCGCCAACCTGGCACACTTCCCAGTGACACTGAAGTGCCAGGCAGGAAGGAAGCTAAAGAGCAAGTCAATCCTATTACCTTAAGGTCGGGAAAAGTTGTTGATGCTGAAAAAGCAAAAGAAGGAGAAGCTGAATTTGGTAATGAAGAAGCTAAGCAAAAGGAGAAAGCGGCGGAACCAAGGAAGACTACTGTTGAACACACTCTGCCTGAGGGTAATACAGGGGAGAAACAGCTCTATCCTCCACCACCTTTCCCTAAGAGATTGCAACAATAAAAGCTGGATAAGCAGTTCGGTAAGTTTCTGGAGGTGTTCAAGAAACTTCACATCAATATACCTTTCGCTGAGGATTTGGAGCAAATGCCTAGTTATGCGAGATTCATGAAGAGTATTCTTTCAAGGAAGGTGAAACTGGATGACCTTGAGACCGTTGCTCTAACGGAAGAATGCAGTGCTGTGCTGCAGCAAAAGTTACCTCCAAAGCTTAAAGATCCAGGTAGCTTCACCATTCCTTGCACCATTGGCAAGTTATCTTTTGACAAGTGCTTTTGTGATTTGGGAGCAAGCATCAATCTGATGCCGTTGTCGATCTTTAAAAAGTTAAACTTGCCTGATCCAAAGCCCACCTACATGTCTCTACAATTGGCTGATCGTTCTATTACTTACCCAAGAGGCATAGTGGAGGATGTGCTAGTAAAGGTGGATAAGCTCTTCTTTCCTGCAGACTTTGTTATTCTGGATTTCGAGAAAGATAAGAAGATTCCCATAATCTTGGGAAGACCTTTCTTGGCTACTGGTCGTACCTTGATAGATGTGCAGAAAGGTGAACTTACAATGCGGGTGCAGGATCAGGATGTGACATTCAATGTATTCAAAGCAATGAAATTCCCTACAAAAGACGAGGAGTACTTAAAAGTGGATTTGATTGATTATGCGGTTACTTCAGAACTTGATCATATGCTAATGTCTAATGCATTAGAGAAGGCCTTAGTGGGGGATTTTAACAGTGATGATGAGGATGGCAATGAGCAACTACAATATCTTAATGTTTCTCCCTGGAGGCAAAAGCTAGACATGCCGTTTGAATCTCTTGGTGCGTCTAACCTCAAAAATGCTGAAGGAAAGCTCAAACCATCTATTGAGAAAGCACCTACCTTGGAACTTAAGCCATTGCCTGAACACTTGAGGTATGCTTTTTTAGGTGATGCATCTACTTTACCTGTTATTATTGCATCTGAACTTTCAGGTAGTGAGGAGGACAAGCTCTTAAGGATTTTGAGAGAATTCAAATCGGCTATCGGATGGACTATAGTAGACATCAAAGGGATCAGCCCTTCATATTGCATGCATAAGATTCTGCTAGAGGAGGGTAGTAAGCCGACTATTGAGCAACAGCGCAGACTTAATCCTATCATGAAAAAAGTGGTGAAGAAAGAAATTCTGAAGTGGCTTGATGCAGGAATCATTTATCCTATTTCTGACAGTTCTTGGGTGAGCCCCGTGCAATGTGTACCTAAGAAAGGAGGCATTACTGTGGTAGCAAATGAGAAGAACGAGCTCATCCCCACTCGAACAGTCACAGGATGGAGAGTATGCATGGATTACAGAAAATTGAACAAGGCCACAAGGAAGGATCACTTCCCGCTTCCGTTTATTGATCAGATGCTTTACAGGTTGGCCGGTCATGAGTATTATTGTCTTATGGATGGCTATTCAGGATATAATCAGATTTGTATTGCACCAGAGGATCAAGAAAAGACTACCTTCACTTGTCCATTTGGCACGTTTGCTTTTCGTAGAGTTTCGTTTGGGTTATGTGGCGCACTGGCCACTTTTCAGAGATGTATGATGGCTATATTCTCTGACATGATTGGAAATAATTTCGAGGTGTTCATGGATGACTTCTCCGTCTTTGGACATTCGTATGATGAATGTTTGAATAATCTTCTTGCAGTACTCAAAAGGTGCGTGGAAACTAATTTGGTGCTCAATTGGGAAAAATATCATTTTATGGTGCGTGAAGGCATTATTCTTGGGCATAAGGTCTCTAGCAAGGGTCTTGAGGTGGACAAAGCCAAGGTGGGAGTCATTGAAAATCTTCCACCACCTATTTCTGTGAAAGGAATCCGTAGTTTTCTTAGTCATGCGGGTTTTTATCGGCGTTTCATCAAGGACTTTTCGAAGATATCTAAGCCGCTGTGCAACTTGCTTGAGAAGGATGTGCCTTTCAAATTTGATGATGACTGCTTAACGGCATTAGAGACTCTTAAGAAGAGTTTGATAACTGCACCAGTTATTACAGCACCTGATTGGACAGAGCCTTTTGAGATGATGTGTGATACGAGTGATTATGCGGTCGGCGCAGTTCTTGGGCAGCGCAAGAATAATCTCTTTCATGTGGTCTACTATGCTAGAAAGACCTTAAATGGGGCCCAATTGAACTACACCACTACTGAGAAGGAGCTCTTGGCTATAGTCTTTGGTTTCGAAAAATTTCGATCTTATTTATTTGGGATAAACGTGACAGTATTCACTGATCATGCGGCCATTCGCTATTTGGTTTCCAAGCAGGATTCGAAGCCGAGACTCATTCGTTGGGTGCTCTTGCTACAGGAATTTGAGTTAGAGATCAAGGATCGAAAAGGTACTGAGAATCAAGAAGCCGACCATCTCTCTAGATTGGAGAATCCTGAGTCTACTATACATGATAAGACATTGATCAACGAATCTTTTCCGGATGAGCAGTTATTCGTAGTTCAGGAGGAGGAGCCATGGTTCGCAGATATTGTGAATTATCTTGTCAGCAATATAATGCCTCCTAACTTGACCACAGCTCAAAAGAAGAAGTTTCTGCATGAGGTGAAGTGGTATATGTGGGATGAACCATATTTGTTTAGACAGGGAGCTGACCAGATCATCAGGAGATGTATCCCATTCTGTGAGACGGAGGGGATATTATGAGACTGCCATTCCATAGTTTATGGTGGACACTATGGTGGTGAGAAGACGGTAGCTCGTATTCTGCAAGCAGGTTTTTTCTGGCCTACTTTATTTAAGGATGCTCATCAGTTCGTTTTAAGGTGTGATCGTTACCAACGAGTGGGAAATCTTACGAGAAAGGATGAGATGCCGTTAAATGTGATGCTTGAAGTCGAGGTCTTTGATGTTTGGGGAATAGATTTCATGGGGCCTTTTGTCTCGTCCTGCAATAATCAGTACATTTTGCTGGTAGTCGATTATGTCTCAAAATGGGTAGAAGTCAAAGCTCTACCGACTAATGATGCAAAGGCAGTGTTAAATTTTCTTCATAAGCAGATCTTCACAAGGTTCGGAACGCCACGAGTAATCATAAGTGATGAAGGGTCGCATTTCTGCAACCGTAAGTTTACTTCTATGATGCAGCGCTACAATGTGAATCATCGAGTTGCTACTGCCTATCATCCGTAAATAAATGGTCAAGCGGAAGTGTCTAACAGAGAGATCAAGCGCATTTTAGAGAAGGTGGTTTGTCCGTCAAGGAAGGATTGGTCTTTAAAGCTCGATGAAGCTGTTTGGTCTTACAGAACAGCATATAAGACTCCACTTGGGATGTCCCCGTTTCAACTTGTGTATGGTAAGGGATGTCATTTACCTGCGGAGCTTGAGCATAAGGCCTATTGGGCGTTGAAGAAGTTGAACCTGGATCTAGATGCAGCTGGAAAGAAGCGAATGCTTCAGCTCAATGAACTTGATGAATTTCGACTCCAAGCGTACGAGAATAACAAAATGTACAAGGAAAAAGTGAAAAGGTGGCACGATAGGAAACTACATCCTAAGTTATTCGTGCCGGGGCAACAAGTTCTCTTATTCAACTCTCGTCTCCGTCTTTTTCCTGGGAAGTTGAAATCAAGGTGGTCGGGACCTTTTATTGTCAAAACTGTGTTTGCACATGGAGCGGTGGAGATTTTTGAGAATGATCTGGACCAAGCATTCAAGGTTAATGGTCAGCGTTTGAAGCACTACTATGGGGACACGGCAAACCGGGAAGTGGTTAGTGCCGTTTTATTGTCAACTTGAGGAAGGTACGCATCGTCAAGCTAATGACGAAAAAGAAGCGTTTCATGGGAGGCAACCCATGATTTGTTGTTACAGGAACCCTTAGAAGTTAATAACCTATCCAAAACCACAAAAAAATCAGAAAAACGGAGCCTGAAAAAAAAAATTCTAGAAGCCCCCTGAGCGCCCGCTCAGCTCTGCTGAGCGCCCGCTCAGCTCTGCTGAGCGCCCGCTCAGCTCTGCTGAGCGACAGCTCAGGGGTCGACTGGAAGAATTTTTTTTTAGTCCGAATAAAAACGAAAAAGAAAAAGCTGAAAAACAAAAAAATGAAACACAGCCCCATTACCCACGACCTATTTCCCCATTACCCCATGATTTTAACCCTCAAACCCACTCCTAATCAAATTTTACCCTAATCCATACCCTATATATACATACACCTATCCCATATATCCCCCATACACTTTCAAATCTTCAACTCTCTCCCAAACATAAAAACACAAATCCTTAACACTTTTACTCAGTTTCGATGGCACCCAAGAGATCAAGGACTATCGATAGCAGCAATACTGTCCCTACTGCTGATTCTTCAAGGGGTACTGCTGCGAGGCCTCGTTTGAATGATAGGGCTACTGAGGAGGTGTATACTAGGCTTCTGGGTAAGCCAATTTTGAAGGAGAGAGGGTTCTTACCATCGGGGAGGGATGGTGAGTTGTTGCCTATGATTGCTGAGAAGGGGTGGATTGCTTTTTATGAGTCTCTCGAAGCAGTGCCGATGAGCGTGGTTCGCAAGTTCTATGCGAACGTAAAGGCCGAGAAGAATAGGTATTCTGTGGTCCGGGGGATGACGGTTGATTATCACCCTGTGGCGATTCGCCGTGTGATTGGGCAGAGACAAAGGAAGCCCACGGAGGAGAATTGGAATGAGAAGACTGCTGAGGATTTTGACTTGGATTTGATTTGTGCCACTCTCTGTAGGCCTGGCACAGTTTGGATCTTCAAGACTGGAACTAATGAGTATCGTCACTTTCCGGCGATCTCCATGAATAGGTATGCCCTGTGTTCCTTTCTAATACCTTCATTGGGGACAGTGAAGATTTTAAGTTTGGGGGTGGTAGTTAAGGAATATTTTGTGTGTGTATCATATAGTTGCATGTTCATGATAGTTTAGTCATATAATTGCATAATTTTTGCCATATAGTTTTATTTATTTATTATTTATATCTTTATTTATTTATCATGTCATGTAGCTCATGCATTTACCATGATCCCTTTTGCGCTGATTGACCAATTGATTTGTGATGATTGATGCGAGTGTAGTGATAGCGTTAAAGTGATGTTGAGTCGTGTAGGGTGATATGCATGCTAGAACACTTGTAATTTCACTAAGTCTTAGAGAATGCTTGAGGACTAGATTGTTGTTATGGTTTAATGGTTTTTGAGGTTAATCTATTGATTATGCTTAGAATTTTATAATAGGTTCTTAGTGATAAAAGGCATGAAAAGAAAAAAATGGAGTGAAAAAATGGAATTCATTGCGAATTGTGGCTAAGCGTCAAATGGCTAGCAGCCCGCTCGTATTTTCATGCGAGTAGTCTAGGGTTGAGCAAGATGGAGCGAAACGCACTTGCTCAGAAATTTACAAAAAAAATAGAAAAAGAAAAAAAAAGAAGAAAAAAATAATAAAGAGTATGAATAATTGATCAAGGGTGGGCTCTTTGGTATTCGAGTTATTAAGTTCTTAGGGGACTTTGTGCCTAGTGACCTAAGGCTTTTATAGTCTGGGAGCCGCTAACCTAACGCTCGCTACATGGATGCCATTGTATAAGTTTTTTATGGACCTCACTCGTTGCATGGTCAAATAAGCATTTGAATAAAAGCATGATTCCGTAATAAGCTCCAGGATTCTTGAAGTGTTATAAGTTACTTTGTGCCTAGAATTTTTATTCTTTGTATAAACATGCGATTGCCTTGATGATAGTTGAGTCATGATAATTGATCTAGTTTCGAAGCATATCTGTTAAGCATCTGCACACACCACGTTTCTGGCTGTATGTTAGTTTGTATGATTCGATTGATCTTTATTCACCTAATTGCATTTGTTGAGATGTCGTAAGTTGGTTGGTTTGGTCGTAGTAAGGGGGATCGCTGCATTTCATATAGATTGCATTCATGCATATTTTTATTTTGTTTTTGAGACTGTGATCCTTGAGGACAAACATCGATTTAAGTTTGGGGGTGTGATAAGTGGCATTTTATACCACTTAGAATGTCTTATAATAGCTTAAATTGGTGTCTTGAAATCAAGTATTTTGTGTATTTGATGCGTTTTTCTAGTATTTGTGCATTTCAGGGTATTAGTTGCATTTCGGGAGAGAATTCATCAATAATAAGCCTTGGCATGTGTTCAGCATTGCAAGTGGGAAGATAGGAGCAGATTTCAGCGAAGAAACAGAGCAAAACAGATCATTTTTCCAGAAGGGGTCTGAGCGGCCGCTCAGAGCGCCCGCTCAGCAGAGCTGAGCGGCCGCGCAGGAAGCTGAGCGCCCGCGCAGGAAAACTGAGCGGCCGCGCAGGGTCGTAAATTCAGATTTATTATTTTAGACTTCTATTTCTGTTTGGCTTCCAACTTCTGAGCTATATGGGTTTTATGGGACTCCTATATAAGTAGATTCCAGAGACTTCTCACAGAGGTTGGATCATAGTATTAATCAAGGAGCGAGGAGATAAGGAAGAAGACCGTTTTAGCACACCGCAATGAAGAGGAAGCATATATTCTTGTGATTCTTTATTTCGTTGTAACGTCGGATGCTAGTTTTCTTACTTTGAACCTATTTACTCTTGTGACGTACTCTGGTTTAATATAAGTAGTTTTAGTTATTATTCTCTTGTGTTTATTTATCATGTTTTCATATGAACCCATGATGACGATGAGTGCTATCATGGGCTAATCGTGATCATGGGGTTGTAACGGATTTACTATGGAATTCTTTACTTAGTTGTTTAATACCTTAATGTGTGATGGTTGTATGATATCTAGTATTGGTTGTGCGTATTCGTCTTATGTGCGTCGCGAACATATAAGATAGGGTGTTAATCTCTTGTGAAGCGACGATGGATCTTGAGATTTAGAACTTGCCATGCTAGCATAGGTTCATGTACGAGTATGCATGATTAGTGGGTAACTCTAACCGTTTTATTCGCCCTGTGTAATCAAAAGGAATAACTTGTGCTTAAATCGTTATGTTGTCAATTTCTGTAGACACATAGGGACTCAACATAATTGATGCCTATTCAACTTCTATCTTAATTGTGGATGTTTGGTAGAATGGTATTAGTACAATGAAAGTTGGCTTTAATCAGTTTCGTGTTATTCGATTAATATCATCATTGTTGCATGCTAAGGGTAATACAATGACTATTGAAGGAAGTAGTAATGAAGTTGTGATCTCATTAGTGTTTTAATATTGTGAATTCAAGTGTTAATTAAGTGGTTAATTATAGTAGTTAATTGTAGTTAATAATTAGTTAATCAATTCTAAGTGTTATTGTCTTAACATTGAGAAGTAATTATACATTGGTGAGTGAGTTTAATTGAACATAATTAGTCTGAGTCTCTGTGGGAACGAACTACAAAGTATTCTATATTACTTGCGAACGCGTATACTTGCGTGTATTTTTAGCGCGTGTTTTCGCCCTAACAATAATTATACTAATTTTTTTAGTGACGTACCAGGTGGTTTTAACTGGACAAGTCTTGGATAACAGCCGATAGTGATTCTCTACAATATGAAATTGGTGTTGAGAACTTCTTGATATTTGCCGAGGAAAATGCTAAAAACCCTAAGAAAATTCCTTGTCCTTGTGCACACTACTCTAACTTCAAAAAGTTTTCTGCGAATATAATCAGAGGTCATCTGTATGAATTAGGTTTTAGTTTAGGATATTCTGAAAGGATTTGGAATGGAGAAAAACATGTTATTAGTACTAGGCCATCTGTTGGTAGTACTTGTCTTCCCTCGAAGCCCATACCAATTTCAGATATATTTAACGTGTGTGAAGCAGCCTATAATAGGGAAGATTGCGATAAAAAGTCAGATAACTTTAAGAGGTTTGTTGCTGATGCGGAACAACCTCTATTTGAGGGAAGTGAGTGTACTAAACTAGAGTCAGTCTTAAAATTATATAATTGGAAGGCTAGGTTTGGAGTAAGCAATAAAGCTTTTACTGATCTACTTCAATCAATTGGATCAATTCTTCCTAAAGATAATCTGTTTCCGTCTAATATGTATGAAGCCAAGAAAACCTTGACTGATTTAGGACATGAGTATATTAAATTCCACGCTTGTCCAAATGATTGTGTATTATACAGGGGTCCAGTTCTTGAGTCTTCTTCTGAGTGTCCCAAATGCCAGCTCTATCGCTGAAAAGTTGGGAAAGATGGTCAAGTTAGGGTTAATGTTCCATCTAAGGTTATGTGGTATTTTCCGATAATCCCCAGATTTAAACGAATGTTTAAATCTTTGTCTACTGCTGAATTAATGAGTTGGCATGCAAATAATCGATCCAAAGATGGAAAGATGCGTCACCCCTCTAATTCTCTTTCTTGGAGAAATGTAGATTGTAGGTGGCCTGATTTTGGTAGCGAGGCAAGAAATATATGTTAAGTCCAAAAGGTACTTACAGAGGGAGGTGAATGTATGTTCTTCATTTTTCGTTAATTAATGCAGCGGGAAATAAACCTCGAAAATGAAATAAACAAACACAAGGACATTCACGAAATAATTCTTATTATTAAGAAATTAAACCGTAATGGTTTGCTTACAACTTCAAATACAAAGATCTGAAACAACAAATATAAAACGAACCAATACAATGTTCTATCATTCTAGGGTTCGTTTTATCACTCTAAAATATATAGCTCCTTTACCAAATGATAATCAATACACACAAAGGGGCTATAAATAATGAGTGTAACACTTTGTAAGACTTAAATGAGGTGTGAATCAAATTGGACAGCACTTCTCTCCTTAATTTCAATAAATGAAATCAACCAACTCTCTAAGAAATAAATTCTACAGAGTTTCGCTTGAATATTGTGGAGAAGTGTTCAAACCAAAATGCTGCTCTTCTGATTATATTTGTGGTAGATTGTAGAAGAGATAAAGACATGATACGTGGCTTATTTTTATCCAAATGTTTGAATTGGTACAGGTTGCATAAATAAATTGTATGGCGACCAGAATAATAGAGATTACCTTAGAATAATATACCAAATTTTTATGTAGGTGAGTTATGTGGCGACCAGGGTGAGTAGAAGAGTTCTATTTAGAAATAGATGTTGTGTGGCGACAAAGGGAGCCGACTTTGCCTTCGAGCCATTCTCCTCTGTGGCGACTACTAGCAAAGTCATTTGCTTCTGTGCTGAACAAACAGGATCAATACAAGGCAATTGATTTCTTTTATTTCGGACAAATACAAGGCAGCGCAGGAGCAGGTCTGTGGGCTTCACGCGGTGCCAGCAACTGGAGGTCGCCGTAAGTGCTATCTACGTGCGCGTGGGAAGACAATAGTCGCAACAACAAAAACCGCCAACTCACCTTTGCTATTTATTTCTTTGCTAATTTATTCACTCACATTTGTTTGCTGTGGGACCCGGCATGTGCTATGCCAGAGCAACTACCCTGCCAATTAGAGCTGATCATTCGGTCGGTTCGGTCCGGTCGGTTCGGTCCGGTTCAACCGGACCGAACCGAATAGACCGAATAACCGAATAGTCATTTTTTCTTGGACCGAACCGGACCGAAGTTATATTAGGGACCGGACCGAACCGAACCGAATTCAACCGGACCGAACCGAATAGACCGAATAACCGAATAGTCATTTTTTCTTGGACCGAACCGGACCGAAGTTATATTAGGGACCGGACCGGACCGGACCGAACCGAAATAATTCGGTTCGGTCCGATTTTGGACCGAATAGAGCGAAATTTTTTTCAAAAATAAAATTGCATTAAAAATTAAATCATAAATTGTAAATTTTAAAATATAATTAAAGTAATGTGATATGTAGAGTTCTAATACTCCATAAATATAATTACAAATTAAAAATTTTGATTATAATTTTTAAGATATATGTAAAATATATATATAATACAAAATTATAGTATTTATGATTTGGTTTATTCGGTCTATTCGGTCCGGACCGAAATATTTGTGAAAAGAACCGAACCGAACCGAACCGAATAGACCGAATTTCTGAAAACTTTAGGACCGAACCGAACCGAACCGTTCGATTCGGTTTTTCGGTTTCAGTTCGGTTTTGCTCAGTTCGGTTTTGCTCAGCCCTACTGCGAATTCACAATTTAATCAAATACTCGTGCATTTTATACACAACAATTGCATTGCATTTCTTTATTTCAATTCTGTGAATTATAGTAACTTGCATTCACTTCTTTCAACTCCAAGTAAACAACGGCAGTGCAAGAGTGTTTGAGTTCCACGCAAGAATGAAAAACAAAGCAGCCAGGAGTGCTTCTTGCACGCGCGTGAGAAGTAAAGGAAATAGAAGCTGCCAATTCTTTGATTTACAATCTCTGTTCATTTAGTTTCTTCTATTTAGCATGCAGGCCACCTGGATCGCTTTGTTTATTTGAAAAACAAAGGAACAATCTCATTCTTTTCTTTTGATAAAAAAACGAATGAACTCCAAAACAAACCTGCCAATACTTGATTTCTAATTTTCCTTTTCTTTGCAAAACTCAACCGAGTGCATGTTGCTATCAGTTCTGGTTTCATTTTCTTACCGGATCAAACTCATGCATGCATGCAACTCGAGCCATAGAAAGAAATACATAAATTGATTTTAAACTAAATAGATAAATAAGTGAAATTGTTTTTCATTTATTTATTTAAAAAAATCAACTTGATTTATTTAATCAAAATCAATTTTTGATGTAGAATTAAATAAATAAATAAATTGATTTTTATTTATTCATTTAATAAAAATCAGTCATTGAATAAATAAATCATGTAAATTCTCGGGTTGTATTCCTCTGTATCTTCAGGTTTTCTAATCTCCGGGTCTCTGCACTTCACAATATTTTCAATCTTCTCGAGTGCAAAGACCACTTAACAGTATTTCTTAAATTAATACTCCGTTTTCTTTCACGGATCACTGACGTCTAGTGCAAGAGTCTGGTTCACAAACGACTAGTTCCGCTCTCAGGCCTTCGTATTATACCCGTAAAAATCACTGTTAAGTTTTATACCAAATACAATCAACTTCACGGGGAATCCTTGGGGTTTTCACACTAATTATGTTAACTACTTCGAATAACTCCAACCTTATTTCTCCGATGCCTGAACATATTAATGAACTGCATATGGATCACCGTTGACGTCTTCTTCACTACAGCTAACAAAACCTTTTGTGCATAAACCCAATAAAATAATATGTACTGAACCTAGCGGAACATAGATTATTTCAAAGTCCTTGTCCTATGTTGAGTTATCCAAATCAGTACTGTTGAGTTATACGTATGATTTCAATCTTGCTCAACAATATACGTTTAGGATTAACGGCGATGGTATAAATCCACACAACAATGGATTAAACAATCGGTACAACTGCTGGCCAGTTATGTTAGTAACTTCTAATCTTCCTTCATGGTTATGCATGAAGAGGAAGTTTATGACATTAACTGTTGGATTTTAATCGCAGCGGAGGCATGGTAAAACACTTTTACACATATAAAATCCAAATAAAAGCATATAAATCGTGGTAAAAACATAGGGATCGATTACTAACCTTTAATATGCGATCCAAGAGCAACGATCAGAGATCCTTAACAGCTGCTCCTCAAACGTGAAGCACTCCACCGGTATCCACCAAGAAAACGACGTTAAGGAGGAGGAGGAGGTGGAGAGAATTAGGTTTTATAAAATTTTGGGGTTAGAATAAAAATAGGGTTTATAATAGTATATTTATAGGCAAAATTTTCAGCTGAAATTTTCCCATAAAATATTATTATTATTAACCCATTTATTATTCTCATTTATAATTAAAACACCTTTTAATTATTAATCCTTTTTCTAAACACTTTAGAAATAATTCTCTCTCTAGATTTAATTTCCAAAAATTAAATTCTTAATTAATAATATTAAGAACTTTTCTTAATTAATTTATAATCAATTAAATCTCATTTAATCAATTATTAAATTTGCCAATTAATTATTTATTTCATAAATAAATAATTATTAGCCATTATTAATTAATTCCTCCACCATTAAATCATTCTCTTTTTATGGTGTGACCCTGTAGATTCAATATTAAGCCGGTAGTAGAAATAAATAATAATAAAACTATTTTATCATTATTTATGTAAATTCTCTAATTTATTAAATATGATTAATTAATTAATCATATTAATTCTACATCGTGAGGGATACTTCTCAGCATATCGCGACTATCCGGATAATATGAATTCACTGCTTAGAATACCAAGAACCTATTCAGTGAATAGTTACCGTACAATAAACTCCTTCTACCCTACAATGTCCCGATTAAATACAAGGCATGGATCTCGTGTCAAGCCTATCTAATTCAATCACTTGCTTACCATTTACTATGCTTAGTTCCATGCAAATTAGAAACTCCTTTCTAATTTCATTCACTCTGGCCAGAGATTCCTGAACTAGCATAAGTGGATCAGCCTTGAACATTCGCTTCCTTCACTGGAAGGGGTAGATCCTTTATTGATCATACACTATCTTCGTGTACAAATTCCTAAACCCAGTAGAGCCCTAATAATTGTCCCTGGAGACTAAGAACTAAACCAAAGCATAGTTCAGTGTACACAAGATGACTATGATGACCTCAAGTCAAAGGATACTTGTACAACTATCACTATGTGAATAACTGCTGACACGTGAGTGAACTCCATTAGTTGTTCAGTTGGGCGAGTCATGTTCAGTGAACTTATTCTATAATAAGCACCTACATACTAGCTATAGTGTCACCACACAAATGTCTATGAGAACAGACATCCTTCATAATGAAGCAAGCATAGTATGTACCGATCTCTGCGGATTATTAATTACCAGTTAGTAATCCTACGACCAGGAACTATTTAAGTTTAGAGTTATCATCTTTTAGGTCTCACTATTATGATCTCATCATAATCCATAAAAAGCTTTACTCTAAACTATGGTATATCTTATTTAAACACATAAATAGATAAAGCTCATAATAAAAACAAAATAAGTCTTTTATTAATATCAATGAAATCAAAACAGATTACACAGGAAGTTATTCCTAAATCCTAATACATGATTGGACTTAGGACATATTCCTTTCAATCTCCCACTTGTACTAAAGCCAATCACTCTAGTATCTAATAACCATCTTGTCTTTATGATGATCAAAATGACTTTCATAAAGTAGCTTTGTGAGTGGGTCTGCTATGTTGTTATGTGTGTCAACTCTAATTCAATACAACACAAGAAATGTTATCGCGCTCCCACTAACCCTTTTGTAGACACATGGTTCATCTACGTTTTTCATAAAATCAAACTCTTTGATTGTCTCATCAAAACGAATGTTCCATCTTTCGAGAAGCTTGCTTTAAACCACATATGGTTCGCAGCAGCTTACACACTAGGTTCGCAGCAGCTTACACACTAGCTTTGTGAGGGAACAAAATAACAATTATTTAAAAAACAATAGTCTTGCCCATAGGCCTATGTAAATGAAATGATTATACATCTTCAGCAGCAACTCTTGCTCCATTTCCCATAAGTAGAATCACCTCTTCTTCCTCAAGAGTCCTACTTCTCCTTAGTCCCTGCAACAAATTGCAGATATGAGAACCACAGGCGGTATCTAATACCCAAGTAGAAATTTGATTTAATGACATATTCACTTCTATCATGAACATACCTAAATCAGAAGCGGTAGTCTCACTACCCTTCTTCTTCTTCAATTCTACAAGGTAAACCTTGCAGTTTCTCTTCCAGTGCCCCACCTTGTTACAGTGAAAGCAAATAACTTTGCTCTTGGGGTCTTCAGCTTTTGGTGGAACCGACTTTTCTTCACCTACTTTCTTCTTCTTGGAAGAGTTCCTCTTCCTTTTCTTAGGATTAGAACCTTCACCAATTAGAAGAACAGAACTCTTCTTAGGGGGAAAATTTGATTCCGCAGTCTTCAACATGTTGTGGAGTTCAGGCAGGCTGACATCCAACTTATTCATGTGAAAGTTCACAACAAACTGCGAGAACGAACTCGGAAGCGATTGCAAGACCAGGTCTTGGCTCGGCTCCCCATCCATGGCAAAACCAAGTTGTCCAAGACGTTCAATCAAATTGATCATCTTAAGTACATGGTCATTCACAGATGATCCCTCAGACATCCTACAACCGAACAGCTCCTTCGATATCTCATATCGAGTTGTCCTCCCTGCCACATCATACAACTCTTGTAGATGCATGAGGATAGTGTGAGCATCCATATGCTCATGTTACTTCTATAGCTCAATATTCATGGAAGCTAGCATGATGCATTGAGCAACATTTGCATCATCTATCCACTTACGATACATAACATGTTCATCATTATGCGCATCGCTAGCAGGTTCAGTAGGCTTAGGTGAGTCAATCACGTATTCCAGCTTCTCAATCCTGAGAATAATTCTCAAGTTTCGAAGCCAGTCAGCATAATTAGGACCAGTCAATTTGTGAGCATCCAGTATGCTCCTGAGTGATAGTGCAGAAGACATAATGTATATTGTAAATCTGTAAATGATAAACACATAACAACACTTAGCAAATATTCGATTTTATTTTTAAAACACTATATGAATCGGGTCTTTATTCATAAGTGGCTCCCACTAATTTACCTAATTTATTCAACCCCTACATGAAAAATTAAGCATTCATAATGCTAGTGGGAATAGGGATCCTACATTCCATTACACAACCCCGGCTGTAGCACGAACCGCCATGTAATGTTCAATAGGCAGACAACTCTTGTCAATTACATCTTATGTTATTCCCTAATCAAACTTTAGCCTCTTGAATAATTGAGTCACGGCTGTGGCACGACAAACTCAATATTCTAAGTCAAGTCTAACCCAACATTCTGTACAATTGAATCAGTCCCTAACGGCCCAGGCTGTGGCACGTACCGACCTTTAGATTCCAATTCAATGTACACATCTCTATGTAATAGACAAGTATTTCTTATTTCGAAATCAAAGCCCTCGGCTGTAACACGAACCGACAATGATTTAAAAATAAGAACTACTTTCTATCATGTTGGAAGGCTATGACCGACACAAGCCCGTTGTGTCATTGGCCAATTACTACTTGATATTATTTAATTTTAGAGGGATTATATTACGTTACAATCATAATCATATTATAAAGAGATTCTTCCTTTTAAATTAAATATTTCAAATCAATAATCAATAATCAGATGATTCCCAGATCGGGTGGAGCATTGTCAAGAGGCGTCACTTAATAACCCTTTCTTACAGATAGAAATTTGTTGTTGACAGAATCATCCTTTCTCTCATATCGAAAATTCATATTCAATTACATGTTTCATAAACATAAGAATCTCATGATTGTATTCATAATATTATTCTTAAGGTTATGAAACAATTTCACTATACTAGATTGTCTAACAAGCGCCTTATGTTCATTTAAGTTCACCTAAATCTATCATCACATGATAAACTAAGCATATATCACATATATAAACATGAATAAACATCAAGGTAGGCATGTTACATCATCTAGCATATTGGTCTAAGCATTATACATCTCTATGTATCACATGAAGCATTTAAAAGCAGTTAAAACAGTTAAAAACAGCTTTAAAACACTTTCAGAAATATAAACAGTTCAAACTTTTATATAAACTAAAATTGATCACTCCATTAGATCCGTCTCGGAAAAACGAATCCAACGGTATATTGCACGCCCAAAACGGAGTTACGAAACTCCCAGAAATCAAATTTAAAAAATAACATACGGGTTGTAACGCATTACAGGAACGCGTTACAAGCCCAGTAACGCATTCCGGTGATGCGTTACAACCCTTTTAAGCAATTAAAAGGTGTAACGCATTCCGTGAATGCGCCACAGGGTGTAACGCATTCCCGGAATGCGCGACACCCCTTTCCCTTCTCTTGCAGCAGCTGCCGTTGCTTGTTTTTTTTTTCTTTCTTGGTCACCGTGCCGCCGTACTGTACTCTGTACCTTTGCTTTGCTTATCTATCTTTCCATGCAGCAGCATAAACAACCACAGATATATAGCAGATATATATATACAACTGAATATACATATATATATACTTATTTAATTACGAATTTAATTGCAACAACTTCAAAAATTCATAATAAAAAATCTATACATCATAAAAATATAAGAAAAATACCCAGACGATCTACAACACTTGTAGAACCCAGATCAACATTCTAAATTATTCTGAGAAATGATTTCTCATCAGACAAAATTAATCCATGATATAACTTGTAAAAATCATAATTAATTCTTACAAGCACATAAAATTCTGAAATTTTTACCACAGATCTATATGCATACAACCTATGCTCTGATACCATTGTTGGATTTTAATCGCAGCGGAGGCATGGTAAAACACTTTTACACATATAAAATCCAAATAAAAGCATATAAATCGTGGTAAAAACATAGGGATCGATTACTAACCTTTAATATGCGATCCAAGAGCAACGATCGGAGATCCTTAGCAGCTGCTCCTCAAACATGAAGCACTCCACCGGTATCCACCAAGAAAACGACGTTAAGGAAGAGGAGGAGGTGGAGAGAATTAGGTTTTATAAAATTTTGGGGTTAGAATAAAAATAGGGTTTATAATAGTATATTTATAGGCAAAATTTTCAGCTGAAATTTTCCCATAAAATATTATTATTATTAACCCATTTATTATTCTCATTTATAATTAAAACACCTTTTAATTATTAATCCTTTTTCTAAACACTTTAGAAATAATTCTCTCTCTAGATTTAATTTCCAAAAATTAAATTCTTAATTAATAATATTAAGAACTTTTCTTAATTAATTTATAATCAATTAAATCTCATTTAATCAATTATTAAATTTGCCAATTAATTATTTATTTCATAAATAAATAATTATTAGCCATTATTAATTAATTCCTCCACCATTAAATCATTCTCTTTTTATGGTGTGACCCTGTAGGTTCAATATTAAGCCGGTAGTAGAAATAAATAATAATAAAACTATTTTATCATTATTTATATAAATTCTCTAATTTATTAAATATGATTAATTAATTAATCATATTTATTCTACATCGTGAGGGATACTTCTCAGCATATCACGACTATCCGGATAATATGAATTCACTGCTTAAAATACTAAGAACCTATTCAGTGAATAGTTACCGTACAATAAACTCCTTCTACCCTACAATGTCCCGATTAAATACAAGGCATGGATCTCGTGTCAAGCCTATCTAATTCAATCACTTGCTTACCATTTACTATGCTTAGTTCCATGCAAATTAGAAACTCCTTTCTAATTTCATTCACTCTGGCTAGAGATTCCTGAACTAGCATAAGTGGATCAGCCTTGAACATTCGCTTCCTTCACTGGAAGGGGTAGATCCTTTATTGATCATACACTATCTTCGTGTTCAAATTCCTATACCCAGTAGAGCCCTAATAATTGTCCCTGGAGACTAAGAACTAAACCAAAGCATAGTTCAGTGTACACAAGATGACTATGATGACCTCAAGTCTAAGGATACTTGTACAACTATCACTATGTGAACAACTGCTGACACGTGAGTGAACTCCATCAGTTGTTCAGCTGGGCGAGTCATGTTCAGTGAACTTATTTTATAATAAGCACCTACATACTAGCTATAGTGTCACCACACAAATGTCTATGAGAACAGACATCCTTCATAATGAAGCAAGCATAGTATGTACTGATCTCTGTGGATTATTAATTACCAGTTAATAATCCTACGACCAGGAACTATTTAAGTTTAGAGTTATCATCTTTTAGGTCTCACTATTATGATCTCATCATAATCCATAAAAAGCTTTACTCTAAACTATGGTATATCTTATTTAAACACTTAAATAGATAAAGCCCATAATAAAAACAAAACAAGTCTTTTATTAATATCAATGAAATCAAAACAGATTACACAGGAAGTTATTCCTAAATCCTAATACATGATTGGACTTAGGACATATTCCTTTCATTAACAACATTAATTTCTGGCCCACAAGAGCCTGGTAATGACATTGACTTATATCTCCAACCGTTAATCGATGATTTAAAAAAATTATGGGAGGAAGGCGAACCAAACGTATACGATGCCCATACCAAATCTTTTTCACTTTAAGGGCAATCTTGATGTGGATAATAAATGACTTCCCAAGATATGGAAATTTGTCAGGGTGCATTAATAAGGGTTATAAGGCTTGTCCAGTATGCGGTGATTAGACCGTGGCTAAATATCTAAGTCATAGTAGAAAAATGAGCCACCAAGGACATCGTCGGTATTTAGATATTTATCATTCGTATAGGAGGCAAAGGGCAGCTTTCAATGGAGAACAAGAATTTGGTTGTGCACCTCAACTACTTAGCGGAGAGGAAGTGTTGGGGCAACAAAAGCAACTTATGTTCAGTTTTGGGAAGGGGAGACGTCAAAAAAGGTGGTGTCTCCATTGAAAAAATAATCAATTTTTTTTAGTTAGAGTATTGGAAGTTTTACCATGTTCGACATTGTTTAGATGTCATGCACGGCGAAAAGAACGTGTTTGATAACGTAATTGGGACACTTATGCACATGAAATTCAAGAGTAAAGACAGCCTTGCCTCGCGTCTTGATTTGGTTGACATGGGACTAAGGGCTGATTTAGCTCTAGAAGTAGGTGAGAAAAGAACATACTTACCTCTTGCCCCTTATACTCTCTCCAAGAAAGAAAAACAAACAATGTTTTCATCATTTTACGGCATAAAACTTCCATACGAACATGCTTCAAATATTAAAAACTGTGTATCGATGATTGATATGAAGATGTATAGTTTAAAGTCCCATGAATTTTATATCCTTCTTCAACAATTACTACCCATTTGCATTCGTTCACTACTTACAAAAAATGTTAGGGTTAGTATCATAAGATTGTGTTTTTTCTTCAACTCTCTGTGCAACAAAGTTGTAGATCTGTCGAAGTTGAGTAAATTATAATCAGATGTGATTTTGACCTTGTGTGAGTTAGAGAAGATATTCCCCCCGTCATTTTTCGATGTTATGATACATCTTATGGTCCACTTAGTAAGGGAACTGCGATTATGTGGACCAGTTTTTATCTATGGATGTTTCCATTTGAACGATTCAATAAAATATTGAAGAGTTATGTATGAAATCGATTATATCCGGAAGGTTTTTGTAATAACCCCAATTTTTGGAATTTTTGAAACATGGATGAATAGTAACTTTTGCTGATGATGCTGATTAAGGAAAATTATCAGACCACGCTATATAGGAGTACTGTTATGGAAATTCTAAGATCGTATTAATATTCCATAAAGTAAATAAGTGTATGTAAAGATCGTCAGAATCCAAATTCAAACACTTTAATTTTTCCCGAAAATCCACCAGATACCGAAAGAATTGAGTTTAAGGTAACATGATTAAAAGGATTTAATTCAAGGATTATAAGAGAGGATCATAAAAGGAATATAAAATATTGAGAAAGGTTTAGGGGAACCCAAGTAATAAGATCTCGGGTATGATCCCTCAAACAATAAACGAGAACGAAAGTTAAGCGAACCGTATAACAGATCAGCGGTCATTAGCCAAGTAATTAGGGGTTAATCAAAGAGGTTAATGGACGATGATGTCATCACACCAACAAGAGGAAAACAAGTGTAACAAGATGACATAAGCAGATGATATAAGCATGACCAAAAAGGGAAGGAAGTGTTGGTTGATTATAAACCACACAAAATTTACCATGGTTAAAAGGTTAATTAATCAAAACAAAAACAAAACAACCAATCCAAGGCAAAACAAATCACAAAACACAAACTAGAAGTTGACTTTTGCTTTCCAAGAACAAAAGCTCTCGGCCAAAACCAGAGCAGCAAATGCAAACTACGATATCTCCTTCAATACTCACTCAAGTAGTATGTTCTATAGCTCTTTGGAAAGGTATTGAGATGACCTACAACTCTTGTTCACAAGTCTCGTCCAAATAAGCAAGGTAAGACCCTCGTTTTGACAGTTCTTTCAATCTGACTTTTAGAAACTTCAAAACCTAACTTTGTGTTCTTGATTTCTTTGGAAAGATTAAGCTTGTAGGAGGTTAGATTAAGGCTCCCTAAGGCTTCCTAGCAACTTAACACCTACCAAGGAAGGTATCAACTTCAAACCCTAGCTTTGATTTTATGATTCCATTAAGTTTTATTGAAGCATTGTTAGTATTAAGGCTTGATCTTTGATTATAAGTAGTTTTGGTGGATTTGTATTGGTTTTGAATATTGGGTCTTTGATTGGTTGGATAAATTGGTAAAATTTGGAGTTGGGGACTGAGTTTGTAGTATGATGGTTGAATATTTTTGTATTGGTGGTTTTGAGTGAATTGATGATAATTTAGAGTGTTAATTAAATTGGAAATCGCGTAAACATAAACGTCATAATGCCCGATTTTCCTTAACTGTTCTGTTCTTAACATCAGGACCCGTGAACTCACTGTTAGGTTTTGACGATTGCCATGATTAGATAGTTCATGTTACGAGCTTCATTTTGATATGTGGTTCGCTTGAATCCGATGTACGGTTTAGGAGAAACGACTGTTTTAAGTAACGGCGTTTCGCGACCGAACCATTACCCCTCGCCTTACTTTGAAACCTTGGTTAAGGTCCTTAAATGACTAATTGGAGTATGAATCAATTATGTAAAGTGGATTAGGCAGTTGGTAGATTACTCAAAAAAGAATCGCCCTAAAATTCTTAATGGTTAATTTATTAAAAATGGTGGAGCCAAGGGTACTCGAACGACTTATGTGATTCGTTAAGCGTAGAAGTGACCATAAGCGAACGTTAAGGTTCAATTGGTTAAAGTCTAGTTTCTTAGGCGACCGGGGTTTAATTCCGACTTATGTTGTTGTTCATAGATTATCGGACCCACTCTAAGCTTAAGTCTATCCGGGAACACTCAGGCAAGTTTTCTACTCGTTATACTGTTGTTGTGATGTATATATGTATATGCATTATCTTGTGATAAGTGCATGATTATTATTAGCAAAGTCTTGCGATATATTGGAGCATGTGATATGATATTTATATGCATGCCTATTTTGTAATCTTGATATCTAATTGTTGATTCAAAAGCTTATAAGTTGCATAATACCTATGCTAGAGATAAGTAGTAGTTGCGTATACCCTTAGTATAGGGGACCCAAAGGTGAACATTTTCTAAACCGGGAGTCGATGTTCCCGAGTATATTATATATATATATTTATATATATATATATAGATATAGTTTTCAAAACTATTAATCGAATAAGGTTTATTCGATAACTTTATTTTAAATAATGAATATTAGTTGAATATTCATTCGAGGACTTATGACTCTGTTTATTTTATTGAATGAATATTATTAGTTGAATATTCATTCGAGGACTTATGACTCCATTTATTTTATTTAATGAATATTAGTTGAATATTCATTCGAGGACTTATGACTCCATTTATTTTATTTAATGAATATTATTAGTTGAATATTCATTCGAGGACTTATGACTCCGTTTATTTTATTTAATGAATATTATTTTGAATATTCATTCGTGGACTTATGACTCCGCTTATTTATTAAATAATATTCTTTATTTTATTAAAGAATAATGTTTCGATAATCAAACCTATTTTCGATTATTCAAATAAAGATCGTACTTTCGTATAAGTATATCTTTGGTTATTTATTATTCATTTCAAGTAAGAGTTATAAAACTTTTACTTCAATTATTTTTATAAGGATTATCCTTATGGGAATATTATTTAAATAATAATATTCAGATATTCTCCAACATATCGGGACTGATTTATTTTATTAAATCAGCATTACTCCAAACATTCTCAAAAATATTTTCGAGTCTTCAAAATGATTTTAAAAGTTAAAACGGATCCCAAAACTCGTTTTCAAATTTAAGATCTTCCTTTCGAAGGGGACTTGAATACTCGCTCAAAAATTCGAGGGATCCGGCTATGTGGTGTATTTTATATTCGCAACGTGGTTGCTATTTTGAGAAAACAATTTGATTACTTGCCCAATGTTCGGGAAGTAAGTCCATCTAATTGAGTCGGTATAAGCGACAGGCCGGGGTACGGTCTATGAAGGTGTAAGAGGCTGGGTGACAGTCCATCCACGCGTCAGTGGCCGGGTAACGGTCTAGCGTGAGGTCCTAATGCGGCCAGGGTGATGACCGGCGGGAATTCATACATCTACAGTAGAAAAGGTTACTTATTGGTATCTTTGCCTGATCAGCAAGTTATCGGGTTTATGCCAAAAATTCTTTTCTTTCCAAATTCATTGGATATTACAACTCTGTTCATACTTTACATGACAGAGGTTTTCAGGAAATGTATGAGAGATATATATGGATATATATATCGGGACTTAATGAAGTATCTCGTAACTTCATTTCTTTTGAATGATATTTCAAAGATTGAATCTATTCAAATCTTACCTTGTAGTCTCATTTATGTGATGAACTTTTGAAACTGATTATAACTTTAACGGTGGTAGTTCAAGTAGTATTTGGAAAAGATATAAGTATATTGGAGTATCTTGCAACTTCATCTTTTCAACTTATATCTAGTTAATGATTATCTTATGCATGACAAAGATTTTTAGAAAAACGTTGAGACAAGGTTAGATATATGAGATCTCCTTGCAACGATATTTTTATACAAGTTATAAACTGGAACTCTATGTATATTATGCATGGAAGAGGATTCTAAGATTTTGAAAAGTATATATACTTATATACTGAATATTTTGCGACTTGGTCGCGTTAAGATATCAAACTTGGTTCATTTCTTCTTGACCAAGACTTTCATGAGTACTATGAGAATGGTCATATATTGTTAATTATTATATATATTATTTCGGTGGGCGTGTTGCTCACCCTTACTTTCTTCTTTCATCACACAACAACAGATAGACAAGATGAACAGGATCAAGCTCCCAATTCGCGAGCGAATAGGAAACGTTCCGCAGTTTCCTGTAGGCGTTGATGCCGTTGTAGCTGAGGTAGGATCTACTAATAGACTAGGCTTTCAACTTTTGATGTACTGGACTTATGTATATTTATGAATTGTAATAATGGCAAGGAAGATATAAATTTATTCAGAAACCCTTTTAAGGTGTAATGGCAAATAATTGTGGAATAAAATGACTCGTGTTATTTTTGGATTTTCATCTCTGAGACTATAACTTGTGGTGTGTGTGTTTATTGTGGGGTCACAGTACGGAGTAGTTGATTGTTTATTAATATTGGGTGTTATTAAGGGAAATGGAACTCGTGACAACCCGGATCCCCGACCCCGGATTTGGGGGTGTTACAGTTTTATAGCTGAAGGTTACCTCAAAGAAGAGTCAATAGAGTTTTGCAGTGAGTTCTTTAGCGTGAGTAGTAGAACAGCTGGTCATCCGAAAGATGAAGAATTTTTTTTTTGGTCCAATCGGTGGTGTGACAATGAAGTCAGTGGTAGAAAAAGAACGAGATGAGGCTCATCTTTTTGTTCTTCTTAATAATTCTGAAGTGGGACTATATGTTATGTAAGTAAAACATAAATAAGTATACATATAAGTGTTAAAGTTGTATTTCGTGTAGTTTAGTCGAATATGATGTAATTAATTTCAGGTTGCGTAAAAACTATATGGAAGGGATTTATCAAGGAAAAAAGAAGAGTGTACAGTGGCTATTGGGAGAGCACAATCGACAATTTGCCGATTGGGTTGAACAAAAAGTTGGTTTACATTCTTTTTCTTTTATTTTTATTTCCTATAAGTCGTGCTTTTAAGTTTATATCCACTTATATGCATCAATAATTTACATGTAGGTCAGTATAGAAATGAGGGAGAATGCGGAAGCCGTATCTGAAACTATAAGTCGGTTGGCTGGGAAGCCTTCATTTTCAGTGTTGAATTACGAAAGTTATGTTGTTGAAGGGGTAAAATACCACACAAAGGATCGAGATAATGCAAGGGTAGTTCAGAATAGTGGTGTGCCATTAGTTGCGAGGACCGTCCAAGTCTCTACTGCTAAGGACATGAATCCCCTAGAGACCGATTTAACATTTTATGGGGTGATCAGGGAAATATGGGAATTAGATTACCATGCATTCAAGGCCACTCTGTTTTTATGTACATGGGCAGCAAGTGACAAAGGTGTCAAGTCCGATGATCTTGTTTTCACCCTTGTGAACTTCAATCGACCAGGTCACAAAAAGGACAAATATGTCTATATTGACCAAGTCAACCAAGTATTTTATATTGAGGATCCAATTGATGCTAATTGATCCGCTGTGTAATCGGTGACAACTCGAGACTATCATGATGTTTACACTGAAGATGCTCCTGAAGACACCTCCTGGAACCCTCCCCTATTCTATTCTAATATCCCTACATGTGACCCTACAAACATTGATGATGTAAGTGTTAGAAATAATAGAGAAAATGTTGAGGGTATTTGGGTCAAAAAGTTATAGGAGTCTAGCTATATGCTTAGACAATTTGCTTTAATGTATTTTTAATGCATTCTCCTTATTTGTAGTTATCGATGATAGTTTCAGTGTGATCTCTATTTTTTGTTTAATTAGTTACTTGGAATTATCTATCTGTAATTTTTGTTGACAATTAAATGAGAATTTTGCTTAATTACCTGTATATCTTTTAGGCATTATACCATGAACTGTGTAGTTGTTCTAATCTGTTAAATATTAGCTTATTTTTCAGATTAAAGAAAGACGAAATAATGGCACCAAAAAAGCAAAAGCAATTAGAAAAGATTGCATCACATAATGTTAACGGTGGAAGCCCTGAGCAGCTGGAGAATGTGGCGAACAATCATGAAAACAATGAAGGGAATGCATCAGAATCTCAACCGACTAACTCAGAATAACCGAAAAATACTACAACTAATATTGCTACAAGAAAGTCTGGGGGTAAGCGAGGCGTATACACAATGTACAAAGTGATTGTCAAGAAAGCTCGCGGGAAGAAATTAAAGTCACTTCTAATGAATGGGGGATTCCTAATGGGGAAACTAGAGCCCGTTTACGGTCTTATATTGGTATGTTGGCCAGGACTACGATTCCAATCGACATTCCTACCTGGCCAAATATAGACCTTGAATTAAAATCAAAGCTTTGGTTAGATCTTCAGGTACCCGATCAATTGTGGAAAATTATTATCAAATGTAGACCATGAATAATGTTTTCCTGTTATGATTTTGTGAACTTGTGTTTTTTTCAGGCTACCTTCAAAGTTAAACCAGAAATTGAGGACATAGTCCTAAAGTCAGCAGGCTGTAAATGGCGACAGTTTAAGACTGATTTGACGAGAAAGTATGTGCTTCCATTTATTGGAGAAAAGAAGAAGTTGAGTAAGCCGCCAAGAGGATATGGTATGTTAGTAAGTCAACTTGGAAAAGATTTGTGAGACAGAGGACTGATCCCAACTGGATGGTATGTTTTAATTTTGTAATATGTCATTTTGGTGATTTTTTTGCATCTGTTGTCTTTTTTAATTTTTGTAATTTTTGTTTTTAGGAAATTCATCAAACACAAAGTGAAAGAGTGGCTCAGAGAAAATATCATCACCGGTTGTCAAGAAAGGGCTACATTGGTTTAAAAGAAGATGAGGTAAGAAAATTTTATTTAATTATATAAGTGTATTTAATTGTATAAGTGAAAGGGTAAATGTATTTATATGGGTAAATGTAGGTAAGAAAAATTTATTCAATTGTGTAAGTGTATTTATGTCTTTTGATAATTTATAGTGTCTTTGTGATTAGGTAAACTTATTCTTTAAAAACATAATAATGTTTTTCGTTGATTTTAAAATTATGTGTGATTTGCTAAATATTTTAATAATATAAACTATGTCTAAGATTGTTTGTTATATGATTTAAGGCCCATTTAACCATCTTTTATGTGATTTAAGTTATTTATTGACTTGTTGGCAAGTTTCCATATGAATTTGGATTAATTAACTACCTGAATTAATTTTAATCTTTGAAAACTTATGTTCCCCTGCTTCTCTAAACCTTTAAGACCATGATTAAGCCATTACACGATCATAGATAATCCCAATTCTTTATTTTTTAATTTTTTTCTTTATTTTTATTATTAATTGCTTTATTTTTTTATAGATAAAAAGGAAGGTTGAATCCGGGAGAAGAACCAGATAAAGCGATTTTTGGCAAAAGGCTCGTAAACGAAAAAATGGTCAAGAGATCGAAGAGGTCGATGAAGAATTGGTTGTTGTATGCGATAAAATTGTAAGTTTCAACTCCAATGAAAAATTATAATTTTTGAAAAAATTGTGAAAACTAGTTAACTCCATTTTGGTTAAATTATTTTCTTCTTAACAGAACGCATTGTTGGAAAAAAAGAGAAGAGTGAGATACAGTTTTCTGGTGGTGAAGATGTTCTAACTACGGCTTTCGAGAGTCATGAACACTCCGGCAGGGTTCGGGCTATTGGAGGGTACATCACTCCAAAGCAATACTTTAAATTGTCGAGAGAGCAAAAACTTCGAATCACAAAGACAGAGTTGATGGCCCGTGATCGACAAAGGGATGAACTGGTTGATAAAAAGACGCAAGCTCTCGAGGCATAGATTGCTCACTTGAAGTCATTGATAGAAAATGGAGGTACTTTTCACTCTCCGATGCGGTATGAAAAGGCAAGTTACGATCCGGAAAATGATAAAGAAATGAAGTCAAAGCCACCATCTGCAAGAGGAGTTGTGTTGCTACCTGAAGATGATGGATGTGTTCTTACAAATGCCCCAACTAGGCCTTCACCTCCTGGAAGTTTGGTAAGTTATTTTAATTTTGTGAGCAACCTTGTCATTTATCATACTAAGGTAAATCATTTTTACCTTAATTTTTTAATTTTGTTATTTAAATATTATAGGCCCAACGATTTTGTGAGCTATCTGTCGAGAGAATAGAGAATAAGGTTGCATTTGGTATGGTATATCCTCGCGAGGATAATTTAACTAATTCAGTACATGGACTTGATATACCAATTGGACATCAATGTGTCTCCGTTGATGGCCTCATCAAACTAGATGCCTTGCTTCCCGCTGAGATGCGTGGTGATATAATGACTGTCTGTGATGCTCTAGGTTCTTTTTTAGCATGGGCTGAGGAATTAACTAGCTACACAATTGTTGCGGTATGATGAATAATATATATGTATAATATTGTCTGAATTTTGAAATTAAATTGTTAATTTCATGATATTAAAAATTAAATGGTAGGTACATTTTATTTTGGTTTATATATTATCATCAGGTACAGAAAAAAGAAAGGTCCTGAATAAGTGCTGAAAAAATAAAAAAGAATTCATTCAAGCAAAGCCAGGTGCGAAAGTGCCAAAGGGCTTTAACCTATTGTATAAATATGCAATAACTTGGATGAAAACTACCGAGGTTAGTATCCAGGTTCGATGTGAGCCGGATGTGTTTGGACATGAAAAAATGATTTATTTGTTGCATGAGAATGTTGTGTCTTTATTGGAGTTTGAAATGTTGGGCCAAGCTGTAGTTGTATCTTACCTGGCATAAGTTACCTTTTTTTCTTTTCCCGATATGACATGATCAGTTCGTTTTAATGTTTATAATTTTCCAGAATTTGCATTCTAATATCAGTACTCTTTTGATAGGCACTTGCATTCTGAGATTAGTGAAATACCAGAACTGGCGGAGATATTTGCTTTTATTCATCTGGGATCCACATATCACGTGATTGCTGATTTTGAAACATACATTTTAAACCGGTTGAAAGAGGGGAACCCGGATCCGCTATTCTTTTTGACGCATAATCAGAAATAAGTAATTATTATAATACTGAAAATTAAAAACATGGATAGTACAAACTTGTATATGATGTGTCCAATCTGCCTTTGGTGTTTTTTTATGAAAAAATATGCATTGGATTTTGGTTATTATCTGGGAGGGTGAAATATATATTCTAAATCCACTACCTCACCCAACACAATTTCCAGAACTGGAAAAGGCGTTATCAAGGTAAATTTTTATTAACGTAACAGTTTGGTATAATTCATGATTATTTGTGTACATTGTATGAGATTTTATGTTTTTTATGCAGGGCTTTGAAAAGTTACAACTCTGAAACCGGTAAGAGTAACAAGGTGGCCAAGGCAAAGTTTCTTAGTGTAAGTACAATAGATCGAGTACCTATTTGTGCTTAATATATATGATTTATTTGACATGCCTGATTCTTCATTCAATTTATGAAATAGGGATCTCCCAAACAACTTGGTGGGATTGAATGCGCTTATGTAATAATGCGATACATGAAAGAAATTATCGCTGATGACAAGTTGAGTTTTGCTAAAAAGGTATACTTTGACGCTTTCAATTTGCTATATATTGAGATATTGTCACTTTTCATTTGTACTGAATTGTGTTTGCTTGGAATTTGTAGTGATTGGCTAAAACTCGATCGTCTTACAGCATTGAACAGCTAGATGAAGTACGCATTGAGGCCCTCCAGTTCATCCAAGAGCAAGTCTGACAAATTCTAGTACTTAAGGTCTTTCTTTTGCGTAGTGAACGTACATTTTCTAATTTAAACTGCAGTTCGGTGTGGACAGTCTTTCATATTGGTTTGTAGTAAGAATATAAGTGTCTCATTAACAGGTGGTAAAGTGTAGTTAGTTAGTTTGCAAATGTTGGGGTTGGTGTTGGTTGATGTAGATTTTTAAATGGTTGAATGGTCGAATGGTTGAATGAATGAATGGTCGAATGGTTGGATTTGTGTGGATGCTTGTTATTCCCCAGTTTTTAGTTTTGGTTATGTAGTACAAGACATCGGGGTTTTTATAACAAATATCTATTAATAACGAATACATCGTTTTTTTGAAAAATAGCGATGTCAAATTTTACACAAATTGTCTACAAACTTCTTATACATCACTTTTAATGAATTAATATTGATGTCAAAAAAACAATTGTACATCACTTTTAATGAATAAATACTGACGTCTTAAAAGCAATTGCACATCACATTTAAGGAAGAAAAACTGATGTCAAAAAAGTGAATGTACATTGTTTTTTGATAAAAAAACTGATGTCAAAAACTGACATGTTCAAGTATGAATTGAACATAGACATCACTTTCTTTGGCAAAAAACTGATGTTTATGTGCCAATATAGACATCAGTTTTAAAGAAGAAAAATTGATGTCAAAATATTTAATGTACATCGCATTTAGATAAAAAAAATGATGTCAAAAAATGACATATTCAAGTATAAATTGAACATAGACATCACTTTGTTTTGGAAAAACCTGATGTCAATGTGCCAATATAGACATCACCTTTTACTAACGAAATTGATGTTTAATATCTGATGTTACATCACCTAAATCAAAATATTCGATGTCTATGTGGCAAAAAACATAGCTCAATATATGTTTAATATGTTGTAATATGTGTAATTTATTTATTAAAAAAATTATTTCTAACAGTTTTTGTAAAAAAAATGCATGGACATCAGCCATTTTACCAGAAGCGATGTCTAACCAGGTAAAAGACATCGGGTTTTGGCCGATGTCTAGAATAGACATCACCGACATCAACATCGGTTGCTAAACAACATAGACATCGACCAAAAACCGATGTCTATGGACATTTTTCTTGTAGTATTGTGCCAAAGTCTACTTTATTCACTTGATGCCTTAGTGTAGAAGTAACACAATTTGTCCTTGTTGAGTTCATGTCTACAATAAATATGCTTTCTTTTCTTACTCGCTTGAGAGCAATTACACCAGTCTTCTTGCTTGTGATTGAGCAATCTTCTTTGTCAAAAATAACTTTGAAACCTTTCTCTGTAAATTGACTAACACTTAGAAGATTAACTTCAAGTCTTTCGACTAGTGCTACATCATTAATGATAATATTTCAATAGATTATATTTCCAATCCCATTGCCAATCCCTTATTATTATCTCCAAAGGTCACCAAAAGGCCAGCCATCTCCTTAAACTCTGATAGCAGGGTTTTATCACCTGTCATGTGCCTAGAACATCCACTATCAATGATCCACATGACCTTATTCTTCTTGTCCCGCACACAATGAGCTTTAAGTATTTTTAGCTACCCAAGTAGCGTTGGGAATATTCTTCTTCTTGGCAGAGTTAACAGGAGTAGAACTGGAATAATCAAAAGAAACAGCTTTCTTAGTTTGATTAACATTCTCATTTTTTTACCACATATCTAAGATTAACTTCTTTTAGATCTTTTCTTAACTTATGACAGCTAGTCATATCCTTCATGTTGCATGGAATGCAATCAAACTTGTCACAGAAAGAAAGGGGTCATCTTCTTGAGCTTTATTGTAATTGCATGCCCAATACTTTGGCTCACTAACAATCTTTTTACAAAAATGAGTTAGGTGATTTATTGAGCCACATCTTTTGACATTGCTTCCTATGGGCATCTGCAACATAAGCATAATTGTTACTTTTGTTGACTCATATATTTTCATTTATGTTCTTCATTTTCTTTACTGTGCTTTCATTGATTGTTTCAGTTTCTGGTGTCTTGGTGATTGAACTAGTCTCGGGCTTTTTCTCACTTTCAGTGTTGACAGTTGATTTGACATTTTTTTTCATCTTCATCTGCAATCTCTTGCTTGATGATAAGCTTCTCTTCATTGAAATTCACCTCACGGGCTTTGAACAAGGGTGTATTCACTTTTTGAAGCACAACATGAACTTCCTTGTTCACACTTTCTTTGCCTTTGTCAATTTAGCTTTTCTTTTGAGATGAACCCACCTCATAATCCAGACCAATTTCTAATTGAGAAGAATTTTTAAATGACTGAAGTTTAAGTTTATTTTTTTTCAATTTTATCTCTCAGTACAACCTCTATTTCCTCTGCACACTTCAAATTGTTTTAAATATGTTCATTTTTCTTGCCTAACTGACTCTAGGCTCACAAGCTGCAGCTCTAGTTCTTGTTTCTCAATTTCTAGTTTTTCACTTACTTTTGATAGTCTATTCTTTTCCTGAGTTGGAGCCACCATGCTTGTGTGAATATGAAACATTTCCATACTCATCTTTTGAACAGTTTCCTTATATTGTGAGGAATTCAAATAAATGGTGGTTAGGATAGTGTTAAGGATTAAAAACTAAGGTTTGTTAATTGCTGCTCTTACTACTAGGGTTCGTGAGCTTCGAGGCTCGATTTGACTGCTCTTGTGTCTCGTGACTCGATATGCCTTAACAAGATGCCTACGTACCTTGCTAATTGCCAAGGATCAAGTAAAAAAATGTAGTTCTACTTTGTGGGGTGAGACCCTTTATATAAGTATTGAAAGTCCTTGAATTGGACTAGATTTAGGAGACTTGGTGGGCAAGTCTCTGAATCAGAATGGACTTTGGAGTCCTAAGAGGTAGGAAACTGATTCCTTATCCCATGAGGTTCCTTGGAGGCCAATCTTCAAGGAATTATATTCCTAACTAGACTTAATTCATCAGATGATTTATCCCTTATTAATTAATTATGAAATTAATTAATATTCAGGGTTTTGGGCCCTTTTTAATGGGCCTAGCTGTCAGCCCAATTCTGATATAATTAATGCAATATTAATTACACAATCAGGGTTTATTTTATTCCCTATCATATACCCCCCAACTTCATTTTCCCCCCAACTTCTGGGAAACAGTAAAAAGATTTCGCAGAAGTTAAGTTCATTCATTCCCTTACAGGGTATCGTTTTTGCGTAAAGTGTGGATCGACCTACACATTTACAACAATTTCCCTAGTACGTGGCTTTATGGTTGCTTTAGAACTTCCCCATTACTCTTCCTTACCTTTTATTCCTATTTCTTAGGAATTATCTGGTATTTTTCCCTTAATTTCTGGGTTTTACAGGAAATTTTCCTTAATTTTTAGAGTATATCCATAATATTTAGGAATTTTTCAAGTAATTCCTTCAATTTTCCAGGATTTACTCCTAATTTCCAAGACTTTTCCCTTAATTCTGGGATTTTTCCTTAATTCTGGGATTTCTCCTTAATTTTCAGGATTTTTCCCTTAATTCTGGGATTTTCCCTTAATTTTCAGGATTTTTCCTTAATTTTCAGGATTTTTCCCTTAATTCTGGAATTTTTCCTTAATTTTCAGGAATTTCCATTAATTTCACGTAATTTCTGGATATTATTCCTTAATTTTCAGAATTTATTCCTAATTTCCAAAAAATATTCATCATTTTCAGGAGATTTTTAAGGAATTTCCTTAATTTCTGTAATTTTTCAGGAATTTCCCCCCTTTTTTCTTTCTTTTTCTTTTTCTTCTCTCTCCCTCTCTCTCTTTTTTATATATAATTCGACCAGGAATCCCATTCAGCCAGGATCCTGGTCAAATTAAGCTCCAATATGCCCTGGTCTAAGCACTTTTCGGGCAGGAATTGTCGACAAGAATCCTGACCGAATTCGGTCAGGATTTTTCATGTTTTTTGACCGAATAATCTCCCTTCTAGCCTTGGTCGACAGTTGTTTCGATCAGAAGTTTTTGACTAGAATTCCTGGCCAAATTTCGGTCAGGATTTTTTTTTTTCTGACCCTGATTTTGACCGAATAAACAGCCAATATTTTATGGTCGAAGTTTATTTCGACCTCAAGGTTTCGATCAGAAATCTAATGGGAATCCTGATCGAAGTTTTTTTTTGGGCCCATATCTTTTCTGGGCTTTTCCTTTGGGCCTTGGTTCTGGGCTTCCTTGGGCCATGATTTTTCTGGGCTTTTTTATCTAGGCTTTTTCTTAGCTAAATGGGCCTTCATTTTGCATGGCCTTCAATTCAAATATTTGGGCCCTTATATGGGCTTGATATTCTTTTTCAGGCCCAAAAGATTTGGGTTTCCACTTATGTTTTTTCTGTCCTGGGCCCTTGCACTGGGCTTTTCATACCCCTAGGCCCCGTAAGATTTGGGCTGGGCTTTTATTTCAAAACCCAAATTCCAGAATATTCTGGAATTTCTGAAGATTTTTCCCTTTTCACTAAATTGGCTTCCAATTTTTTCTGGATTCTTCCAGAATTCAAGTTTTTACTTATATTTTCCCAGAATCCTCTAGAATATTCCAGATTTTTTTGATTTTTGGACCCAAATGGGCTTTTTTCCAGGCCCATCTGTTGGTTTGGAGGCTATATAAGAGTGGAGGTGGAGTGTGATTTCACTCACACTTCACATTTCACTCTTTATTTCTCAAAATCCCCTCTCCTCTCATCTACTCTCAACACTCCTCTCCCCTTAGGAATTTTCCAGGAATCTTTCTATCCTTTTCCGGCCTTCCTCCCCTTCCAAGGTTTCAAGCTTTCTTCTATCTCCATCAATGGCAGACAAGAGTTCTGAGAGAGTGGCTAAGATTGCCTCTGCTTCGAAACGAGGTAAAGATATCGAAATCCGCTCTTCTTACATGTCATTACTAGATATGATTAACACTAGAGGGGATGAATACCCCTCTAATGCACATCTTGATTCATTTGATTATTGTAACACATGGCACAATATAGATTTCGATAAAATGAACGCACTTTATAATGTTAGTCCCCCTCTTAGGCTAGTTCCTGTTAGTGGTGGTGATCGTACTTGCCACTGGAAGCCAGACACTCTTTTTATTTACACAGATGCCCTTAATGCTGGGCTTAGGTTTCCTTTCCACAATTTCATCCCCCACTTGCAAGCAGACTTGCAAATCAACCCCTGTCAGCTTCCTCCAAATGCTTAGAGGAACATTATATGCTTCATGGTCTCGTGCCTTAGAGGAGGTTTTCCTTTCTCAATAGCAGTTTTTAGGAAAATCTTCCAATGTTATAATAGTTCTCAAAGTATCTATGGTTGGATCTACATTAAACAAAGGCCCAAGTGTAAACACATATTTAATAGTGCTTCCATTCCCGACAATAACCAACACTGGAAGAGTAGCTTTGTCGGGTTAAGGTGGGAGAATGGGGACTGGGGCACCTTCTTCAGATCTTCCTTCGGGAAGGTTAGCGATGGTTGCCTCAAATCCATTCACCTAACCCCCGAGGAGACTATTATTTATAATGAGCTCATTCGGGATGATGGTGCCACTCCTAGCTGGACTCTATTAGAGGAGTTTTCCCTTATCCAAGTGGGGCTCTCCTCAGTTTCTCCCCAGGGTATTTTTCTTCCCTTCTTGTTTTTACTTTCTTTCATGCATTATTGACGCCGCATATTTTTGTTTTTCTCTTATTTTTACAGCTGCTAAGGAAATCAACGAGGATAACGTGCCTGTCATTGAAGAAACCGCGAGGATGAAGAAGGCTCAGATTGCGGGACTGGACACCCGGGGGAAGGCTATGGAGCCTAGCTTCTTAAGGAAGCACAAGGAGCCTATGGTGGAGGCTTCTTATAGGGGAACTAAAACCCCAACTGCTCTCACTACTGTTGTGGCTCCTGCTTCTATTGCCACTGGTGCCTTCCAGCCTCTTTAGGGATTCCGTCGTGGGGACACTGTGGTTGGATCCACAAAGCATGCGTGGGATTGATCCTACCATGGTGTGACCCCCAAGGACTTCACTGATCTTATTGTTGCCCCAGACTTGGAGAGGATGAAGCTCATGGATGCTCAGTCCTTGGCCTCGGTATGACCCTTTCTTGTTTCTACTCTCTTTTTACTTGTGGCATTCACTTGCCTTATATATTTATTTAATGTTTCGTTTCAGTCTAATGCTTATTTCCATGCTGCTGTGAGGCAAGCTAAATCATGGAAGAGGGCCCCGGACAAGGCTGATAATGCCCTTAGGAAGCAGCAGAGGAAGTACGCTTCTTTGGAGAGGAAGTTGAAGCATAAGGATGAGGAGCTTGGAAAATCTAATGATGAGCTGGTTGTGTAGAGGGCTGAGAAGAACAGGGTGATCGATAATTATTTGGACTCGGAGGAGTTCACTCAGTCGATGAGAGTGAGGGACGACTCGATATTCCCTAGGTTTTTTAGGACTGACTGGGACACGACCCTTGGAACCGTGAACGTGGTTTGTCCTGATATTAACCCAACGGACTATGTCTACCCTAATGACGAGGCTTTACTACAGAGGTTTTGCACCCGAGTGGTCATCTTGAATCGTACCCCTCAGGACCCACTTCTTCCTCCTCCCGAGTCATCTTCTCAGCCTTCTACAGATGATCATAGCTCTTCTTCTTCCGGGACCACTGAGACATACAGCGAGAGTGGCGGAGATGATGACATGGATGCCGAGGGCACCTCTACCCCTTAGAGCTTTTCTAGCCATGCACGACTTATTTATTATACTTTGTTTTTGAGACTTTATTTATCAGACTTTGTACTGCTTATTTGAACCAGTCTTATTTATTAAACTTTATGCTTTTATCTCGCACTTAGTTTACTTGTCATGCCATAGTGATTTTAAACATATTTCAGAAACTTTTTAAATTTCATAAACTTTTGGGATTCATCCCTTACACAAGTCTTAATAAACCTAAAACTTTAAAGAGTAAAACTAAAACATGAAATCCTGAGCAAGAAAAGCTTCAAGGTGCTTTTCAACCTACTTGTCATCTTGACAAGTGAGAATCATGCTCAACCATTTTACATATAGTAAATCTCCAGGTTTTGTGCATGCCAAGTTCTCGGGACTTCAAAACCATCCATAATCTCCAACTTGTAGGTTCCTCTTCCTTGAACACTTTTGACCTTGTATGGCCCTTCCCAATTTGGGGCAAGTTTCCCTTTCTGTCCAACACCAGAAGCTTCCACCTTCCTCATAACCAAGTCACCTTGCTTGAAGAACCTTTTCTTAACCCTCAGGTTGTAGTAGAACGAAGCTTTTTTCTGAAATTCCACTATCTTCGCATGTGCCTCATTTTGTACTTCATCGATTAGATCCAGGGCTAATCTTTGCCCCTCCTCATTTTCCTCAGCATTGAAAGCTTGTATCCTGGGAGATGAATGTGATATCTCTACAGAAATAACCATTTTTGCTCCATATGCTAACATGAAGGGAGTTGCTCTAGTCGTGACTCTACAAGTAGTCCTATAGGCCCATAGTATTGAGAGTATTTCATCCACCCGGTTATTCCTCGACTTCTCGATCCTCTTTTTTATTCCATCCAGGATAATTCGATTTGCCACTTCCGCTTGCCCATTGGCTTGCGGGTGAGCTACGGAGGTAAATCGCAACTCAATCTCATTCTCCTCACAATACTTCTTGAATTCCTCATTGTTGAACTGTGTTCCATTATTGGTAACTAGGATACGGGAAATCCCATATCGGCACATGATGTTTTCCCACAGGAATTGTGCAACCTGCTTACAGTGGCGGATGTAGTGTAGTGCATGGTGTGTCACTTGACACACCATTATTTTTAAGAATTTTCTTTTTTTCAGCTTATACGGATTATGCTTGTGCCTCCATTCTCTATCATTGTTTTCCTACTTTTGCATAATAGAAGTTTCATTTCTGTTCACAAGTACAACATGTATTCCGAACTCATCCCATTTGTTGCTCATATTAGTTCAAAAATGAGTATACTACTGCTTACAAGTTGTTTGTGAAATTGTCAAATAGATGTTTTACTTTACTATTTTTTTATTTTCACTAGCTTGTTAATCTGTGATTAGATAAGTCTCAGTAGGTTAATTTGGGACTGTATTTAGTTAATTTAGAATTGTGTAATTAGATAAGTGTTATTATGTAGCATTTTAGACTCAGTGAAAAGTAAAAGTTTGTATACGCGTCTAATCCTTAATCGTTAATTGGTGACACACCATTTTAAAATTTTTATACCCGCCACTGCCTGCTTAGTTGTGATCTTGGCCAAAGGCTTGGCTTCAATCGACTTAGTAAAATAATCAATGGCTACAATCAAGAACTTCATTTGTACCGTGGCCATGGGGAAGGGTCCAAGTATATCCATTCCCCACATGGCAAAGGGGATGGGAGAGTTGATGGAGTTAACATCTCGGGGGGTTGTCGAACAATAGGTGCATGTTTCTGACAGCGATCATACTTCTTCACATACTCTTTGGCATCAGCCATCATATCTGGCCAATAGAAGCCTAAACGGGTTATCTTATGAGCCAGTGCTCTGCCCCCTCTGGTGTTGCCCACAGATTCCTTCATATACTTCTTCGAGAGCCAAGCGTGCCTCATCGGGCCTAAGACATCTTAAGTAAGGAACCACATAAGATCTTTTGTACAAAATTCCATCGATCAAGGAGTATCTCAGTGCTCGAACAACCAACTTCGTGCTTCAGTCACATCATTTGGCAGCCATCCAGTTTGAAAATGGGCCTTAATGGGATCTATCCATGATGTCCCCAGCCCTATAGGAGCTACAAGCTTAACATCAATGCTCCGTGTCTTCAAAACGCGGAAGTATACACTTCCTAAACTTTCCTCTATCTCTGATGAAGCAAACTTGGACAATGCATCTGCCTTAGCATTTTCCTCTCTTGGGATGTGCTCAACATGGCATTCATCGAACTGAGTTATCACAGCCCTTACTAGGCGAACATACTTAGCCATTGTGTCATCCCTTGCCTCAAACTCTCCCTTAACCTGGGATATGACCAACTTCGAGTCTCCATGAACTTTTAAGTTCTTGACTCTCAGTGTTCCTGCTAGGCCGAGGCCAGCTATCAGAGCTTCATATTCTGCTTCATTGTTTGTAGTTGAGAAGTCTAGCTTCATAATATATTCAATCAAGAACCCTTCGGGGCTTTGCAAAACTAGCCCTGCTCCACTTGAATTTGTTTTTGATGCCCCATCAAAATAGAGAACCCAATATTCCTTCTCCTTAACGTCCTTTTCTTTGACTCCTTTATCACTTTTTGTGCCTTGAGGTATAGTATCTTCCTGCCCCCCGACTTCTTGGTTGGGTATGGTACTTTCTACCACGAAGTCATCCAATGTCTGGGCTTTTATTACCATTCGTGGCTTGTACTTGATGTCAAATTCTCGCAACTTTATTGCCCACTTAATCAGCCTCCCATTAGCCTTAGGACTATGAATAATATTTCTCAAGGGCTGATTTGTTAGTACCTCAATTTTATGAGCCTGAAAGTAAGAACGCAACTGTATTGAATCCATTACCAAGGCTGAAGCAAACTTCACGATAGTTGAATAATTCAACTCAGCCCCATGCAGAATTTTGCTAACATAGTATACGGATTTCTGGACTTTAAATTCCTCCTTAACCAATACAGCGCTCAAGGCATTTTCTGAAATGGCCAAGTACAAGTATAAAGTTTCATTCAAAGCTGGCTTGGCCAACAACGGGGCATGGGCCATATATTTCTTTAATTCTTCGAATGCCTTATGGCTTTCCTCGGTCCATACGAAATCCTTAACCTTCTTCAAGGACTTGAAGAATGACAAGCATTTGTCCCCAGATTTGGAGATGAACCGCCCCAATGTAGCAACCCTTCAAGTGAGCTTTTGAACATCTTTGATAGTCTTTGGTGGCTCCATGTCCAAGATTGCCTTTATTCTATCGGGATTGGCCTCGATTCCTCTCTTGAAGACCATCAATCCCAAAAACTTTCCAGATCCCACTCCGAAAGCACACTTTGCAGGATTTAGCATCATTTTGTGGTATCTCAAGACCTCAAAAGCTTCCCTCAAATGGGTTATATGGTCAGTCTTTACTAGACTCTTGACTAACATATCATCGACATAAACTTCCATGGTCTTGCCAATAAGATCCTTGAAAATCTTATTTACTAACCTTTGATAGGTGGCTCCTGCATTCTTGAGACCAAACGCCATAACAAGATAACAATAAACACCAAAGTCAGTAATGAATAATACCTTTGGGATGTCGTTCTTATGCATCTTGATCTGATTGTATCCACTGAATCCATCCATGAAGCTCAGCATCTCATGTCCAGCAGTAGCATCTATTAATGTATCTATCATTGGTAATGGGAAACAGTCATTGGGGCATGCGTCATTTAAATCGGTGAAATCCACACACATCCTCCATTTTCCATTAGCCTTCTTCACCAACACAGGGTTTTCTAATCATTCCGGAAATTTTATCTCCTCAATGAAACCAGCCTCTAAGAGCTTCTCTACTTCTTGTTTAATAGCTTTTTGCCTCTCTAGAGCAAAGCTTCTTTTCTTCTGCTTCACAGTCTTTCGATTTGGATCCACATTCAGCTTGTGAATGATCAGTTCTGGGTCTATTCCTGGCATATCAGCTGCAAACCATGTAAACACATCACTATTTTCTTGCAAAAATTTTACCAACTTCCCTATAAGGGGTTCATCTAGTGTTGCTCCAATGAAAGTCACTTTTTCAGTCTTTTGCCGGCTTCCCACTTTTCTCATCATTCTCTCGGATATCCAGATCTTCAATAGGCAGAACCTGCCCCCCAACTCCATCTGCCCTAAGAGAGGCCACATAACAACTCCTTGCCATATTTTCATCTCCTCTCTCTTCTCCAATCCCATTCAGGGTGGGAAACTTCATCACTGAATGGTAGGAGGAAGGGATTGCCTTGAAGGCATGTATCCCTGTTCTTCCCATGATCGCGTTGTAAGTTGAACTAGCCTTCACCACCACAAAGTCCAACATCTGTGTTGCTTTCCTTGGTTCCTGACCTATGGTTGTTGGCAACTTAATTATTCCTTCCACGGGGCATACCACTCCTGCGAATCCATATATCGGAATATCGGTCGGGGTTAATTGAGAATCATTGTAACCCGTCCTTGAAAAAGTATCATGGAGTAATATGTCAACCGAGACACCATTATCAACGAGGACCCTCTTCACCGGGTTGTTCCCTATTATCAGTGTTATGACCAACGGGTCGTTATGGGGAAATTTCACACCCTCCAAGTTAGAATCATCAAATGCCATTGTCACTCATGTCCTAGCCCTCTTCGGGGCTTCCCCAACAATATGCATAACTTCTCTAGTATAAGCTTTCCTTGAGTTCCTAGACAAACCAACAGCAGTTGGTCCTCCAAAGATTGTATTTATCACAGGCCCTCGGGGTCACGGTCCTCCAAAGATTGCATTTATCACCGGTCCCCTAGGATGGGCATTTCGCCCCTGATCGTCTTGGTCCGTCCTACGATCATCAAAGTTCTTTCTCCCATTGTTGTTCCTATCTCCTCCATCTCCAGTGTACTTGCTCAATCTTTCTTTTCGAATGAGGAACTCTATTTCGTCTTTCAGTTGTCTACACTCATCAGTGTCATGACTAGCATCCTTGTGAAACCTACAATATTTGCTCTTATCTAGCTTGGTAGGATCAGCCTTCAAGGGTTTAGGCCAATGAATATCTCTATCTTTTTCGATTTCCATCAAGATATGGCTTCTAGGAGCATTCAACTTAGCATATTCAGTGAACTTTTTCCCAGGTCCTCCCTTCTTCGGGGTTAAATTAGGGGTTTGCTCAGTTCTAGGATACTTGTCCTTAGCAATATATACCAGATCAGTCTTTCGCTTCTTGCCTCCAGGGGCTCGTTATTCACTACTGTCTTCCTCATGCTTTCTTCCACTTTGATGTATTTCCCGACCCTATCTTAGAGCTGTAACATATTTTCAGGGGAGCGCTTGGCCAAGGACATCTTGAAGAACTCATCCCTAGTTCATTGTTGCAGTGTTATCATAGCTACCTTATCATCAAGGTCTGGGACTTTTAAAGCTTCCTTTGTGAAACGATTCAGATAGTCTCTCAAGGATTCCTTTGCTCCCTACACAATGATCATGAGGGACGCTGAACTTTTCTCATGCACTCTCCCGTTGATGAATTGCTTAATAAAAGCCTGACTTGGTGTTCAGAAGGACCCAATAGAATTTGGAGGCAAACGTGTAATATCTGCGATTTATCGTATAATTATTTCGGTTAATAAATAAATATTATGCATGTTCAGTATGTATTTTGTGAATTATTAGTTAAGTGGTATATGTGTTTGGGTGATTAAAAATAATATAAATTGAGTATTTTAATTTTTATATGTCCAAAATAAAATATAGATAATTGTCATATCTTCCTAATTATTTTTATGTTGATTTATGATTTTATAGGAAATTTATGGATTTAATAGATTCTTTTTCCGAGTACTCATAAACTATTTTATATAATCGGGAACCAGCCGACTTCACCCATTTTTACGTATTTATAACCGAAACTTTTTCAAGAACTCCTTCCTAACCTAATTGCAATATTCCAAGCATTTTCAATTTTTCGACTTTTTCGATTTGGCGTACGGTTTGTCCTGTGTGGGTCCCGGCGCAATATTTTCGATACAAAATTTGTTTCGGTAAATCAATAAAACTCGTATTTTCGATAAACATGATCTTTTTATTAAACTATTATAATTATCACCTCGTAATATGTGTAACCAGACGCTGAGACCAAGATCGCAGTACAAATTGTACAGATTTGGATAATTATCCTGAAACCAGTACCGTTTTGGATCTGTTTTTATAAATAAATGTACTATTTTATATCCGAAATGATCCAACGGGATACTATTTTTTTGTAAATATAAATAGCCTTACAGTAATTATTTCCGTACAGAAAATCATTTGCAAACCAATTAAATCTTTATAAAACAGAGAAAATAATATATATATATATAAATCATTCTTCGTAATCAAACTCAATTTCGAAGGCGTTATCGAAGTTGGATTGGGGCGTGCATATACTCAAAACGAAGCTATTGATTTGTACTTTCAGAATCATCCATCAGAATCACTACATAATCAAAGGTTAATTTCCTATAAACTGATTTATATTCAAATTTCTTGGAATTAAAATTTGGATTTTGAGTTCGAGCAACTGTTTGTATGATTTGATGATTGCATGTTATAGCTCTTCTTTTCCTGGTGATTTTGGTATGTCATATGAACAATTTGGAGTTCAATAACATGTTTAAATTAGGGTTTGATTCTCGAGTTTTATAATTAAGGTTTGTACTCGTTTGAATGTTCTTGATTAATTTTAGGGGTTTCTTAAATAGGGTTTAAAAGTCGTTGAGATTAGGTGGGTTTTGTTCCTCTTGAAATTTGGAATCGATTCATATATAGCTTGCAAATCGACGTTGTCTGTAGAAGGAGTATTATTAATTCAAAGTTTCGCCGGATTATAATATAACTGGCGGCGTTCATAATTTTCGGACAAAAATCCGATCGAATCGTTACGTTGTTGTTGATTTTACTGATGGATTTGAGTTCCTGGCATCACGTTCTACGTTCCCCCGTTTGTTTGGTCGTGTTCTGGGCTGTTATGAAGCTCGCCGGAAAGCTTCAAATCGCCGGCAATGACTGCGCCGGTGACGTGGTGAAGGTGATGACAAAAGTGTAGAAAGGTCCCTGACCTTTCTGTGATATTGCAGAGTAGTCCTTGTGTTTTAAAAACGTATAAAACTTATACTTTCGCTTTAAAATCTTATGAAAATAAGATTTCTATTTACAAAATTTTTGAATTTAGGATTTCCGTTTATAAACTTTTCAAAAATAGGATTTCTTTTTATAAAATGATTTTAAAAATAGTTTTAATTATTTTAAATTCCAAAAACCATTTATTTTAATTCCAAAATTCATTTTTAATTCAAAAATAAATCTAAATTACTTAATTAATTAATTTTAATTAATAACTAATTAATTAGTTGATCAATTAATTTAACTATTAATTGATTCATTAGTTTAATTATTTATTAATTGACTTTAATTGATTATTTAATTTGATTTAATTATTTTGAAATGATTTAAAAATCCTGAAAAATAGTTTCGAGCTTTAAAATATTATTTTAAATTATTTTCAAGGCTCCATAATTATTATAAAATTATTTTAGAGTCAGATTCGAGTAATCAGACTCTGTTTATTACCCGAAATTGATCTAACGAGCCATTTTGACTCCGAAAAATGTTTTAAAAATCATATTAAATACCTGAAAGAGTGTTTATGACTCGAGACGTCTTTATAAATGGAAATTCATTAGTTGTTTGACATGCTATGTGTTATATGTGACTTGTTTGTTGGACTATTGATCTATATGTTCGGTGTTTATTTGTTTTTAGCATAACTTTCAATCCGTTAGTCGGATTTGGGTAAAACGAAGGGTAGTTAGAAGTTTTGTGTCGAATAGAAAAGAATGACAGTGAGTATTGATAGATACTTGTGATGCCTAACAGAGGAGGCAAGGCGTAGCAAATGAAAGCAAGTAGTAAGTGAAGTATGAGAGTTAGTCAAGCAAGTGAAGTTAAAGCAAGCAAGTAAAGGCAAGTATTTCTGATCTCTCTTGAGATAATTAACTTGTGTTATGATAGTCTCATTATGATTGCAAATACCTTGAGCCAGCAACCATGAACCCTGATTCCAGTTGTTCATTCTAGTTCTTATCCCTAATTCTACATATACCACTGATGATTGATCAACCTGATGCAACCCAAAGATAGATGATACTACTCCACAAATACATGTATATCATACACCCACCTTTGAATCTACATTGATTTATATCCAATTCTTTCATACTTGATGCCACATAATATTGATTCTTATACCTTTGGAACTTGAAGTTGACCTCTTGTTCTTACATTGCCTGTGATACACACCTCGATTGGCTAATATCCACATGATACTTGATTCTCAGTATTGTTTATGATTCTGTTTATTGATTTACATTGTTATTGTTGCTATTGTTATAGAATTGGATAGTTTTTATAAAATATGGAACTGATTCGTGGTCAGACCGGATTCGTGGTCAATTAAGGTCAATGTGTGCCATGGATCCAATTACGTAGAGCAAGGCTGATGCATTGCTCGAGGTTAGTGCGTGACTGATTAGCAGCCTAACCTTGTTTTTTTAAATGAAATTGAATATCCAATTCTAATCACTGCTTACTAGTAAACTGAATCCATTTCACTCATTTCATTTGATCACTGTTATCTCAATATTGTCACTATGACTTGCTGAGCTAGTTAGCTCATTCTTGCGTATATGTTTATGTTGTTTCCAGTTAAGAAGGAGCCTGTTGGTAAGAAGGATCCCCAGCCTAGTGTGCGAGCTAGGATTCCCGGTTAAGGCAGTTGTTAGTAGAAGACTTTTGTAATAGTCTTAGTTAAAGTTTGTAAGAATGTTTATTTTGGTTTGTAAGTTAAATAGTTGGGATTTGGGTGTTTGTAATATAAGTGTGTGTGTGTGGCTTGTGTGCATACTTTAACCTGTTGTGATCCGTGGTAGTTGGTAAGTAGGGTCACTGCATATTATTATTATCTTTATTATTGTTATAAGCAGGTTGTCAATAAGGGGTGTGTGTGTGGACCCCAAACTTCTGACCCGGGTTTGGAGGGCGCCACAGGTTTGCTATTAGAGCTATAGGTTATAAGTCACTGACACAAGCCTAGATTGACGGAAATGGGTAGAGGGTTAGGATTATAAGTTAGGAAGTAGAAAGATAGAACGTCGAGAGGTTGAGTGCAACGATATAACATGTATTAGTATGATTCACGTTGTGGTTCGAGATTCTTATTTTGCGGTATGATTTCAGATAACAACGATGGCCGACTCTTTCATTCCAGTACCAGCTGATTACTCAGAGCCCTCGGTTGGAGGACCATCTTCGGATTCACGTCCTGGTATTCCACCAGTGTTAGCTATTCTACCCCGGACGTGCCACAGCCTGTACCACTGTGAGCTATTCCACCCCCGGGTATGAGGCCACCTATTAGAGGACACCCACTTGCTAATTCAGATTCCACTGGGCATTCAGTTACGGGTGCCCCATTCCAGTCTACATTGCATCATGTTCCTTATTACCGGTATGAGGCTCTTCTTCTGGAGCGTGTTTCCCTGTTGGCACAGATTCGAGAGCTGCAGCATATAATCAGGACTACAGATGTTGATCGTAGTGTGAGGGAGCTTCGAGAGAAAATTCATGTGACATGGAGGGTTCTTGAGGCTAGATTGCATGGAGCTACATTAGCTGGCCCTGATGCATTTATGGGATGGGCTAGTGAGGTGATGGAGGATCTCGAGAGGCTGGGCAGACCAGAGTTTTCATGGAGTTAGAGACAGAGACACAGAGATGGAGATGCTGAGCAGTGTTGTTGTGGTTGTTTAGTATGTACAGTAGTGTGTAGTGTGTATCAGTAGACTTTTGGGTTGTATTTATAGACTAGATATGCTGACTAGTGAATAAGTGTGTTGTACCCTTTTGCTTTAATTTTGAAGCATTTTCACGCTTGTACTACCTAAAACTTTTGATCTATATATATCAGTACCTTTTCCTTTCCAGCATTATCATTTACATTACAACACATGTTTTACATACTCTACTTATTGCACCAGTTATACCTCCTGTAATACCATGTACCCTATCCTTTAACTGTTTACATTCTGTAAAGAAGCATGTAATTTACTTAATTCAACTATTATAACTATTTTCAAAAAGAAATATTTCTGTTTTACAAAACTTTTCTTTTATGCAAAGAATTTGATTTAAAGGCTAAATAAGTTGTTTGATTATTTACAGAAAATGCCACCAAGAAGAAATAACCGTTCCAACACCCAGAATGAAGAAACCAACAACAACAACCAAGATAATACCAACCAAAATACAAACCCAGGACCCATAGACCCAGCAGTAGCCCAGATTCTTCAAATCTTGGCCCAACAAACTGTCCACCTGACTCAACAACAACAAAGACAGACCAACCCCCAGGTAACTTTCAAAACTTTTTAGGTGGTGAACCCACCAGAATTTAAGGGTTCTTTAGATCCAATTGAAGTGAATGTGTGGTCAAAGGAGATAGAGAAGTCATTTGCCTTGGTTAAGGTAAAGGAGGAACAGAAGGTTGAGTTTGCAAGTTATTATTTGAAGAATGAGGCCACCTACTGGTGGGAAACTGTGAAGACATTGGAAGGTACAGATGCTATTACTTGGGAGAGGTTCATGGAATTATTTTTAGAAAAATATTTTCCCCAGTTTGTTCAGGATCAGATGGAGTTGAAGTTTCTGGAGCTAAAACAAGGAAATATGTCGGTAGCTGATTATGAGAGCAAGTTTGAAGAGTTATCAAGGTATGTGCCATCATATGTAGATACTGACAGAAAGAAAGCCAAGAGATTCCAGCAAGGTTTAAAGCCATGGATCAGAGGGAAGGTAGCCATATTTGAATTGGATACCTATGCAAGAGTTGTACAGAAGGCCATGATTGCAGAAACAGAGAGCGAGATGTCACAGAAAGAGAAGAAGGGTAAGAAGAGGAAGTTTGAAGGGAATGAAGGACAATCATAACCAGGGACGTTTCCAAGTTTTAAGAAGGGTAGATTTCAGCCAGGGAAAAATTTTAATGTCAAGAAATAGAATGCAGGCGACGGAGGTCAGAGCAACCGTCCAGTCAATGTGAATTAGCCGAATCAGTTGAGGCTAACTTTTCCAGATTGTCAGGTATGTGGGAAGAAACACGGAGGAGGTTGTAATAAGTTGAACGTGGTTTATTTCAAGTATAATCAAAAGGGGCACTATTAGAGGGAGTGCCGCAACCAGCGAACAAGAGAGCCAGTGAACAAGGATCGATCTATCCGGAATCCAGTAGTTAAGGTTCCAGCCATTGGATTTACATGGTTTAAATGTGGGAAGCCAGGACATATAGCCAGGGATTGCACGACACCGGCCCAGTCAGTAATGCATTAAGGATTATGGGAGCTACCCCAGTAATGAATGAAACTCCAAGGGCTAGAGTTTTCGACATGCCTGTGAAGGACGCTATCCAGGACACTGATGTCGTGGCAGGTACGCTTAATGTAAATTCTTTATGTGCCAAAGTATTAATAGATTCGGGAGCAACTCGATCGTTTATTTCTCAAGATTTTGTTAGTAAGTTAAATTGTCCAGTTGAGTATTTAAATGAAATAATGACTGTGGAATTACCAAATCAAGAGCGTGTGTCTGTTAATCAAGTTTGTGGGAATTGTGAAATTGAGATTTCTGGTGATAAGTTCTATATAGATTTGATACCATTTAAGCTAGGAGAGTTTGACGTTATCTTAGGAATGGATTTATTATCTAAGCACGATGCCCAGATAGATTGTCGAAATAAGAAGGTAATGGTGAAGACGCCATACGAAAGGACAGTAACGTTTAAAGGCCAGCAGCAAGCAAAGAAGTTCTTAACGATGATCCAAGCTAAAAGGTTACTATGACAAGGATGCGAGCATTTTATTGCATATGTGATTGAATGAATTCAGGAGCCAGAAAAACTTGAAGATATTCCGATAGTCAATGAATTTCCAAACGTGTTTCCCGATGAGTTACCAGGACTTCCCCCAAACAAAGAAATTGAATTTGCGATCGACTTAGCACCTAGAACGAAACCAGTATCCAAGGCCTCGTATAAAATGGCTCCCATCGAGATGAAGGAACTAGCAAAGCAATTGCAAGAGTTGTTAGAGAAAGGAGTAATCAGACCCAGTGTATCCCCGTGGGGTACACCGGTACTATTTGTCAAGAAGAAGGATGGGAGCATGAGACTGTGCATCGACTATCGAGAGCTCAACAAGCTTACAATCAAGAACAAGTATCTATTACCTAGAATTGATGATTTGTTCGACCAGTTGGAAGGAGACAAGTACTTCTCCAAGAATGATTTGAGATCAGGATATCACCAACTAAAGATTAAGCCAGAGGATATACCAAAGACAGCTTTCAGAATAAGGTATGGACATTATAAATTTTTAGTAATGTCTTTTGGATTAACTAATGCCCCGGAAGCATTCATGGACCTGATGAACATAATTTTCAAGGAATACCTGGACAAGTTTGTTATTGTGTTTATAAATGATATTTTGATCTATTCAAGGACAGAAGATGATCATGCAGAACATTTGAGGACAGCTTTGGAGATTTTAAGGAAGAAAAAGTTATATGCTAAATTCTCAAAGTGTGAGTTTTGGCTACAGGAAGTTCAGTTCTTAGGACACATAGTCAATAATGAAGGAATCAAAGTGGACCCAACGAAGATTGAAGCAATTATAAATTGGGAAAGGCCGAAAACACCGACAGAAGTATAAAGTTTCTTGGGATTAGCAGGATATTATAGATGATTCGTTCAAAATTTCTCAAGAATTGAAACACCATTGACAAAGCTTACCCGGAAGAATGAAAAATTTATATGGAATTATAAATGTGAAGAAAGTTTTCAGGAATTGAAGCGTAGATTAATCACGGCACCTGTTTTGTCACTTCCAGATGATCAAGGGAATTTCATAATCTATAGCGATGCTTCTCATAAAGGACTAGGATGTATTCTGATGGAGCACGATAAGGTTATTGCATATGCGTCAAGGCAACTGAAACCACATGAACAAAAGTTTCCTACTCATTATTTGGAGCTAGCGGCCATAGTATTCACTTTGAAGATTTGTAGACATTATCTATATGGAGAAAAATGCGAGATTTATACGGATCATAAAAGCTTGAAGTACATATTCACACAAAAGGAGCTTAATATGAGACAGAGAAGATGGTTAGAGTTGATTAAGGATTACGACTGCACGATTAACTATCATCCCGGTAAAGCAAATGTTGTGGCGGATGCGTTAAGCCGGAAAGAAAAGTTGAATGTGTTATCAGTACCCGAAGAAATATACAAGGAATTTCAGAAACTGGAATTGGAAATCAGAGTTTGCAAGCCTGATGAAGCAAAAGTGTATAGTATGACTTTCTAGCCGGAGTTGTTAGAGAAGATAAGGAAGTGTCAAGAGGAGATAATGGATCAGGACATTAATCGTTTGGTAGGTGAGGAATTGTGCACGCTAAAGGACGATCAACGTATTCTTAGGTTTTTTTCTAGAATTTGGATTCCACCGGTAACGGAGTTGAAGAATGAAATTTTACAGGAAGCTCGTAATTTAAGATATTCAATCCACCAGGGAGTACCAAGATGTACAGAGATTTAAAGGAAAATTATTGGTGGCCAGATATGAAGAGGGAGATTGCATAATGGGTTAACAGATGTTATACATGTCAGAGTTAAAGCAGAGCATCAGAGACCAAGTGGATTATTGCAGCCATTAGAGATTCCAAAGTGGAAGTGGGAGCACATTGCCATGGATTTCATAGTCGGATTACCAAGGACAAAAGCCAATCACGATGCCATTTGGGTTATAGTGGACAGACTTACCAAATCAGCTCATTTCTTGCCTATAAATGAAAGATTTTCACTAGACAAGCTAGTCCATATGTACCTGAAAGAAATCGTACTTCATCATGGAGTTCCTGTGTCTATCGTATCCGATCGAGATCCAAGATTTAATTCAAGATTTTGGAAAAGTTTTGAAGAATATTTAGGAACGAGACTGAATATGAGTACGGCTTACCATCCACAGACGGACGGCCAAAGTGAACGAACGATTCAGACAATTGAAGACATGTTGCGCGTTTGCGCTATTGATTTCAAAGGAAATTGGGACGAGCATTTACCATTGGTAGAATTTGCATACAACAACAGTTATCAGGCCAGTATTGGGATGCTGCCCTATGAAGCTCTTTATGGATGCAAATATCGATCTCCCGTATATTGGGATGAAGTAGGAGAACGCAAAATACTCGGACCGGAATTAGTGCAACAGATGAAGGAAGTTGTTGAAGTGATCCAGAAGAGATTAATAGCAGCACAAGACCGTCAGAGGAAGTATGCAGATCAATCAAGGAAAGATATGGAATTCGAAGAAGGAAATCTAGTATTGCTGAAAGTGTCACCGTGGAAGGGATTGACAAGATTTGGGAAGAAAGGAAAACTGAGCCCTAGATATGTCGGACCTTTTGAGATTCTAAAGCGTGTTGGCAAAGTAACTTACGAGTTGGCGTTAGCCCCGCACATGGAGCACATTCACAATATTTTTCACGTATCACTGCTTATGAAGTATAATCCATACTCCAGGCATGTAATCAAATATGAGCCAATAGGACTTCAAGCAGATTTGTCGTATGTAGAGAGTCCGATAGAGATTCTATAAGAAAGAGAGAAAGTGTTAAGAAATAAAGTGGTAAAGTTAGTAAGAGTATTGTTGAAAAACCCAAAGGTTGAAGAGTCAACCTGGGAGTTATAGAGTGATATGAGAGAAAAAGGGGGGAAAGATGTAATATCTGGGATATATCGTGTAATTATTTTGGTTAAAAAATATATATTATGCATGTTCAGTATGTATTCTGTGAATTATTTGTTAAGTGGTATATGTGTTTGGGTGATTAAAAATAATATAAATTTTGTGTTTTAATTTTTATATGTCCAAAATAAAATATAGATAATTGTCATATCTTCCTAATTATTTTTATGTTGATTTATGATTTTATAGGAAATTTATGAATTTAATAGATTCTTTTTCTGAGTATTCATAAACTATTTTATATAATCGGGAACCAACCGACTTCACCCGTTTTTACGTTTTTATAACCCGAAACTCTTCCAAGAACTCCTTCCTAACCTAATTGCAATATTCCGAGCATTTTCCATGTTTTGACTTTTTCGATCCGGCGTACGGTTTGTCCTGTGTGGGTCCCGACGTAATATTTTCGATACAAAATTTGTTTCGGTAAATCAATAAAACTCGTATTTTCGATAAACGGGATCTTTTTATTAAACTATTATAATTATCACCTCGTAATACATGTAACCAGGCGCTGAGACCAAGACTGCAGTATAAATTGTACAGATTTGGATAATTATCCCGAAACCAATACCGTTTTGGATCTGTTTTTATAAATTAACGTACTATTTTATATCCGGGATACTATTTTTCTGTAAATATAAATAGCCCTTACTGTAATTATTTCCGTACAAAAAATCATTTGCAAACCAGTTAAATCTTTATAAAATAGAGAAAATAATATATATAAATCGTTCTTCATAATCAAACTCAATTTCGAAGGCGTTATCGAAGTCGGATTGGGGCGTGCATATACTCAAAATGAAGCTATTGATTTGTACTTTCAGAATCATCCATCAGAATCACTGCAGAATCAAAGGTTAATTTCCTATAAACTGATTTATATTCGAATTTCTTGGAATTAAAATTTGGATTTTGAGTTCAAGCAACTATTTGTATGATTTGATGATTGAATGTTATAGCTCTTCTTTTCCTGATGATTTTGGTATGTCATATGATCAATTTGGAGTTCAATAACATGTTTAAATTAGGGTTTGATTCTCGAATTTTGTAGTTAGGGTTTATACTCGTATGAATGTTCTTGATTAATTTTAGGGGTTTCTTAAATAGGGATTAAAAGTCGTTGAGACTGGGTGGGTTTTGTTCACCTTGAAATTGGGAATCGATTCGTATATAGCTTGCAAATCGACGTTGTCTATAAAAGGAGTATTATTAATTCAAAGTTTCGCCGGATTATAATATAACCGGCGGCGTTCATATTTTTTGGACAAAAATCCGGTCAAATCGTTATGTTGTTGTTGATTTTACTAATGGATTTGAGTTCCTGGCATCACGTTCTACGTTTCCGCGTTTGTTTGGTTGTGTTCTGGGCTGTTATGAAGCTCACCAGAAAGCTTCAATTCACCGGCAATGGCTGCGCCAGCGACGTGGTGAAGGTGATGACAAAAGTTCAGAAATGTCCCTGACCTTTCTGTGATATTGTAGAGTAGTCCTTGTGTTTTAGAAACGTATAAAACTTATACTTTCGTTTTAAAATCTTATGAAAATAAGATTTCCATTTACAAAATTTTTTAATTTAGAATTTCTGTTTATAAACTTTTCAAAAATAGGATTTCTTTTTATAAAATGATTTTAAAAATAGTTTTAAATGTTTTAAATTCTAAAAATCATTTATTTTATTTCCAAAATTCATTTTTAATTCAAAAATAAATCTAAATTACTTAATTAATTAATTGTAATTAATAATTAATTAATTAATTATTAACTAATTTAACTATTAATTGATTAATTAGTTTAATTATTTATTAATTGACTTTAATTGATTATTTAATTTGATTTAATTATTTTGAAATGATTTAAATATCCTGAAAAATAGTTTCGAGCTTTAAAATATTATTTTATATTATTTTCAAGGCTCGATAATTATTATAAAATTATTTTAGAGTCAGATTCGAGTAATCAGACTCTGTTTATTACCCGAAATTGATCCAACGACCCATTTTGACTCCGAAAAATGTTTTAAAAATTATATTAAATACCTGAAAGAGTGTTTATGACCCGAAACCTCTTTATAAATGGAAATTCATTAATTATTTGACGTGCTATGTGTTATACGTGACTTGTTTGTTGGACTATTGATCTATATGTTCGGTGTTTATTTGTTTTAAGCATAACTTTCAATCCGTTAGTCGGATTTGGGTAAAACGAAGGGTAGTTAGAAGCTTGTATCGAATAGAATAGAATGACATCGAGTATTGATAGATACTTGTGATGTCTAACAGAGGAGGCAAGGCGTAGGAAAGGAAAACAAGTAGTAAGTGAAGTCTGAGAGTTAATCGAGCAAGTGAAGTTAAAACAAGCTAGTAAAGGGAAGTATTTCTGATCTTTCTTGAGATAGTTAACTTGTGTTATGATAGTCTCATTATGATTGCAAATACCTTGAGCCAACAACTATGAACCCTGATTCCAGTTGTTCATTCCAATTCTTATCCCTAATTCTACATATACCACTGATGATTGATCAACCTGATGCAACCCAAAGATAGATGATACTACTCCATAAATACATGTATACCATACACCCACCTTTGAATCTATATTGATTTATATCCAATTATTTCATACTTGATGATAAATGGCATTTTATACCACTTAGAGCGTCTCATAGCGGCTTGAATTGGTGTCTTGAACTCGAGTATTTTGTGTGTTTGACGTGTTTTCTAGTGTTTTTGCATTTCAGGGTATAACTTGCTTAAATAGGTGGTTTTCATCGAATAAAGCTTAAGGAAGTGCTTGGAATCAGTCTAGGGGTGATGAGTGAAGAAATCAGCAAAAACAGAAGCAAAATAATATATTTTCCAGGAGGGTTGTAGGCGCCCGCTTGCTAGTAGCAGGCGACCACCTGGTAGCAAGCGTCCACGTGGAGGATGCAGGCAGCCGCCTGTGGGTGAAAATTCAGATTCTAGATTTTATCAATTCGAGTACAATTGGGCTTCTGTTGGCGCTGGTTCTCTTGGGCTATTATATAAACCTTATGGGAAGAGGTTTTCTTCATCAAGATAAGGAAGAGCGAAGGCAAGAAGATTGAGAAGACCATTTTAGCACGCAACAACAAAGAAGAGGAAGCATACTTTTATCTTGTGATTCTTTTAATTTGTTGTAACAGTGGATGCTAGTTTTCTTTATGCTTTGAACCTTAATACTCTTGTGACGTACTTCATTATTTATCAATTATTTTTATTAGTTTATATCGTTGTGTTATTATCATGCTTTCATATGAACCCATGGTGACGATGAGTTCTATTATGGGCTAATCGTGATCATGGGATTCTAGCGGATTTACTATGGATTTCTTTAGTTGATTGTTTAATACCTTGGTATATGGTGATTGTATGATATATAGCATAGGTTGTGCTCATTCATCTTATGTGTGTCGCGAATATGTAAGATAGTTTGTTAATCTCTTGTGAAGGGATAGTGAATCTTGAGATTTAGAACTTGCCATGCTAGCATAGGTTCATGTATTGTATGCATGATTAGTGGGTAACTCTAACCGTTTTACTTGCCCTTTGTAATCATCATGAATAACTTGCGCTTGAATTGTTATGTTGTCAAATTCTGTAGACATATAGGGTCTCAACATAATTGATTCATATTCAACTTCTATCTTAATTATGGAAGCTTGGTAGAATGGGACTCGGTGTTAATTTGTTTAGTTTATGTACTTGCCATCAGTGGTCATTAGGATTCATTGATTAAGACTTGTTACTTACTGCTTCCGATTGTGTTTCAGGTACTCTAGCGAGCGTTTATGCAAAACATTCTCGCACTCGCAAGAGAAATCTGGATGAAGCTGAGGAAATAGATAAAGCTCTTGACTTTTCGGCGAAGGTAGGTTTTGATGATTCGAATAAAGAGAGTGAATAGAAAGAACCTGAAACATTGGGTGATCGTCTAGTTCAAGATGATCCAGCTCTTATGGACTTTTCTCGGCCTAAAATTGATGACATTCAGTCAAGCATCATTCATCCAGCTATTCAGGCCAATACTTTTGAAATCAAGCTGGGCACTATTCAGATGGTGCAGAATTCTGTTTCTTTCGGAGGTGCTGCGACTGAAGATCCCAACATGCATATCAGGAATTTTGTCAAGATCTGTAGTACTTTCAAATATAATGGTGTTACTGATAAGGCTATCAAGCTGAGGCTTTTCCCATTCTCTCTGAGGGACAAAGCTAAGGACTGGTTACATTCTATACCAGCTGGGTCCATCACTACTTGGGAAGATCTTGCGCAAAAGTTTCTGGTGAAATTCTATCCAATGGCCAAAACTGCAGCTATGAGGAGTGCTCTTACTCAGTTTACGCAGCAACAAGGAGAATCTATGTGCGAGGCTTGGGAGCACTACAAGGAGATGTTGAGAAAGTGTCCACATCATGGTATGCCTGACTGGATGGTGATCACTGGTTTCTACAATGATTTGGGGGCCCAATCTCGGCCCATGCTCGATGCAGCTTCTGGAGGCGCCTTGTGGGCCAAAAGCTATACTGATGCCTATAATCTCATTGAAACTATGGCTGCAAATGAGTATGAAAGCCCAACTCAAAGGATGATTCCTGGGAAGGTAGCATGTATTCTGGAAGTCGATGCAGCTACAACTATTGCAGCGCAGCTCCAGGCGCTGTCTATGAAGGTTGATTCTTTAGCCAACTATGGAGTAAATCAAATAGATAGTGTCTGTGAACTTTATGCAGGCTCTCATGCTACGGATCAATGTTATCTTGTTAATGACTCTTTTCAGTATGTGAACAATTTTCAGCGACCGCAGTAGCCTATGCCCGCTACTTATCATCCTAATAACAGAAATCATCCCAATTTTAGCTGGAGCAATAATCAGAATGTTGTTCAGTAACGTAAATAGTTTAATCACCTGGATTCCAGTAACTCAGCAATTTGCTCAAAGGCAATCATATCCTCAACAAGGAGGTGTTGTTCCACCTTCTAGTGCCGATTTCGAGGAGTTAAAGCTGCTGTGCAAAAGTCAGGCTGTTTCTATCAAGACCTTGGAAAATCAAATTGGACAAATAGCCAATACCTTGCTCAATCGTCAACCTGGAACACTTCCCATCGATACTGAAGTGCCAGGCAGAAAGGAAGCTAAAGAGCAAGTCAAAGCTGTCACCTTAAGGTCTGGAAAAGTTGTTGATACTGAAAAAGCAAATGATGGAGAAGTTGAAGTTGTAGATAAAGAAGGAATGCAAAAGGGGAAAGAAGAGGAACCAAGGAAGACTATTGTTGAACACACTTTGCCTGAGGGTAATATAGGGGAGAAACAGCTCTATCCTCCACCACCTTTTCCTAAGCGATTGCAGAATAAAAGCTGGACAAGTAATTTGGTAAGTTCTAGAGGTGTTCAAGAAACTTCACATCAACATACCTTTCGCTGAGGCTTTGGAGCAAATGCCTAGTTATGCAAAATTCAGGAAAGGTACTCTTTCAAGGAAGGTGAAACTGGATGATCTTGATATCGTTGCTCTGACGGAAGAGTGCAGTGTCGTGCTGCAACAAAATTTACCTCCAAAGCTTAAGGATCCAGGTAGCTTCACCATTCCTTGCACCATTGGCAAGTTGTCATTTGACAAGTGCCTTTGCGATTTGAGAGCAAGCATCAATCTGATGCCGTTGTCTATCTTCAAAAAGCTGAATTTGTCTGATCTGAATCCCACCTACATGTCTCTATAATTGGCTGATCATTCGATTACATACCCACGAGGCATTGTGGAGGACGTGCTAGTAAAGGTGGACAAGCTAATCTTTCCTGCAGATTTTGTCATTCTGGATTTTTAGGAAGATAAGAAGATTCTCATAATCTTGAGAAGACCTTTCTTGGCTACAGGCCGTACCTTGATAGATGTGCAAAAAGGTGAACTCACTATGAGGGTGCAAGATCAATATTTGACATTCAATGTGTTCAATGCGATGAAATTCCCTACGAAAGATGAGAAGTGCTTCAAGGTGGATTTTGTTGATTCTGCAGTTACTTCAGAACTTGATCATGTGCTAAGGTCTGATGCCTTAGAAAAAGCCTTATTGGGGGATTTTGACAGTGAAGATGATGAAGGCAATGAGCAGTTACAATATCTGAATGCTTCTCCTTGGAAACGAAAGCTAGACATGCCATTTGAATTTCTTGGTAATACTGATCTCAAGAATGCTGAGGGAAAGCTCAAACCATCTATTGAGGAAGCACCTACTTTGGAGCTTAAACCATTGCCTGAACATATGAGGTATGTTTTTTTAGGTGATGCATCTACTTTGCCTGTTATTATTGCATCTGATCTTTCAGGTAGTGATGAGGACAAGCTCTTGAGGATTCTGAGAGAATTCAAATCGGCCATCAGATGGACTATAGCAGATATAAAAGGGATCAGCCCTTCGTACTGCATGCATAAAATTCTGCTAGAGGAAGGTAGCAAGCCAACTGTTGAGCAACAGCGAAGGCTTATTCCTATCATGAAAGAAGTGGTGAAGAAAGAAATTCTAAAATTGTTGGATGCAGGAATTATATATCCTATTTATGACAGTTCTTGGGTGAGCCCCGTGCAATGTGTACCTAAAATGAGGTATTACTGTGGTAGCAAATGAGAAGAACGAGCTCATCCCCACACGAACAGTCACAGGATGGAGGGTATGCATGGACTACAGGAAGTTGAATGCGATGCAGGAGTGGACGGGTGGAGAGCCCGAGTCACATGGTTTGGGATATCACCTTCCAAGAGGAGTTCTAGCAGCTGGTGCTACTATGGCTAGGTCCAGTCAGGCTCAGGGAGAGGCAGGTTCTTCGAGAGCCCAGGGAGGAGATGGTTCGGGATTGGCTGATGTCCAGTACATGAGGCTTTCCAGGAGGATGGATGCAATGTATGAGTCGCAGAGTCGGTTTGCGCAGGAGCTCACCCAAGCACTTGGGACTGCATTTAGAGGCCTTGGAGCTGACATCCAGTGGCAAGTTTTTGGTGAGGATTCTGCTTATCCACCTCCTGACACTCCACCCTCTGAAGGTAAAGATGATGATGATTCGTCTGAGTAGGTATACCATGTGTTCCTTTCTATTACCTTCACTGGGGACAGTGAAGATTTTAAGTTTGGGGGTGGTAGTTAAGGAACATATTTTTGTGTGTGTCATGTAGTTGCATATGAAAGGAATATGTCCTAAGTCCAATCATGTATTAGGATTTAGGAATAACTTTTATGTAATCTGTTTTGATTTCATTGATATTAATAAAGACTTGTTTTGTTTTTATTACGGGCTTTATCTATTTAAGTGTTTAAATTAGATATACCATAGTTTAGAGTAAAGCTTTTTATGGATTTGATGAGATCATAATAGTGAGACCTAAAAAGATGATAACTCTAAACTTAAATAGTTCCTGGTCATAGGATTACTAACTGGTAATTAATAATCCACAAAGATCGGTACATACTATGCTTGCTTCATTAAGAAGGATGTCTGTTCTCATAGACATTTGTGTGGTGACACTATAGCTAGTATATAGATGCTTATTATAGAATAAGTTCACTGAACATGACTCGCACAGCTGAACAACTGATGGAGTTCACTCACGTGTCAGCAGTTGTTCACATAGTGATAGTTGTACAAGTATCCTTAGACTTGAGGTCATCATAGTCATCTTGTGTACACTGAACTATGCTTTGGTTTAGTTCTTAGTCTCCAGGGACAATTATTAAGGTTCTTCTGGGTATAGGAATTTGTACACGAAGATAGTGTATGATCAATAAAGGATCTACCCCTTCCAGTGAAGGAAGCGAATGTTCAAGGCTGATCCACTTATGCTAGTTCAGGAATCTCTGGCCAAAGTGAATGAAATTAGAAAGGAGTTTCTAATTTGCATAGAACTAAGCATAGTAAATGGTAAACAAGTGATTAAATTAGATAGGCTTGACACGAGATCCATGCCTTGTATTTAATCGGGACATTGTAGGGTAGAAGGAGTTTATTGTACGGTAACTATTCACTGAATAGGTTCTTGGTATTCTAAGCAGTGAATTCATATTATCCGGATAGTCGCGATATGCTGAGAAGTATCCCTCACAATATAGAATAAATGTGATTAATTAATTAATCATATTTAATAAATTAGAGAATTTATATAAATAATGATAAAATAGTTTTATTATTATTTATTTCTACTACCGGCTTAATATTGAACCTACAGGGTCACACCATAAAAAGAGAATGATTTAATGGTGGAGGAATTAATTAATAATGGCTAATAATTATTTATTTATGAAATAAATAATTAATTGGCAAATTTAATAATTGATTAAATGAGATTTAATTGATTATAAATTAATTAAGATAATTTCTTAATATTATTAATTAAGGATTTAATTTTTGGAAATTAAATCAAGAGAGAGAATTATTTCTAAAGTGTTTAGAAAAAGGATTAATAATTAAAAGGTGTTTTAATTATTAATGAGAATAATAAATGGGATAATAATAATATTATTTATGGGAAAATTTCAGCTGAAAATTTTGCCTATAAATACACTATTATAGACCCTATTTTATTCTAACCCATAACCAACCCGAAAACCCAAAAAGTTTGGAAAACCCAATTCTCTCCACCTCCTTCTTCCTCCTTAACATCGATTTCTTGGTGGATACCGGTGGAGTGCTTCACACTTGAGGAGCAACTGCTAAGGATCTCTGATCGTTGTCTCCGAATTATTTTTAAAAGGTTAGATTCGATCCCTCGAATTTTTGTTCAGGATTTATATGCTTTTATTTGGATTTTGTATGTGTAAAAGTGTTTTGCCATGCCCCCGCTGCGTTAAAAATCCAACAGCATATTCATGATAGTTTAGTCATGTAGTTGCATATTTTTGCCATATAGTTTTTTTTATTTTATTTTATAGCTTTATTTATCATCTCATATAGCTCATGCATATACCATGATCCCTTTGTGTTGCTTTACCGATTAATATGTGATATTGATGCGAGTGTAGTAATAGCGTTAGAGTGATGTTAAATCTTGTTAGGTTGACATGCATTCTAGAAACACTTGTAATTTCACTAAGACTTAGAGTATGCTTAAGGACTACATTGTTGTCATGGTTTGATGGTTTTTGAGGTTAATCTATTTCTTATACTTAGAATGCATGATAGGCTCTTAATGATAAAAGACATGAAAAGATAATAATTGGAGATAAAAATTGGAATTCATTGCTAGTTGTGGCTAGGCGTCAAATGACTAGTAGACGGATCATATTGTATACGAGTAGTCTAAGGTTGAGCAAGATGGAGCGAAACGCACTTGCTCAGAAATTGAAAAAAAAAGAAAAGGAAAAAAAATATGGTTTAATGCACAATTGATCACGAGTGAGCTCTTTGGTATTCGAATTATTAAGTTCTTAGGGGACTTTGTGCCTAGTGACCTAAGGCTTTTATAGACTGGGATCCGCTAACCTAACGCTCGCTAAATGGGTACCATTGCATAATTCTTTTGTGGACCTCGCTTATTGCACGATCAAATAAGCATTTGTTTTATGTGTTGAATAAAAGCATGATTCCGTAATAAACTCCAATAATCTTGAAGTGTTATAAGTCATTTTGTGTCTAGAATATATTCTTCGTATAAGCTTGTGATTTCCTTGAGGATAATTAAGTTATGGTGATTGATCTAGTTTCGAAGCATATATGTTAAGCATTCGCACACACCACATTTCTAGTTGTATGTTAGCTTGCGTGATTTGATTGATCTTTAGTCGCCTAATTGCATTTATTAATATGTCATGTGTTGGTTGGTTTAGTCATCGCGATGGGGATCGCTGCACTCATATAGTTGCATTCATGCATGTTTTATTCTGAGTTTGAGTATATGATGCTTGAGGAAAAACATTGATTTAAGTTTGGGGGTGTGATAAGTGGCATTTTACACCACTTAGAGCGTCTCATAATGGCTTGACTTGGTGTCTTGAACTCGAGTATTTTGTATGTTTGACGCGTTTTCTAGTATTTTTGCATTTCAGGGTATAACTTGCTTAGATAGGTGGTTTTCATCGAATAAAGCTTAAGAAAGTGCTTGGAATCAGTCTAGGGGTCATGAGCGTAGAAATCAGCAAAAACAGAAGAAAAACAATATATTTTCCAGAAGGGTTGCAGGCGCCCGCTTGCTAGTACCAGGCAACCACCTGCTAGCGGGCGCCCGCGTGGAGGATGCAGGCGCCCGGCTGTGGGCGAAAATTCAGATTCTGGATTTTATTAATTCGAGTACAATTGGGCTTCTGTTGGCGTTGGTTCTCTTGGGCTATTATATAAACCTTATGGGAAGACATTTTCTTCATCAAGCTAAGGAAGAGCGAAGGCAAGAAGATTGAGAAGACCATTTTAGCACGCAACAACGAAGAAGAGGAAGCATACATTTATCTTGTGATTCTTTTAATTCATTGTAACAGTGGATGCTAGTTTTCTTTATGCTTTGAACCTTAATACTCTTGTGACGTACTTCATTATTTATCAATTATTTTTATTAGTTTATATCGTTGTGTTATTATCATGCTTTCATATGAACCCATGGTGATGATGAGTTCTATTATGGGCTAATCGTGATCATGGGATTCTAGCGGATTTACTATGGATTTCTTTAGTTAATTGTTTAATACCTTGGTATATGGTGATTGTATGATATCTAGCATAGGTTGTGCTCATTCGTCTTATGTGTGTCGCGAACATGTAAGATAGCCTGTTAATCTCTTGTGAAGCGATAGTGAATCTTGAGATTTAGAACTTGCCATGCTAGCATAGGTTCATATATTGTATGCATGATTAGTGGGTAACTCTAACCGTTTTACTTGCCCTTTGTAATCATTATGAATAACTTGCGCTTAAATCGTTATGTTGTCAAATTCTGTAGACATATAGGGTCTCAACATAATTGATTCATATTCAACTTCTATCTTAATTGTGGATGCTTGGTAGAATGGTATTCGTACAACGAAAGTTGGCGTTTATCAGTTTCGTGTTGTTCGATTAATATCATCACCATTACATGCTAAGGGTAATAACAATAACTATTGAATGAAGTAGTAATGAAGTTAGGATCTCATGTGTGTTTAATATTGTTAATTCAAGTGTTTAATTCTCGTAGTAATTATTAGTTAATCAACCTTAATTGTTATTGTCTTGACATTGAAGAATAAGCATACATTGGTGAGTAAGTGTTAATTAAATATAATTAATCAGAGTCTCTGTAGGAACGAACTAGAAATCATTCTATATTACTTGCGAACATGTATACTTGCGTGAATTATTTAGCGCATACTTTGTGCCTAACACTTAATGCTACTGGATATTGATTCTTATACCTTTGGAACTTGAAGTTGACCCGTTGTTCTTACATTGCCTTTGATATACACCTCAATTGGCTAATATCCACATGATACTTGACTCTCAGTATTGTTTATGATTCTGTTTATTTATTTATATTGTTATTGTTGCTACTGTTATAGAATTGAATAGTTTTTATAAAATGTGGACCAAATTCGTGGTCAAACTAGATTCGTAGTCAATTAAGGCCAATGTGTGCCACGGATCCAATTACATAGAGCAAGGCTGAGGCATTGCTCAAGGTTAGTGCGTGACTGATCAGCAGCCTAATCTTGTTTTTTTTAATAAAATGAAATTGAATATCCAATTCTAATCAGTGCTTACTAGTAAACTGAATCCCTTTCACTCATTTCATTTGATCACAGTTATCTTGGTATTGTAACTATGACTTGCTGAGCTAGTTAGCTTATTCTTGCGTATATGTTTATGTTGTTTCCAATTAAGAAGGAGCCTGTTGGTAAGGAGGATCACCAGCCCAGTGTGCGAGCTAGGATTCCCGGTTAAGGCAGCTGTTAGTAGAAGACTTTTGTAATAGTCTTAGTTAAAGTTTGTAAGAATGTTTATTTTGGTTTGTAAGTTAAACAGTTGGGATTTGGGCGTTTGTAATATAAGTGTGTGTGTATGGCTTGTGTGCATACGTTAACCTGTTGCGATCCGTGGTAGTTGGTAAATAGGGTCACTGCATATTATTATTATCTTTATTATTATTATAAGCAGGTTGTCAATAAGGTGTGTGTGTGTGGACCCCAAACTTCTGACCCGGGTTTGGACCCCATATTTGACCCATTCCCGACAGGGTTTGAGCAAAGGCCCGACACTTAATAGCGTCATTCACGGGCTGCAACAACAGTGCATTAGAGAATGTCCTGACATGATTAGCGGGATCTCTGGTGCCATCATAAGCTTTGATGGTGGGCATTTTGAACTTCCTTGATATATGGGCGTTCATTATTTCTTCAGTGAATGGTTGAGTAGGATCTTCAGGATCTCCAAGGGGAAGAAGATTGCTTGGATTAGCCCTTGGGACAACAGTCCTTCTCTGTAGGACCATCCAGGTCTATGATTGGAGGAGGATTTCTTCCCCTTGGAGGTAGTGGAGGTCTGGGGGTCTTGTGTGCCTCCAAGTCGCGCTTCAGCATTTGAATCTCAGCCTCGTGAGCCCTAATTCTCTCATGCACTTCTTGGGGATTCGTCCCTCGTGTGCTCCTAGGACATTGGTTACTGTTAGGTCCCAATTTGTTTGTAGAAGGGGGGTTGAATGCAAACAATACCGTTTAATCGAATAAAATGCGGAATAAAAATATGAAACAAAATTCAAGTTAAATAAAACTTTTATTAAACTTGAAAGGTGTTACAACTACGGTATCGGTTACAAGGGATTAATCTCAAATCAATTATTACAAATCTAGAATAAATTCGACATGAACTTTTTCTATTTTTGCAATTAAAAGATCAAATGCTAAATGCGATTTGAGATTAAGTTCTAGGGATTTTAATCCGCTAGTTTGATACACAAGAACAAGATAAATAATTCTAGTGGATTGGATTTAACTTTTCAATCTAGAATTTTGATCTTGAATAAAGCAGATGAAAAATAAAATGTTGAGCCTTTGTTTTCTGCTGAGTTCTAGACTTGTGTTTTTGTTGAATTATTGCATGATGTCTTCTGCTGTGTTTCTGTTTGTTTAAGTAAACAAAACCATCTAGTTTACTCAGCAAGACTTTCGGCAAGACAATCAAATGAACTGGTATGACAATCCATTTGAACTGGTAGGACTTTCGGTGAGACTATCCTTTTGAACTAGCAAGACAATCCCAATAGCTAGCAAGACAATCAGAATGAACTAGCAAGACTTTCGGTATGACTATCAATTGTCATACCGATTGTTATAGTAGTTCAAATTAAAATTGTCTTACTGAATTATTAATAGATTTTAATCTAATAATAATTCTGAAAATCCTTAAAATTAATTCTGAATTAATTAATCAATTAATTCAATTAATCAATAAATTAATCTTTGCAGATATAATTTATTTTCTTAATTAAATTATATGACTTAATTAATTAGCAGAGAATTAATATTAATCTTGAGCAGCAACCATTCTTCTGAAAATCTTCTGAAAATTACTGTCAAGTATGAATCAATTCCACCACTTCAATGTTGACACTCGATGTACTGTCTGGTTCATGAGTGACTAACTTCCGTGACGTTTCTTCAAGTCTTGACCTTGATACTCTTGATTTTCTTAAGACTAAATCCTTGTAATTAATTGATACCCTGACGAGATCTCTGTCACTTGATTAAATCCACAATCTTGATTTATATCACTGAGGCTTGATCAATTTCTTGAGCTTCTTTCAGTGAATTAAGTCTTCAAGTCTGTAGATGAATAATGTTTCTTAACCCTTTGACAGATGTTACTATATGAGATCTCTCTGACGATAGATCCACTATTTACTTATTACATTCTTATTTGAGTTGAGTTAAATCCTCGAATATACAAATAGGCTATGCCATATGCCTTTCAATCTCCCCCTATTTGCTTGTTAGACAATAACAACAAATACCTAGAGGATAACTCAACTAACAAATAAGAAAAAGATATAAACAGTAATGCAAAGTAAATAGCAGAAAAGTTCTGGATTATATTTAACATTTTCCAGATTCCAAATAAATTTACAAGTGAATACAAGATAGATGTTCCTCTAGCCTGAACATATAACTACATTAGACTATCTTGATTCATAAAGCTCTAATCATATTACATTGAGTTTTGAGCTAATTTACTTCAGTTGTCTTCTCTTCTAACTTCACCTTTTTCTAACTCTTGAAGCAACTCTTTGTCAAAGACACGATCCTTTTCTGAAGTGAAGCTTGCTGATCTGACTGGTTGAACTCCAACTGACTTCAGCTTATTCTTGATCTGATTGTACCTTTTAATATTCTTTTCATAATAAGCTTGAATCAAATCAGCAGCTTGAGTCTTCAACATAGATGAGTATCCAGCAGTTCTTAAATGATGTTCCATCCAGACCAGATTCTTAGCTGAGTAGTCTTTAAGAGATTGTACATCTAGCTGACAGATTTGAAGACAATCAGACTTAAAGAATCTCACTTGATGAGGATTGTTGACCACTTGAGGACTAGTCCTGCTGGCAAACTCTTTAAGCCTTTCTCGAAGAACTTCATTCAACTCTGAGCTTCTTTTTACCTTGTTGAGAAGAACCCAAGTCTCTGACAAAGAACGATTCTCAAACATATGAAGTGACACCTTGAAAGATCCTTCACTCTGACAATATACAAAAATGCTCATCTCATTTAGGGATCTATCAAAAGCAGCTGTGATCCTTGAGACTTCAGTCTTGATAGCATTCATGTACATATCATTGTTAGGATTTGAGATTTCCAGCTTGTCAAGAAGATGTAGAAACTGTCTATCATTGTTAGTGCTCAGCTGAGGCATATCAAGTACTCTCCTAGCTTCATCCCATTTCTCACCAATCTTCAGTGTGACATCTCTTCTCCTTTCTTGAGCCTTAATGTCATGAAGACGTTGCTTTTGTAGAGTTTCTGTTCTTTGTATGTCTTTCCTCATGTCAATGATCTGGGAGACCTTTTTGAGTTCAGCTTCTTTTCTTTTCATCTCTGACTGCTGCTGCTGAAACTCTTTCTCAAAGATAGGATCCACTGTAGCTTCTTCTTCCCAATCTCCAAAATCACTTTCCTCTTCAGCTTCAAATAAACCATCTTTATCTTCCAAGACTGGTTCAGTGGGAATGTCAAAAATGTCAAAGTCATCTTGTTCTCCACTGTAATAGACATCATCAGCCTTTCCTTTGTCCCCAGCAGAGGTATCTTTTTCTTTCCCCTTTCCACTACTCCCTTTCTTCTCCCCCTTAGTTGAGGGATCCTCTACTGATTTTCCCTTAGATCCTCCATGACCTCCATCACCTCCCGAGCCTGAGCCTCCACCAGACGGCCCTTCAAAGTAAGTTCTTTGTTCTTCATTGGGACAGTGAGAATTTTTGATCATGTAGTACAGGTGCTTCATCCCTTCATTCAGATGTTCCATACCTGTCTCTATCTTCAGAAATCTAGAGGAATCCAGTGAATGATTCATTTCAACCAAATCTTCAAGAGAAGTCATCCTTGTATCTAGAGAGCAGAAGTCAGAAATGTCATCAGCTGATAAAGTTGGAGTTTCCTGAATGGAATTGAGCTTTGGTGTGACAGTGTTTTTGAGATCTGAGATATCATTCCTTATGAGTGCCGGCTGATTGTTGACAGAGGTGGAAGAAGAAGACCGTTCAACCACTTGTGCTTTGAATGCTTGAGCTTCAGCTTGGCTTTTAGCAAGTTCTTCTTTTAGAGCAGCAATTTGAGCTAACAGGTTTACAGTATCAGTGTCTGTGTGTGCTCTCACCTGAATTTCACTCGTGTTTGGTTCACTCGCCTCACGTGCTTGTGTTTCTCTCAATATAATTGCTCGTGAGGAGTCTTCATGTTGCTGTTCTTCTGTACCTGCAGTTAAAATCACCCTAGCCTCTTCAAGAGAGGTCAGTGGTGGTGCAATGGGAATTTGCGAGTCCCTATCCTCAGTCAAACCTATCATTTCATGTGAAATAGATGTCTGAATTGCTTCAGGGATAGATTGACCGAGTTGCCCTCCACTTTCTCCAGATAAATCTGCGAGTGGAGAATCCCGTGAGGGAGCCAGAGGTGTTTGATCTGGGAGGGGAGAAAATGACTCTATTAAGGGTGGCTGAGAGTCAGATTTTCCCTCAGAAGCATGTGACTGCTCTTCTGTCGTAACTATGACAGGCACTATAACAGACTCTATGTGCGCTCCTCGCTCTGTGTCCTGAGTATCATCTGTGGATATGTATGGTTCCATTGTGAGTAATGGAATTGTGCTTGACTCAGTACAAGATGCCATGGCCCTATGGCGAATTTCAATAGATTCATCCTGTTGAGAGAATGTCTCTAGTAACTGTTCATCAGCCATTTCAAAGTCCATGTCCTGTTGGGAGGACAAGGATGGGCTTTCAGATGCCTCAGTATAAGTTCTTCTTTTCTTTGGAGGAGGCAGAGCTGAGGGTTCACTCATATTTAACAATGCACTACTTCCTATTAATCTTCTGGGTAACATTTTAGACAGAGGGGGAGTGGTTGAGATAGAATGTGACTCTGTGTTTGGCTCTATGACCTGGGATTGAAGCTGTGGTTCTACAACTTCATGGTCAGCCCTATCAACCACTGGGGGTCTTTCAACAGAAGTAGGAATGGAGTGAGAGTGAGGAATTACTACCTGTAATGGAAGAGCATCTGATGTTGGAGGAGCCTGGGTGGCTTGAACCACTGGAGGTTGAGGTTGCTGTTCATGACCGGGAAGATTGAAAATAGGTAAAGGAATATAAGTGGCCATGAAAGCAGATACAAGTACTGGAACTTGCATGAATTTAAAGGTTGTGTCTTGGCGGGTGTAAATCTTTTTGCTAACTGGAGGGGGTTCGGTTACTGCAGAGTTAGCAAAAAGGGCTTTGTGTTCAGGTGAAAGAAGATGATCTGCTATAAGCATGAGAAAATGAGCATAGTAACATGATACCCTACGATTTGTAGAATGATCACGTAAAGCAGTAGTGAGACGTCTCAAGAAAATGGGAAAAAGTAGTTTGCCAAAATTGATCCTTTGATTGAAAACAACCGCAAGACCAATATACTGCAGAGTGGAAGTGATGTTGTGAAAGTTGGATTTAGTGCAGTTGGCAAACACTTTAGAAAGTGTATCGAAGAAAATATCCCATTCAGACACCAAATTGGATTTAGAAAGTTTGGTTAAATTGATCACCCCCTGATAGTGAATAGCATGGAAAAAGTTTGTGATATCATTTTCAGAGGGTAAATTACAGAAATTGTCCAATGGAAAATTTAACGCCTGATTGATGACTGATTCATCAACTACATACTGTGTGTTTGCCACGGTGAATGAAAAAGATTTTGAATCATCGGCCACAGTAGAGGTTGTGCAAATCAGTCTAAGAAGATCGACATTTAAAATCACATTTGATTTAATAGCAGAGCTAACAATCGAATGGTCATTTAAAAATCTAATCCAAGGCTTAAATTTTTCAACATCACATTTTTTCGGATTAAAATAACCAACCTGATTATGCGCGACAATTTGGAAATTGAGAGCCATTTAAAATAATAATAAGACACACACTTTCAGAATTTTAAGAATAATATTAAAAAAATTCGAATTAATTAAATTAATTTAATAATTCGAATTAAATTAATTATAATCGAAAAATTTAGACCGGAATGTATCTCGTTAAAATTCCTAACTCACAAACACAGTTTTGAAAAACCAAAAGACACAAATCAGAAATTAAAAATAAAATAAAATAAAATAAAAAAATACCCAAAATCAAAATAAACAGAAACTGATTTTGATTGGTTTGATTTCTTTAAAAAAAAATCCAACAGCACTTCTGTATGTATATACTTGTATGTATATATCACAGAGTGATGAATTGGTATGCTGAGTAAGAACTCGAGCAAGAAACAATGGTGACTTTGGAGTAGCAGTTCGAATAGAGAGGGAAAGAGAAGGAGACTGTTGAAATTTGGAAATAAAATGAATTGATGATAATAAAATAAAACAAACAGACACACAAACCATTAAGTAGTATAATTGGTATGACAATCGGATTGTCATACCGATTGTCACACCAGCTTAAAGACAGAAAAAAACAACTAAAACAAAACAAATAAAAATAAATAACTGGTATGACAATCTGATAGTCATACCGATTGTCATACCAGTACAAAATAAAACAATATAATTCTGATATTAATTTTATTACTGGCATGACAATCAATAGTCATACCGATTATCTTGCCAGTTATAAAATTAATCTGATTTTAAAATAAGCAATCATTATTACTAAAATGACTTTCAGCAAGACAATTTCAATTGTCTTGCCGATTGTCATTCTAGAATAAGATAAAATAAGTATTAACAGATTTATATATACATGTGTACTGAAATGATTTTCAGCAAGACAATTTTAATTGTCTTGCCGATTGTCATTCCAGTAGAAAGACTATATATATATTATTAACAGAATATATTAACAAATAGGGAAAACTGAAGTAAAGTGTTATATTAATAGTAAAAATTCAGAAAATATTTACAAAAACAAAGACAATATTTCAGAATTAATTATTTTTATTTCAAAAATAGATTTCTGTTGAATTTTAACAAATAAAATTCATAGAAAAATATTTTTAGAGAAAATAAAATATTCTGAGATATTTGAAGTTAACAAGTCGAGTAAATAAAACAGATAAGATAATAAAAATTCCATAGAAATAAGCAAGAAATATGATAGAATGATAAAACAAATTTGCAAATGAATTTTTCATTTATGAAAAATTCATTTGTAAATTCATTCAAGAACAGATCTCAGATATTAATTAAATTAGTCACTAAAACTATTCAACATGCCCAATTTACCAACTAATCTGGTAAATGTGGATTCATCAAGTGGTTTAGTGAAAATATCTGCTATTTGTTCTTCTGTTGGAACAAAGAATAGTTCAACAGTACCATTCATGACGTGCTCTCTAATAAAATGATACCTGATGTCAATGTGCTTTGTCCTCGAGTGCTGCACAGGGTTGTTGGTGATGGCTATTGCACTTGTATTGTCACATAAAATAGGAATTTTGTTCAATACAGAGCCATAGTCTCGAAGCTGGTTCCTAATCCACAAGATCTGAGCACAGCAGCTTCCAGCAGCAATATATTCAGCCTCGGCCGTTGAGTTGGAAAACTGTTTGCTGTTTCTTGCTGTACCATGAGACTAGCCTGCTTCCTAGGAATTGACAACTCCCTGAGGTGCTTTTCCTATCAACAACACTTCCTGCGTAATCTGAATCTGTATATCCAACAAGGTTAAAACCAGATTCTTTAGGGTACCAAATACCTAGATTTGGTGTTCCCTTAAGATATCTTAAGATTCGTTTAACAGCAACGAGATGAATATCTCTAGGATCCGCTTGGAACCTTGCACATAAACATGTAGCATACATAATATCTGGTCTACTTGCAGTAAGATAGAGTAACGAGCCAATCATACCTCTGTAGCTTGTGACATCTACCTTAATGGAGTTTTCACATGGTCCAAGCTTGACAGCTGTAGTTGATGGAGTCCTTGCTGATGCAGAATCCTCTAGATTGTACTTTTTGAGGAGTTCCTTGAGATACTTGGATTGACAAATAAATGTTCCATCTAACCTTTGATTTACTTATAATCCAAGAAAGAACTTCAGCTCTCCCATCATGCTCATTTCAAACTTGTTGTGCATTAACTTAGCAAATCTCTTACAGAGATTATCATTAGTAGACCCAAATATTATATCATCCACATAGACTTGGACTAATATAGTATCATTCTTATGTTTTTTAGAAAAGAGAGTTTTGTCTATGACACCTCTAATAAAGCTATTTTCAATAAGAAATTCAGAGAGAGTGTCATACCATTTTCTTGGAGACTGTTTGAGCCCATAGATAGCCTTGAAAAGAAAGAAGACAAAATCCAAATGATCTGGATCTTCAAAACCAGGAGGTTGCTCTACATATACCTCTTCATCCAACTTTCCATTCAGAAAGGCGCTCTTGACATCCATTTGATAAACTTTAAAGTTTGAGAATGCTGCGAATGCCAGAAATATCCTGATGGCCTCAAGTCTAGCCACTGGAGCATAGGTTTCATCATAATCAATGCCTTCCGCTTGAGAATACCCTTTTGCTACCAGTCTTGCCTTGTTTCTTGTAACCACACCATCTTCATCTAGTTTATTCCTGAATACCCACCTAGTACCAACAGCTTTCTTGTGTGTAGGTCTAGGTACTAGTTTCCAGACTTGTTGACTTTTAAACTGATTGAGCTCATCCTGCATAGCAATTACCCAATCTGGATCAGTTAGTGCTTCTTCAATCTTCTTAGGTTCCATCTCAGAAAGAAATCCTGAGAATAGACACTCATTTTGAGTAGCACGTCTAGTTCTGACTCCAACATCTGGATCACCAATAATCAACTCAAAAGGGTGAGCTTTATTCCAGACAGTCTGTCTTGGAAGATTTGATCTTGATGATTCGCCTTGAAATTCATTGTGATGTTGTGTCCTACTAGATGATCCTTCAGCATCTCCCCCTGAGTTGTTGCCATGTTGACTTGAAGATTCTCCATCAGTAGCAGTGGTATCTACATTGTTGCCAAAGTTTCCATCACTATTACCTTGAATATCATCAAGATTAACAGGTTCTTCACAAGCAACAACCTCAGGTTCTTGACCATATTCTGATTCTGAATCTGACATATCATCAAACTTCAGTTTCTCAGAAGGATCTTCAGATTGGATACTAGGGAGTTTAGTGTCATCAAATGTAACATTGACACTTTCAGTTACTTTGTGTTGATCAATGATATACACTCTGTATGATCTTCTTCCATATCCAACAAAAATACCCTCATATGCCTTTGCCTCGAATTTACCACGACGCTCATCTCCATCCTTGAGCACGAAGCATCTGGCACCAAATACATGAAAGTATTTGATAGAAGGTTTCTGTTCATTCAAAATCTCGTAAGGAGTTTTCATGAAGTCTTTGTTGATTAGAGTTCGATTCTGAGTATAACATGCAGTATTGACAGCTTCAGCCCAAAAGTACATTGGAAGACCTGATTCACTTAACATCGTTCTTGCAGCTTCAATCAATGTACGATTCTTCCTTTCTACCACTCCATTTTGCTGAGGGGTTCTAGGAGCTGAAAATTGTCTGGTAATCCCTTTGTCTGTACAGAATTCATTGAGAAGTGCATTCTTGAATTCTGTCCCATTATCTGACCTTATTGCTCTTACAGGGACGTTAGAATCTAACTCAATCATCTTGATATGATCAATCATAACTTGTGGTGTTTCATCCTTAGAGTGAAGAAATAAAACCCACGTATACTTGGAATAGTCATCAACTATCACAAGACAGTAACACTTCTTTGACATCGAAAGGACATTAACTGGTCCAAATAAATCCATGTGCAATAATTGCAGAACACCAGTTATGGAAGATGTGTCAGTGCCTTTGTGACTTGCTTTCTTTGACTTTCCTTTCTGGCAAGCCTCACATAGTCCTTCTGGAGAGAATTCCAGCTGAGGCAGACCTCTTACCAATTCTCTTTTTACAAGAGAATTCATTGTTTTGAAATTGAGATGAGAAAGTCTCTTGTGCCATAGCCAACTCTCATCTGACGATGCCTTTACATAGAAGCAATTGACTTCAGGATTGCTTCCAGAGTTCATGTCAGCTACGAACAGATTTCCTTTCCGGATTCCCATTAAGGAGGGTTTTTCACTTTTCTTGTGCAGAATCTGACACTTCAGCTTGTCGAATAAAACATTGTAGCCGTTGTCACAGAACTGACTAATGCTAAGCAGATTGTGTTCAAGTCCTTGCACAACATATACATTTTCAATGATAACATTTCCAGCTAGCAAACAGCCATATCCCTCCGTTAAACCTTTGCTGTTATCTCCAAAGGTAACCACTGGGCCAGCTTTCTCAACCATATTTGATAGCAGGGCTCTATCTCCGGTCATATGTCTTGACGATCCGCTGTCAAGAATCTACACTACCGGTTGTACCTGCTTAATGCCCTGCAATACAAATGGATTAGACCTTCTTCGGAACCCAAGCTTGGCTGGGTCCGGCATACTTGTAAAATTGGCCTTTATCAGGCAAAACAACATTCTTAATTTTAATATTCTCAATGTTCTCAATGACTGAACATTTGACCTTGTGAACAGCCTTGACAAATTTCTGTTTAGGCTTAGGCACAAATGTCTCCTTTCTAGCTTTAGGAGGACTAGCAGTCTTAGACCTATCATGCTTTCTATTATTCACATGCTGACGAGGAGTAGTCTTATCATTAGAAACATGCTTACCATTAAAATAAGCAAACATCAGATTAAAAGCACAAGACATACAATCAGGAACACCACATGCTTTATGAGAAGGATTAACAATAGGCAACTTATGCATGGTAGACATGGCATTTGTGTTATCCAACTCATGTGTGTCTGAGTTAGTCTCAGTTGCTTTCACAACCTTGACTGGAACTTTTGACACACTTGACTTGGAGACAGCTTTCTCATTAGCATTATCTTCAGCACGGATTTCTTCTTGAATAATAAAAGAGGTCTCATCAAATGGTTCAGCAATTGATTCTTTATAGAGGGGTTCATCAACACCCTTAAGCACATGTGGTACTTCCCTGCCTTTAGCACATACATGAGGAGAGGAGTTTATGCCTAATTTTCCAATAGCAGCATTGTAATCATAACCTATACCAGATGTTTGATTAACAGCTTGCTTATTGTAAAACTCTTTGGACTTCGAACAAGAATTAAAGTAAGCTTTAACCTTAGCCTCAAGACCGGTGATCTTGTCTTTGAGAATAGTTTCGAGTTGTCTATAACAGTCAACTCTATTCTCTAGAAAAGATACTTATTCTTTTAATTTATCTTGATTAATGTGCACAAGTCTTAATTCATTGACCTCTTTCTCAAGGTCTTTGATTTGTTGATTTAACAATTCATTATCACGACGAGCACAATCTAAGGAACCTCCTAGATGATAAACTAATTCAGCATCAGTAAATTTTACCTCTTTTCTTGACGATGAGGTGTTTGCATCACTAGCCATGAGAGCAAGATTCCCAACTTCTTCATCTTCACTGTCAGTATCATCCCAGCTTCTTCCCTTTGCCAGGTAAGCCCTTTCAGATTTACTCTTTTGATTAGAATCATAAGAGTTCTTTCTTGCTTGTTTTGGCTTCCTGCATTCTGTGGCAAAGTGTCCCAACTCATTACAGTTGAAGCATCGAATGGTGCTTCGATCAACCATCCCTGTTTTATACCCACCACTGCTGGTGTTAGAGGATGAAGATCCACCTTTCTGGAATCTGTTGTAGTTGGACTTGTACTTGAACTTGGGATTCCTTTTGAATTTGACATTTGAGAATCTCTTGACAATCAGGGCCATTGACTCATCCTCCAATTGCTCCAGTTCTTCCAAGGAATAATAATCATCTCCTGATTGATTTGTAGTAGGAGAATCAAATTCTGCTACTATCACATTATCTTCAACCTTGGAAGACTGTACCATTCTTTCTGACTGTTGAGATTGTTGTTGATAATGTGGTTGTTGTTGTTGTTCATCAGCTACTAGAGCAGTAGACGTGCTGACCACTCTTCCTTTCCCGTAAACTTCCTTCTGCTGAATCTGCTCCAACTCATAAGTCTTTAACACACCATAGAGCCTTTCCAAAGAAATCTCACTCAGATCTCTTGCTTCTCTTATGGCAGTGATTCTATGTTCGAGATGAGTTGGCAGTGTTAAAAGGAACTTTTTGTTGACCTCCCTGATGGAGTAGTATTTACCATTAATGTTCAGGTTGTTGATCAATGCATTGTACCTCTCAAACACTTCAGTGATTCCTTCCCCTGGATTGGATTTAAAGTATTCATACTCAGAGGTTAGAATTTCTAGTTTGTTCTCCCTAACTTCCTCTGTGCCTTCATTAATAATCTCAATAGTTTCCCAGATATGTTTGGAATCTTTACAATTCATCACATGTCTATTCATCAAGGGATTAAGGGAATCTACTAAAATTAGTTGAAGGCTAGCATCCAGGGAGGCTTCTTCTATTTCAGCAGGAGAGAAATCCTCAGGATCTTTCACATAAGTTCTCGCTTTGGTGATCACCACATCATTTTCTATTACCTCTGGTTCAATAACCATAGGAATTTTTGGACCCTTCTTTAACACTTGCAAATATTTGGGATTAGCCACTTGTAAAAACAGTAGCATCTTCTTCTTCCACATAACATAATTTTCTTTATCGAAAAGTGGAATTTTAACGGTTCCAACTTTTTGTGAAGTCATTATGAATTTTTTGAATGAATAAAAATTCAAAGAGTTGAAAAATCATAAAAGTCTAGGATCTTGATTGGTTCGTTAATCAGAAGGCTCTGATACCAATTGTTAGGTCCCAATTTGTTTGTAGAAGGGGGGTTGAATGCAAACAATACCGTTTAATCGAATAAAATGCCGAATAAAAATGTGAAACAAAATTCAAGTTAAATAAAACTTTTATTAAACTTGAAAGGTGTTACAACTACGGTATCGGTTACAAGGGATTAATCTCAAATCAATTATTACAAATCTAGAATAAATTCGACATGAACTTTTTCTATTTTTGCAATTAAAAGATCAAATGCTAAATGCGATTCGAGATTAAGTTCTAGGCATTTTAATCCGCTAGATTGATACACAAGAACAAGATAAATAATTCTAGTGGATTGGATTTAACTTTTCAATCTAGAATTTTGATCTTGAATAAAGCAGATGAAAAATAAAATGTTGAGCCTTTGTTTTCTGCTGAGTTCTTGACTTGTGTTTTTGTTGAATTATTACATGATGTCTTCTGATGTGTTTCTGTTTGTTTAAGTAAACAAAACCATCTAGTTTACTCAGCAAGACTTTCGGCAAGACAATCAAATGAACTGGTATGACAATCCATTTGAACTGGTAGGACTTTCGGTGAGACTATCCTTTTGAACTAGCAAGACAATCCCAATAGCTAGCAAGACAATCAGAATGAACTAGCAAGACTTTCGGTATGACTATCAATTGTCATACCGATTGTCATAATAGTTCAAATTAAAATTGTCTTACTGAATTATTAATAGATTTTAATCTAATAATAATTCTGAAAATCCTTAAAATTAATTCTGAATTAATTAATCAATTAATTCAATTAATCAATAAATTAATCTTTGCAGATATAATTTATTTTCTTAATTAAATTATATGACTTAATTAATTAGTAGAGAATTAATATTAATCTTGAGCAGCAACCATTCTTCTGAAAATCTTCTGAAAATTACTGTCAAGTATGAATCAATTCCACCACTTCAATGTTGACACTCGATGTACTGTCTGGTTCATGAGTGACTAACTTCCGTGACGTTTCTTCAAGTCTTGACCTTGATACTCTTGATTTTCTTCAGACTAAATCCTTGTAATTAATTGATACCCTGACGAGATCTCTGTCACTTGATTAAATCCACAATCCTGATTTATATCACTGAGGCTTGATCAATTTCTTGAGCTTCTTCCAGTGAATTAAGTCTTCAAGTCTGTAGATGAATAATGTTTCTTAACCCTTTGACAGATGTTACTATATGAGATCTCTCTGACGATAGATCCACTATTTACTTATTACATTCTTATTTGAGTTGAGTTAAATCCTCGAATATACAAATAGGCTATGCCATATGCCTTTCAGTTACCATCAGGCATCGGCTCTTTACCAGCACACCTCCTTCTTGGGGCCATATTATCATCCGAGGATTCAGAGTCTCTCTCAGTGTAAGGACCAGAAAATTCTTGATCCTCCGGGATAGGAGCCAAACCACGTATATATTGGGGACATCTGCCCTTGTGCTTCACTCTGATTAGCATGTCCATTTCCTTCAACCTCGGGGTTAAGGGGCATCCCATAGGGGGGTTAGTGGTCACAACAGTTGAATACTCATACCCAATGGGTCGAGAATTCACAGGTGTATGTAGCTGTTGAAGTTGGGAATTCGTCCCTTGAGGAGCCAGGGGAATCGTCTTTTGTGGTTGAGGCTCAGTTGCCCCTACCTGGGCTGCTCGTTGAACGGCTGCATAAGTCGAATGCGTAGGTATCTCCACCGTTGACGAAATCATTTGGGTCATCCCTGCTGGTGTTCCTTTAGGGGCGCTGTTTCCTCTCCGTGTTCTCGCCATGGTTGTTGTTATATTTTCCCACAGACAGCGCCAAATGTTATGGATTAAAAGCTAAGGTATATTAATTGTTGCTCTTACTACTAGGGTTCGTGAGCTTCGAGGCTCGATTTGACTGCTCTTGTGTCTCGTGACTCGATCTGCCTTAACAAGATGCCTACGTACCTTGCTGATTAAGGATCAAGTCAAAAAATGTAGTTCTACTTTGTGGGGTGAGACCCTTTATATAGGTATTGAAAGTCCTTGAATTGGACTAGAGTTAGGAGACTTGGTGGGCAAGTCTCTGAATTAGAATGGACTTTGGAGTCCTAAGAGGTAGGAAACCAATTCCTTATCCCATGAGGTTCCTTGGAGGCCAATCTTCAAGGAATTATATTTCTAAATGGACTTAATTCATCAGCTGATTTATCCCTTATTAATTAATTACGAAATTAATTAATATTCAGGGTTTTGGGCCCTTTTTAATGGGCCTAGCTGTCAGACCAATTCTGATATAATTAATGCAATATTAATTACGCAATCAGGGTTTATTTTATTCCCTATCAGATAGGTACCTCAGACTTAGATACATACGATTCTCCTTCCTCCAAGACCATGGGAGCATTGTTTCCATATTCTTCACTGTCATCTTCATCGTCTGTGTCATCCCAACTATTTTCCTCAGCAATATAAGCCTTTCCTTGTTGCTTCTTCATAAGTGCTTCATACTTAGCCTCAAGCTCCAAGTATGCCTTATCTTTCTTTACCCTTTTTGGCATTCTGCATTCCGTGACAAAATGATGAAGCGCATCACTTATTATAGCACCTAATCTTAGATCTGTCCACAGATTCTGATTTATTGCCACAATTTCCAGTTGCACTTGTCTGAGTTTTTCCCTTCCAGTTATTGTTGTAGGACATTTGACCTTTATCTTTGAAAGACCTTGGCTTTTTGAATGTTATATTTGAAAACCTTTTTGCCAAGTAAGCCATGGATTGGTCCATTTCATCCAATTCCTCAAGAGTATAGAACTCTTCTTCTCCTACTTCAAGAATGACTTGCTTTTGAGATTCCTTGATCTTCTACTCAACAGGTTGTATATCTCGAGTCTGAGATTCAGTTTCATCTTCTGTTATTTTCTGATCATTAGCTATCAAGGCACTTGACACATCCACAACATGTCCTTGACTTAGCTTTAATGATTTTCTTTACATCATCTCCAGCTCATAGGTTTTAAGAATGCCATATAAAACCTTCAAAGTTATTATCCCTAGATCTCTCCCTTCTCTTATATATTGCAGAGATCTTTTGTTCCAAATGGTCAAGAAGAGTAAGTAAGAATTTTAAGTTGACTTATTCAGCTTCATAGAATTTGTCATGCAACTACAAGTCATTTATCAATTTGTTGAACCTTTCAAAAACCTCAGTAATGCCTTCTTTAGGTTTGGCCATGAAACCCACATAATGTGAAATCAAAATCCTTCTCTAGTTTGACCTCACTTCCTCAGTACCTTCACAAAGCATTTTTATCTTCTCCAAGATCTGCTTGGATGACTCACAGTTAGACCCAATAATTTTTCACACGACACGAATACGACAGAAAAATTTAGAGTATGTGTTTACATTTTGAGTCACGACACGAAAAGGTACACGACACGAGATACACAACTAAGATATTATGTCGGATTTTTGTTTACCCTTTGGGTACACTACACGAGGTACGCGAAATATATATATTTTTAATTAGATGTTAATATTTATTATAAAATTAATATCTAAATTAATTAAATGTAAATATAAATCTGTATAATTATAATGAATACTTTAAAAATAATGCATGGCTTTATATTGTTGTAAGTATAAATGATTTAAATGTATATATTTCATATAATTATATATATATTATCTATAACATTAATATTAATATTTATTTACTTAACAAATTATATTAAAATTAATATTCAATTTTACACGAAACACGACATGATAACGACACGAAAATGGAGGTACACGAACACGAAAGTACACGAACCCTAAATAGGTCGTTTTTGTGTTTGACATTTGAGTATACGACACGAAAAGGTACATGACATGAGAGTACACAACACGAACGAATTTCCAAGTCTACTCATAGTGGATAATGTTGTTATACATGACATTATCTAGAGATTCAATTAGAATGAGTTGCAAGCTACTGACAAGTGCAACTTTCTCCTTTTCTGATTCAGTGTATGTAGATAGATCTTTAGGATCATAGTGACCAACATCATAGGAGTGAAGGGTCAATGCTTGAGAATTTCAAGATATAGTGGATGAGCCATCCCGGTGAACAACATCATTTTCTTCTTCTATAGAGTGTAGTTCACTTTGTCAAAGACATGAATCTTGATACTGCTAAGTTTTATTTATTCATACTTCCAAGATCTAGTACGTTTACTTTCAGTTTTTGCTTTGATACCACTTGTTGGGTATGAAATGCACACAGAAGGGGGCGTAGAAGGTTTTTTCTTGTTTTTACTTACTTAAAAACTTTGTTTGAATGTTTTTAAGATAATCAAGTTAAAGATGTTTTGCCACTTGAACTTAACAAACTAACTATATGTAGTGATAATCAAATAAAAGTCAAGCCAGAAACACAATTATCAAATCTCACTTGATTTATATTAAAATCAAATTCGTTGTGCTACAAATTTGTGTTCTTGAATAATAAGAACTTAGCTACTTCTCTTGAGAGATTACAAGATTTTCTAGATCTATTTTTGTTACCTATGAACTAAGGACCCGTGACATGCTTTATAAATCAACATGCACAGTTTACAGAACTTGCGCTAAAATAGACTAACACATTTTCTAAAGTCCTTTTATCTATATCCATTTTAAGTGCATCAAATCTGCATATAATTTTCTAGGTCTTTGACCCTCCTTTTGTCCAGTTCATCTTGACCCTTGATCTTGCACTCCTCAAGCTGCATTTGTAGACTTTCCATTTCAGTGATAAAATATTTTGTTGACTTATAATCTTGAATCTTCAAGTTGGTTGCATTCTATAATTTGAGATCTTATCGAGATCTTCATTACTTTCTAGAGATATCTCATATCGACATGTAAAATGACTTATCAAAATCTCTATTTCTCTACAAGAATTATGACTTGTCGATATCTCTAGTCCTCTATATGTAGTTTGACTTATCGATATCTCAATTTCTCTTCCTGCAGTTTTAACTTCTCGATATCTCCAGTTCTCTACATGCAGTTTTGACTTATCGATAACTTCACTTTTCTACATGCAGTTTTGACTTATCAATATCTTAACTTCTCTACATGCAATTTTGACTTTTCGATATCTCCAGTTCTCTACATGAGGTTTTGACTTAACGATATCTCCACTTCTCTACATATACTTTTAACTTCTTTACAAGTAGATTGACATCTCTACAAGTTTATCAGACTTCTCTACAAGCTTATCTGACTTTTTTACAAGCTTATCTGACTTCTCGATATAACTTGATATGTGACTTCTTGACGTCTGACTTCTTGACATTTGACTTTGAACATTTTTCAACCCACGACATTATTCTTCACCAAGCAGTTTATCTTCATTCTGATACATGATGAGACTTGATCTTCTTCCAGAAATTTATTCCTAACTTGTTGGTTGTTTATTGAAAAATACTCCAATCTAGTCTACTTATTAATTTTACAAACTCGAGAAACGTCATCACATAATACATAAAATTACAAGTCAAGTAAATCTTGGGATTGTCAAAGTGATTTAATCTTGTTATGTAAAGGAATGTCTTGCACAACATATACCAATATTACAAACTTTTTAGATTTTTCGGTGATCAATGAAAAATATTAAGGTTGTGTTTGTATTAAGAATTTTTCCAGCCAGGCTCTTATATATTATTTTTAAATATCAAATCAAGGATGGTTTGTATTGCACACCAATTTTGATAGATATAAATAATGATGGTTTTAGATTGTGAAAAACGGTTTGGAGGCAATGTGTTGGTACAAAATCCCTTAATAACCCAAAAAATTGAACTACCCATCTAGAAGAATTTTGATACGAGAAGGTATAATTTTGTGGAGCATTTAGCATTGAGGATGGCAAACATGTTCTTACAGCATTGGTTGCTCATAAACCCTCGAACAAGGATGGTCTTTACATTAGACAGGCTTGTCTAAATAATTAGACAAAGAAATTTATGTTGTCAGGGGAGCTAAGAGTTTTCTTATTTTCTATTAGTTAGGCTTTGAAATTAATGGATTCTAGTCGAATAGAGTTGGTGTGATTTGATAAAACCTTTATGTTATGGAGACTTGGAAGTTTCATTCACGCAACAAAACCTTGTATAAGTTGAATGATGGGGAATGAGAAGAGCAAGTGAAAATTAAAGACCGCAAGTAGCTGTGTTTTTTTTCAAGTTACCGTTGGGTAGAATCTCTGTTGATGAAAGGCTCTGTCATTCCAACTTACCAGGGACTAACTCTGGTTATTGATATATAAATTTTAATTTATAAACCATGTATATAATGAGCTTTACAAAGTTTATTGTTCTTGCATCTTACGATACTACTATGGGATTTGATTGAAAAAATAGCTCAGTATTTTCTTCCAGAATAGCATTGGTTCTATTCACTACATGAAAATCCATTCCTTTAGACACCAGTTTGAACGTGTGCCCCCTCTGGTAGTAACTGATCCTGTTTCACCAGTTGATGAGGAGGTACCAGCCTTTCACTATTCTTTCCATGGAAATGGAGAAAAGTAACCTTCCAATGGCACTATAAACGGCATTATTATAGGCGAACTCCGCTTGAGACAATACCACATCACACTACTTTGGCTTGTCCCGAAAAATACAACGAATTAAATATTCCAAAGTGCGGTTGACAACCTATGTCTGACCATCCGTTTGTGGATGGGCAGTGCTACTATATTGTAATGAGGAATCAAACAACTTCCATAATGTTCGCCAAAAATGTCCAAGAAATCTATTGTCCCTATCAGATGTGATAGTTTTAGGCAAGCCATAAAGGTGAACCACTTCTTTGAAAAATAGTTTAGCCACCGCCATTGCATCTGAAGTATATCTATAAGGTATTAAATGAGCCAACTTTGAAAACCTGTCAATGGCAACAAACACAGAATCCATCCCGCTTTGTGTTCGAGGAAAACCCAACACAAAATCCATAGACCAAACCTCCCATATATTTCCAGAAATATGTAAAGGCTTCTAAGTCATGTATTTTGAGAATTCCCTTTGGAATTTTAACAAACATAACAATTTTGCACGAACCTTGTAATATCTCGAAGAAAATGTGGTCAAAAGAAAATTTCACAAACCGCCGCGATAGTTTTATCCCTCCAAAGATGGCCAGCAAGCCCTCCACCATGCAAATCCTGAATGACCATTTCTCATAATGATGTTCGAGGAAGACAAAGTTGATTGCCATACATTAAAAATGCATTATGAACATAAAAATCACATTAAGGGTTCCTGGCAATACCACTCTCCCAAATATTTCTGAAGTCCTCATCACCAACATAACAATCTTTTAAAACTTCAAAACCAATAATTTCTTGTCGCAACGTGACTGAAAAACTTGCCCGACGACTTAGGCCATCAGCCATAATATTTTGAACCCCGGACTTATATTGTAGGCGGAGAGGAAATTTCTGCAAGAACTGGCACCACCTTGCGTGCATGTCTTTACTAATCCATTTTTTACTATTCAAATAATTTAAAGGCTCGTGATCAGAATAAAGAATTATTATTTACCCCCAAGATAGTGCTCACATACTTTCAAACCTCACATAACGGAATAAATTCTTTATCATATGTACTCCACTTTTGCCTCTCGTCACTGAGCTTCTCACTAAAATAACTTAGAGACTTGCGTTTCTGAGATAAAACAACACTAATACCCACACCATTAGCATCACAATCAGCCTTGAAAAACTTTTCAAAATTGGGTAAAGCTAAAACAGATGCAGTATACAATTTTTGCTTTAATATAGCGAAACTTTTATCTGCCTCATCACCTCAGTTAAACTTTCCTTTCTTCATACATTCCGTAATAGGTGACAGTATAGCGCTAATGTAATAACCCTAATTTTTGGAATTTTTGAAACCCTTATGAATAGTGTTTTTGCTGATTATGCTGAATAAGAAAACTTTTCATGCCACACTATGTAGAGGTTCTTTTATTGTCATTCTGAGATCTTATTAGTACTCTATATGGTATATAAGTGTATGTAAAAATCGTCAGAATCCAAATTCGAACACTTTGATTTTTCCCGAAAATCCACCAGATACCGAAAGAATTGAGTATAAGGTAACAGGATAAAAAGGATTTAAATTCAAAGAGTATAAGAGAGGATCATAAAAGGAATGTAATGTATTGAGAAAGGTTAAGAAAATCCAAGTAATAAGATCCCGGGTATGATCCCTCAAACGATAAACGAGAACGAAAGTTAAGCGAACCGTATAACAGATCAGCGGTCATTAGCCAAGTAATTAGGAGCTAATCAAAGAGGTTAGTGATGATGATGTCATTACACCAACAAGAAGAGGACAAGTGTGGGAAGATGACATAGGAGGATGACATAAGCATGACCAAAAGGGAAGGAAGTGTTGGTTGATTATAAACCACACAAATTTTACCATGGTTAAAAGGTAATTAAGCAAAACAAAAACAAAACAATCAAGCCAAGGCAAAACAAATCACAAAATACAAAGTGACTTCACCTTTCCATCAAGAAGCTCTCAGCTTCATCTCTTTTTCAAAGAAAGAAAAACTAAAATTCAAGTTCCAAGCCTTGTTAATTAGTGAGGTAATTATCTAAGGTTCCTTGTACATAGATATAGATATCCTATAAGTCTAAGCTTCAAATTCCTTCACAATCTCTTCCTATAATTCATGGAAGAAGAGAGTGAATAATGTTTTTCAAGAACTTGAAATTTTGATCTTGTGTTTTTGTTTAGATAAAGCTTTAGTAAGGATTTTCCAAGGTTGTTTGAAGCTCATTGGTTACTCCTACTCACAAGGAAGGTCTAATCTCTTAACCTAGCATAATTATTGAATTTTAAGAGCTTGTTATGAGTAGTATAGTTCATGAGAGGCATGATTATTGTGTATTTAGAGATTGGTTGGTTTTGTGATGTTTTTGGAGTTGTAAATCTTGATTAGTAGTTAATGAACTTAAGTAAGCTCTTAGTTCATGATTGAGAAGTAGTATAAATTGGAAATCTTGAGATGTTGGGGTTGTTATAGTAGTGTATGGATGGAGTTTGGTTGTAGTAATGATTGTGGATTGATTGTGGATTGATTTGGAGTAGTATAAAATTTGGTAATCGCGTAAACATAGTCATCGTAATGCCCGATTTACTTTAGACTGTTTTTGTTCTTAACTTCAGGACCCGTGAACTCACTGTTAGGTTTTGACCATTTCCATGATCAGATAGTTCATGTTACGAGCTTCGTTTTGATATGTAGTTCGCTTGAATCCGATATACGGTTTAGGAGAAACGACCATTTTAAGTAACGGCGTTTCGCGAACGAACCATTACCCCTCGCCTTGTTTTGAAACCTTGGTTAAGGCCCTTAAATGACTAATTGAAATTTAAAACAATTATGTAAAGTGGATTAGGTAGTTGGGAGGGTACTCGCGAAAGAATCGCCTTAAAACCCTTAATGGTTAATTTATTAAAAATGGTAGAGCCGAGGGTACTCGAGCGACTTAAGTGAATCGTTAAGCGCAAAAGCGAGCGTTAGAGTATAGTTGGTTAAAGTGTAGATTCTTAAGCGACTTTGGTTTAATTCCAACTTATATGTTGTTTATAGGTTACCAGGCTCATCCCAGGCCTTTTACCACCCTAAGTCGCTCAGAAAAGTTTTCTACCCGTTATACTGTTGTTGTGATGTATATATGTATATACATTATCTTGTGATAGATGCATGTTGGTTAATTAGCAAATCTTGTGATATATTGGAGCATGCTGATATGGTTTATATGCATGTCTGTTTCGAAATCTTGATATGTAATTGTTGATTCAATTGCTTATAATTGCATAATACCTATGCTAGAGATAAGCAGTAGTTGCGTATACCCTTAATATAGGGGACCTAAAGGCGAACATTTTCTAAAACCGGGAGTCGATGTTCCCGAGTATATTATATATATATTTATATATATATATATTGATATAGTTTCAAAACTATTAATCGAATAAGGTTTATTCGATAACTTTATATTTTTATTAATGAATATTACTTTGAATATTCATTCGAGGACTTATGACTCCGTTTATTTTATTTAATGAATATTACTTTGAATATTCATTCGAGGACTTATGACTCCGTTTATTTTATTTAATGAATATTATTCTAAATATTCATTCGAGGACTTATTACTCCGTTTATTTTATTTAATGAATATTATTTTGAATATTCATTCGAGAACTAATGACTCCGTTTATTTTATTTAATGAATATTATTTTGAATATTCATTCGAGGACTAACGACTCTGTTTATTCTATCTAATGAATATTATTTTGAATATTCATTCGAGGACTTATGACTCCGCTTATTTACTAAATAATATTCTTTATTTTATTAAAGAATAATGTTTCGATAATCAAACTTATTTTCGATTATTTAAATAAAGATCATACTTTCGTATAAGTATATCTTTGGTTATTAATATTCATTTCAAATATGAGTTTTAAAACTTCTACTTCAATTATTTTTATAAAGATTATTCTTTATGGGAATATTATTTAAATAATAATATTCAGATATTTTCTAATATATTGGGACTGATTTATTTTATTAAATCAGCATTACTCCAAACATTCTTAAAAATGTTTTCGAGTCTTCAAAATGATTTTTAAAAGTTAGGGCGGATCCCAAAACTCATTTTTATATTTAAGATCCTCCTTTCGAAGGGGATTTAAATACTCGCTCAAAACCTGAGGGATCCGGCTATGTGGTGTATTTTACATTCGCAACGAGGTTGATGTTTTGAGAAAACAGTTTGATTACTTGCCCAATGTTCGGGAAGTAAGCCCATCTAATTGAGTCGGCATAAGCGACAGGCCGGGGTACGGTCTATCAAAGTGTAAGTGGCTGGGTGGCAGTCCATCAACGCGTAAGAGGCCGGGTGGCGGTCCAGCACAAGGTCCTAATGAGGCCAGGGTGATGACCGATGGGGGATTAATCCATCTACTAGTTGAAAAGGTTACTTGTTGGTATCTTTTCCTGATCAGCAAGATATCAGGTTTATGCCAAGGTTTTCTCCTTTCCAAATTTATTGGATATTGCAACTCTGTTTATAATTTTCATAACAGAGGTTTTCAAGGAGTGTATGAAATGTATATATATATAGGTGCATATATATATATCGGGACTTAATGAAGTATCTCGTAACTTCATTCTTTTAAATGATATTTCAAAGATTGAATCTATTCAAGTCTTATCTTGTGGTCTCATCTATGGGATGAACTTTTGAAACTAATTATAACTTGAACGGTGGTAGTTCAAGTAGTATTCAGAAAAGATATAAGTATATTGGAGTATCTTGTAACTTCATCTTTTGAATTTATATCTAGTAAATGATTATCTTATGCATATCAAAGATTTTCAGAAAAACATTGAGACAAGGTTAGATATATGAGATCACCTTGCAATGATATTTTTTCTATAGTTATAAACTGGAACTCTGTGTATATTATACATGTCAGAGTATTTCAAAGATTGTGAAAAGTGTATATATATATATACTGAATATTTTGCGACGTGGTCGCATTAAGATATCAAACTTTGTTCATTTCTTCTTGACCAAGACTTTCATGAGTACTATAAGAATGCTCATATATTGTTAATTATTATACATATTATTTCCGTGGGCTTGTTGCTCACCCTTGCTTTCTTCTTCATCACACAACAACAGATAGAAAAGATGAACATGACCAAGCTTCTAATTCGCAAGCGGTTAGGAAATGTTCCGCAGTTTTCTGGAAGCATTGATGTCGTCGTAGCTGAGGTAGGAACTACCAATAGGCTAGGCTTTCAACTATTGACGAACCAGACTTATGTATATTATGAATTGTAATAATGGCAAAGAATATGTAAATTATACAGAAACCCTTTTTAGGTGAAATGGTTTATAATTGTGGAATAAAATGACTTGTGTTATTTTTGGTTTTCATCTCTGAGACTATAACTTGTGGTGTGTATGTGTATATTGTGGGGTCACAGTACGCACTAGTTGGTTGACTGTTAAGATCAAGTATTGATAAGGGAAATGGAACTCGTGACAACTTGAATCCCTGACCCCGGATTTGGGGGTGTTACAGAAATGGTATCAGAGCCAAGCGTTATAAACCTCAGAGATGATGTGACGTTAAAATAATAAGTTCACTAAGATAATAAGGACACTTGCCAAGTTCATAGTCGGACTACCTAACGTAGTACTGACAGTTAAAACCCTTATGGGAACCCTTATAAATATCGTGATAGAAGCGTAGTCCGTTATCGTATATGGTAGCGGGACTCCAAATCCTGAGGTTGAGGAGCAACAACGCGATGATGTTTTATTAATTATTGGAGATCAGATTGTGGATTCGATAGAGCGTCCTAAAACGGGACCGGATGATGTTCATATTGAGGATGTAGCGGTTAAGGATGTTGTCCTAGAAGGGATTATTGCTGAGAAGGATCCTGTGGAGGATCCTGACAAGAATGAATAAAGGACCACTGAGGAATTGATGACCATGGTTAGGGCGACTACCAGAGGTAGGATTGGCCGGTCACTACCGGAGGTTCGTTCAAGTTTGTAAAGATAGTAGTCCCTTTAACGCGGCTTACTCGTAAGACTGAGAAGTTCGAATGGACAGAGAAATGCGAGAACAGCTTTTAAGAACTGAAGCAAAGGTTGGTGATGGCCCCTATGATGGCGTTTCCGGATGGAAAAGGAGATTTTGTGATGTGTAGTGACGATGCGCATAAGAAATTAGGGTGCTTCTTATACAGCACAACAAGGTAATCGCGTACGCGTCAAGACAATTAAGGGAATATAAAATTCGATATCCTCACCCAAGAGCTTGGGCTCATGGCAATAGTTTTGCCTTAAAGATTTGAGGCACTACTCATATGGAGAGAAGTGCAAGATTTACATAAGCTATAAGTGCTCTAGTGCATTTTTACGCAGAAAGAGCTCAACATGCGCCAGAGGAGGTGGTTAGAGCTAATCAAGGATTACGATTATGAGATTCTTTATCATCCAGGGAAAGCCAAAATGGTGGCTAATACCCTTAGTATAAAGGAGAGACTCAAGATGAAAATGTCTTGGGAGAGTTGATAAGAGATTTTGAGAAAATGGAAGTAGAAGTGAAGGTAACCGGAGCCGGTACCGAAACGCTGTTTGAGATTGCAATACAGCCCGAATTATCGAAAAAGATCATATTGTGCCAAGAAAAAGTGATGAATGAAGGCAGAGAGTCAATGACTGGAGAAGAGATTAATACTAAGAAAGATGATAAGGGAATAACGAGGTATTCCTACAGAATTTGGGTTCCAAACGTTTAAGAGCTTAAGGACTGGATCTTAGATGAAATCCATAGCTCGAGGAATAAGATTTAGGGCAAACCCCGAATGTGATAGTCAGGGAGGTTGCCATTAAGAAAGAAGGATCCCATAACATAATGAAGTGGAAAACAAGGACTTTAACGTATAAGATAACCCCAAGTATGGGAGAAGGATGAAACATTTCATACTAAGGAAACAGAAAGTCGAGTAAGGAAAGAAGACCTGAGACGGTACTCCTATACGGCAATTCATGGACCTGTCTAAAAAGAACTTAGACTATTATCCCCAACCACCACCCTGAGGAGACAGTGCGGTGGGAAATTCTTTCAGGACCTTTAAGTCGCTAAGCTCTCAGAGTTCCAAGGAACAAGCGAACCCAGTAGAGGCGAGAGCCTGGCTAAAGGAAATATAGGAATCATTTGAGATTCTAAATGATGGACGAATCACAAAAGACTGTTTTTGTCACTTACCCTCCTAAGAGAGAGGCCACCCGCTGGTGAAAGACCAAGAAAGGCACGGAGCCAGAGGTTAGAATAAACTGATTAAAGTTTAGTCAATTGTTTTCGGGAAAGTACTTCCCAAGGTTATAGAGATAGTGTAAAAGCTTAAGAGCCAGAACAAAGGTAGACGAGTATGATGAATTATGAATCTAAGTTATAAAAGTTGTCAAGATTCATTCTGAGGACACGAATCCAGAATGACGGGATGTTTGAAATCAATCTTATGTTTTGTTGGTTCATGAAATAATGATAAGAGAAAGGAAAATAAAAAAATTGAAGTGGAAAGGAATATAAAGGAAACAGAGTTTGAGGAATCATAGGGAGTTGGGTATGGGGAAACCCTAAAGACTCGTAGCAATAGAAATAGAAAAGTATGTAATCGTCAGGATGAGGGTGACTCACCATGAGTTAAAAATTGATGGTTGAAGGTATAAGAGATACATATATTTTATCCCCTGTAAGTTGGGAGGATTTGAGGAAATCTTGAGATAGTTCGAAGGATAAATAATGAGACGCGGATAGACTGAGGAGACAAGAAAGTAAGAAATTAGGAAAATTGGATGAAGGAAGTGACCTTCAAGAATGTGAAGTGTAAGACCGGTGGCTTGATGCCCAAAAAGGGAGACACCAAGTATAGAAGATATCTCAACATTGAGATGACTGTTGAGATAAACAACAAAAGTAAATGAGGATTTAGTAAAAAGAAGTTCACATTGAACACGACCAATATCTTCCAGAACATCCTGTTATCATTACCAAATTAGGCAAGAAAAGTGGATAACCGTTGTTATCTTTTGGAGGCCATATGGATTGAACTTATTTTAAATAAGGATGCTATCGTGAAATTGGTATAGACTATCGAGGTGGGAATGATTGAATAAGATAATCTATCAAGGATATATGACTTGATTTATCCATGGAAGGATGCAAGTACCTTTTTAAAGGTGGAATTAAGGATATAACTTCGATAACTTGAGATGAACCCTAGGGGAATGCATAAAGGTTGGCATTTCACCCTTAATAGGGACATTATGAGTTTGGGTAGTATGGAATGAAGGACTAAAGTAACAACAACCTTTAAAGATCAGTAGAGAAATTTTTCAGAAGTAAATAGACAATGGTTCTAGTATTAGTAAATGGTATTTTGATATGCCCTGTATCTAGGGAATACAGGAGGAACGATTCAAGGATAACCTTAGAGGTTTTACAAGGAAAAAGGTAATATTCAAAGTTCTCGAGAATAGAAATTTTGATAAAGGAAATGTGACGCAATTATAATAATGCCAGGTGGGCACGTATTGAACCATAAGAAAGTATAGATCGACCCAATGAAGGTCGAGATTGGTGAAAACGAGAAGGACCCAAGGTAAGAGACGTCCTAAGTATGATCGAGAGTCAGTTGTGATAATGTTCACATCTAAAGACTAAGGCAGTGACTTATGGAAAAATGGTGATTTTTTTATCACAAGGACTTAAGAAAAGCATTTTTACATAGGCAGTGATTGAAATGAGGAAGAAAATTTATTTGGAGGTGGTTAAAATGACATTGATTGTAAGGAAATTTTACTATCAGGAAAGGCCAAAGAGGTGGCCGACACTTTAATTGTAAGAGGATAATTATAGGCGCTCATACCAGAGGAATACAGTGATGATGGTTGAAGCCGTGAAGGTTGTATTATGGTTTGGAAGATTGACATTCCTTCTGATGACTGTGCAATACCCAACCGTAATAGTAGTTTGGTAAAGGTTTAATTCGTGTAATCGCCATGAGCGGGCTATCTATCTTAGAAGGTACTATCTTGAGATAAGCCAGGACCATGTTACGAAATGACTAAATGAACCTTTGAGATGCATGTCTCCCAATAAAGACATATGGTTAATAATGGTATTAACCTGCTATCGTTGCTTTGATTGAAACTCTTCTATAATTTTATCTGCTTCATGCATGAAAGTACGTCAGGATCTGGAGTGTTCTTCATGAATTATGAATGGTGATTATGTTAACTCCTTAGAAGAATTGGATACGATAGCTATGGACTTTGTATGGTTAGATATTAAGATTTCATGGAAAACGAATGACTACAGTAGGTCAACGGTGGGCCATAGTAATGCAGGAATGATTCTGCAAGTAATGAGCCGATTACTTACAACCGTGAGAGTTGTATTTGAATGGATGTTGAGAGTGAGTACCACTAATCGGGTCGTGGTGGTGTATAAGTTATCATTGATAGACTAATTAAGTGGATTATCTACCTATTGAATACTTATTCCTTCTTATCAATAGAGAGTCGTATTACTATACGAGGACGGTAGCGGTGCAAGCATAGGATTCTAGTAACGATGATGTCTAGAATGAGACCCCAGATTCGATTTTCGATGATGAGGGAGTTTCAAAGGTGATTGAGTATAAGCTCGAGGAAGAGCATGGGTCCATAGAATGATGGACGATATAGCAAAAATAATTAGGCATGTGAAATGCGATGCTATAATACCTGATGCTGATATATATGTGCGTATATGTTTTGTTCTCATATGACAAACCTCTATAGTTCAGGGGTAGATTCCAAGCCAGATATTTTGTGGCAGTATATTTTATATGTATACAATTCTCTTTAATTCATTCTTTTCTCTCCTTTTCATTTTATATAATCTGAGAAGAACAACCCTTCCAGAAGGGGAGGTATTGCCGAATGACTATCTATCTGTGTGATAGAAGCCTAGTAGGATACCACATGTTGTTTAATTGCTTGTCAAGTACTAAAGGCTGGCCATCTTCTGTACTAACTATGCAATAGAACAAGTGTTCATGATCATAGTGATCCCTCAATAAATTCTTTTACTTCTGTACGGAAGATAGTAACGCTTACGAACAAGAAAAGAAGGAGTATTGAGAAGCAAAAGCTATAATGCTAGAAGCTATGATGAGGGTCTGTGCAATAAACTTGAAAGAATTTGGAATGTTCACTTAACACAGATTGAGTTTTCTTACAATGATAGATGATATGTCAGTATTGAGATGTCGCCTTATGAGATCCTTGAGGGAAGACAATGTCCATCTCCCTTATGTTAGGATGAAGTTGTAGAGCGCAAAATGCTCGGACCCGCAGTAGTCCAAAGGACCAAGGATAGAATAGATCTAATCAGAGGACGGCTGGTAGTAGCCCAAGATGGACATAAGGAGTATGTTGATTTGACTCGAAAGGACAAAGAGTATGAAATAGGGGACCTAGTAATGTTAAAGGTATCCCTTGGAAAGGATGGATGAGGTTCAAAAAGAAAGGAAAGCTAAGCCCACGAATTGTTGGACCCTTGGATATATAAAGACGTATTGGGAAGTTAGCATATGAGCTAGCCCTACCCCCGAACATGTAGCAAGTTCATAACGTGTTCCACGTATCAATGTTAAGAAAGTGTAATTCGGATGCCAGAAAAATAGGGGCATATGAGCGCATAGACATGCAACCAGACGTAACCTATATGGAGCAACCAGGAAGGGTTATAGATCAAAAAGGGACAAGTGCTTAGGAGAAGGGTTATCAAGCTAGTCAGAGTTGGTGGTAGAACCACAATGTGGGAAAATTGACTTGAGAGTTAGAAAGTGCAATGCTAAGAAAGTATCCCAATTCATTTTTATCTGATTCCGGGACAAAATCCTTTTAAGGAGGGGAGACTGTAATAACCCCAATTTTTGGAATTTTTGAAACCCTTATAAATAGTGTTTTTGCTGATTATGCTGAATAAGAAAACTTTTCATGCCACACTTTGTAGATGTTCTTTTATTGTCATTCTGAGATCTTATTAGTACTCTATATGGTATATAAGTGTATGTAAAGATCGTCAGAATCCAAATTCGAACACTTTGATTTTTCCCGAAAATCCACCAGATACCGAAAGAATTGAGTATAAGGTAACAGGATAAAAAGGATTTAAATTCAAGGAGTATAAGAGAGGATCATAAAAAGAATATAATGTATTGAGAAAGGTTAAGGAAACCCAAGTAATAAGATCCCGGGTATGATCCCTCAAACGATAAACGAGAACGAAAGTTAAGCGAACCGTATAACAGATCAGTGGTCATTAGCCAAGTAATTAGGAGCTAATCAAAGAGGTTAGTGATGATGATGTCATCACACCAACAAGAAGAGGACAAGTGTGGGAAGATGACATAGGAGGATGACATAAGCATGACCAAAAGGGAAGGAAGTGTTGGTTGATTATAAACCACACAAATTTTACCATGGTTAAAAGGTAATTAAGCAAAACAAAAACAAAACAATCAAGACAAGGCAAAACAAATCACAAAATACAAAGTGACTTCACCTTTCCATCAAGAAGCTCTCGGCTTCATCTCTTTTTCAAAGAAAGAAAAACTCAAATTCAAGTTCCAAGCCTTGTTAATTAGTGAGGTAATTATCTAAGGTTCCTTGTACATAGATATAGATATCCTATAAGTCTAAGCTTCAAATTCCTTCACAATCTCTTCCTATAATTCATGGAAGAAGAGAGTGAATAGTGTTTTTCAAGAACTTGAAATTTTGATCTTGTGTTTTTGTTTAGATAAAGCTTTAGTAAGGATTTTCCAAGGTTGTTTCAAGCTCATTAGTTACTCCTACTCACAAGGAAGGTATAATCTCTTAACCTAGCATAATTATTGAATTTTAAGAGCTTGTTATGAGTAGTATAGTTCATGAGAGTCATGATTATTTTGTATTTAGAGATTGGTTGGTTTTTTGATGTTTTTGGAGTTGTAAATCTTGATTAGTAGTTAATGAACTTAAGTAAGCTCTTAGTTCATGATTGAGAAGTAGTATAAATTGGAAATCTTGAGATGTTGGGGCTGTTGTAGTAGTGTATGGATGGCGTTTGGTTGTAGTAATGATTGTGGATTGATTGTGGATTGATATGGAGTAGTATAAAATTTGGTAATCGCGTAAACATAGCCGTCGTAATGCCCAATTTACTTTAGACTGTTTTTGTTCTTAACTTCAGGAACCGTGAACTCACTGTTAGGTTTTGACCATTGCCATGATCAGATAGTTCATGTTACGAGCTTCGTTTTGATATGTGGTTTGCTTGAATCCGATGTACGGTTTAGGAGAAACGACCGTTTTAAGTAACGGTGTTTCGTGAATGAACCATTACCCCTCGCCTTACTTTGAAACCTTGGTTAAGGCCCTTAAATGACTAATTGGAGTATAAAACAATTATATAAAGTGTATTAGGCAGTTGGGAGGGTACTCGCGAAAGAATCGCCTTAAAACCCTTAATGGTTAATTTATTAAAAATGGTGGAGCCGAGGGTACTCGAGCGACTTAAGTGAATCGTTAAGCGCAAAAGCGAGCGTTAGAGTCTAGTTGGTTAAAGTGTAGATTCTTAAGCGACTTTGGTTTAATTCCAACTTATATGTTGTTTATAGGTTACCAGGCTCGTCCCAGGCCTTTTACCACCCCTAGTCGCTCAGGCAAGTTTCCTACCCGTTATACTGTTGTTGTGATGTATATATATATATGCATTATCTTGTGATAGATGCATGTTGGTTAATTAGCAAATCTTGCGATATATTGGAGCATGCTGATATGGTTTATATGCATGTCTATTTCGAAATCTTGATATGTAATTGTTGATTCAATTGCTTATAATTGCATAATACATATGCTAGAGATAAGCAGTAGTTGCGTATACCCTTAATATAGGGGACCTAAAGGCGAACATTTTCTAAAACCGGGAGTCGATGTTCCCAAGTATATTATATATATATTTATATATATATATATATTGATATAGTTTTTAAAACTATTAATCGAATAAGGTTTATTCGATAACTTTATTTTTATTAATGAATATTACTTTGAATATTCATTCGAGGACTTATGACTCCGTTTATTTTATTTAATGAATATTACTCTGAATATTCATTCGAGGACTTATGACTCCGTTTATTTTATATAATGAATATTCATTCGAGGACTTATGATTCCGTTTATTTTATTTAATGAATATTATTTTGAATATTCATTCGAGGACTTATGACTCCGTTTATTTTATTTAATGAATATTATTTTGAATATTCATTCGAGGACTTACGACTCCGTTTATTCTATTTAATGAATATTATTTTGAATATTCATTCGAGAACTTACGACTCCGTTTATTCTATTTAATGAATATTATTTTGAATATTCATTCGAGGACTTATGACTCCGCTTATTTACTAAATAATATTCTTTATTTTATTAAAGAATAATGTTTCGATAATCAAGCTTATTTTTGATTATTTAAATAAAGATTATACTTTCGTATAAGTATATCTTTGGTTATTAATATTCATTTCAAGTATGAGTTTTAAAACTTCTACTTCAATTATTTTTATAAAGATTATTCTTTATGGGAATATTATTTAAATAATATTCAGATATTTTCTAATATATTGGGACTGATTTATTTTATTAAATCAGCATTACTCCAAACATTCTTAAAAATGTTTTCGAGTCTTCAAAATGATTTTTAAAAGTTAGGGCGGATCCCAAAACTCATTTTTATATTTAAGATCCTCCTTTCGAAGGGGATTTAAATACTCGCTCAAAACCTGAGGGATCCGACTCTGTGGTGTATTTTACATTCGCAACGAGGTTGATGTTTTGAGAAAACAGTTTGATTACTTGCCCAATGTTCGGGAAGTAAGCCCATCTAATTGAGTCGGCATAAGCGACAGGCCGGGGTACGGTCTATCAAAGTGTAAGTGACTGGGTGGCAGTCCATCAACGCGTAAGAGGCCGGGTGGCGGTCCAGCACAAGGTCCTAATGAGGCCAGGGTAATGACCGGTGGGGGATTCATCCATCTACTAGTTGAAAAGGTTACTTATTGGTATCTTTGCCTGATCAGCAAGATATGAGGTTTATGCCAAGGTTTTCTCCTTTCCAAATTCATTGGATATTGCAACTCTGTTTATAATTTTCATAACATAGGTTTTCAAGGAGTGTATGAAATATATATATATATATATATATATATATATATGTGCATATATATATCGGGACTTAATGAAGTATCTCGTAACTTCATTCTTTCAAATGATATTTCAAAGATTGAATCTATTCAAGTCTTATCTTGTGGTCTCATCTATGGGACGAACTTTTGAAACTAATTATAACTTGAACGGTGGTAGTTCAAGTAGTATTCAGAAAAGATATAAGTATATTGGAGTATCTTGTAACTTCATCTTTTGAACTTATATCTAGTAAATGATTATCTTATGCATATCAAAGATTTTCTAGAAAAACGTTGAGACTAGGTTAGATATATGAGATCACCTTGCAACGATATTTTTATACAGTTATAAACTGGAACTCTGTGTATATTATACATGTCAGAGGATTTCAAAGATTGTGAAAAGTATATATATATATACTGAATATTTTGCGACGTGGTCGCATTAAGATATCAAACTTGGTTTATTTCTTCTTGACCAAGACTTTCATGAGTACTATGAGAATGCTCATATATTATTAATTATTATACATATTATTTCGGTGGGCTTGTTGCTCACCCTTGCTTTCTTCTTCATCACACAACAACAGATAGAAAAGATGAACAGGACCAAGCTTCCAATTCGTAAGCGGTTAGGAAACGTTCTGCAGTTTTCTGGAAGCATTGATGCCGCCGTTGCTGAGGTAGGAACTACCAATAGGCTAGGCTTTCAATTATTGATGAACCAGACTTATGTATATTATGAATTGTAATAATGGCAAAGAATATGTAAATTATTCAGAAACCCTTTTTAGGTGAAATGGTTTATAATTGTGGAATAAAATGACTTGTGTTATTTTTGGTTTTCATCTCTGAGACTATAACTTGTGGTGTGTGTGTGTATATTGTGGGGTCACAGTACGCAGTAGTTGGTTGACTATTAAGATTAAGTATTGATAAGGAAAATAGAACTCGTGACAACCCGAATCCCCGACCCCGGATTTGGGGGTGTTACAGCTAAAATCTTTGATGAAGCACCTATAGAAAGTTGAAAGCCCATGAAAACTATTAACCTCTGAAATTGTTCTAGGAGTAGGCCAATCCCGAATTGCTTTTATTTTAGAATCATCTACCTGAATTCCATCAGCACCAATAATATACCCCGAATATAATAATTTGTTGGTCATGAAGCTACACTTTTTATGATTAACATACAACTTGTATTCCCATAGTGTTGTTAAAACTTCTCGCAAATGTAAGACATGCTCCTATGTCAGATTATAGATCAAAATATCGTCAAAGTAAACAACCACAAATTTACCAATAAAGGGTTTTAATACTTAGTGCATTAGCCGCACAAAGGTGCTCGGTGCATTAGAAAGTGCAAAAGGCATCACCAACCACTCAAAGAAGTCTTCTTTTATTTTGAAAGCATTCTTCCATTCATCTCCCGGCCTGATTCGAAGCTGATGGTACCCATTCTTCAAATCTAGATTAGTAAACCATTTAGACCCATGTAATATGTTCAACATATCACTAATCCTCAAAATTGAAAATTTATATCCCACCATAATTTTATTCATAGAACGACTATCCATACACATCCTCCAAGTTCCACCCCCCCCCCCTTTGGTGTTAGAAAATCAAGTACAGCACACAGACTCAAACTCTCTTGGCTATGTCCCTTGCGCAACAACTCCTCTACATTTTCTTTCAAAATCTCACTCTCTTCAAGACACATTCGATAATATGGGAGATTAGGTAAACTAGCTCTTGGAATCAAGTCAATACAATGCTGGATATCTCTCATAGATAGTAATCCATCAGGAACTTCTTCGGGCATCACCTCTTTAAATTCAAACATTAATGACATTAACAACTCTGGAATATTTCCCACTTCTTCATCACAAGATATTTCTTATTTTGACACCAAAGTAAAAATATGTCGTGTCTCTTTTGCCTGTGCCTCAAAATCATGAGTTACAATAATGGAGTTCTTTTGCCTCAACGAGTTACATTTTTATTGTAAAGGTAGTAAAGTAAATCATACTCCCCCTTTCTCCAAATTATATTGATTACTTTTTTCATAATGTTGAGCATCCACATCATACTGCCATTGTCTCGCAAATAGCAAATGACATATTTCCATATCCACCACATCATAAAATATTTTATTACTATATTTTCAAATAAAGAATGGAACTTTACATCTCTCAGTTATCTCGATAGTGTCTGCTCCAGACTTATCCAACCTAAGGTTTATGGTTTTGGATGCTTCTATGTTGAAATTCCAAACCTTTGACTGTGTCTTTGCTCTCCATTCTACCACTATCAATCACAACCGTAAAAATATACTCACTAATACTGAACCTGGAACGAAATAGCTGGTGTCGCTGAAATTTCTCTTCATGTTTTGGGGCTAACATCATCCTTCGTACAACCAAAATTGTTTCCTTTTCCACATAATTCTCAAATTCACCATCGTCACAATCTGGCCCACACTGATAACCTTCTACATCTTCGTCTACTTCTCGTGAAATTATATTTACTGCATTTCTTTGAGGGCATTCATTCAAACTATGACCTGGAAGATTACACCTATATCATTTTCCAGTCATGGGTTTAGCATAATGATTTACGGTCTTCTGAGCTTGGGTGTCCTTCTCTTTGATTTCACTCATGGACTTCTTACCTGTTGATTTCTCCCCCACGATTTTGTTATTACTGCTAGCACGATCAAACATTCCCATATTTTCTTTGCCTCAGTTAAGGTCCTCACTGCTTGCACCTAATTATCTCCTGAATAAATGACTTAAACCCTTCTAGTTACCAAGCCACTTGTTGTCCTTGCGTTTCATACAAATTATTCTGCTCTGCCAGTCGCATAAATTTTCTTGTATACTCTTGCACAGTTCTAGCACCCTACTGACACCTTTGATAATGTTGGAATAAAATCTGCTCATAATCAGGGGGCAAGAATTCCCTCATTAGCATCTGCTTCATCCAACTTCATGCACGAATACGATTATTTCCCTCTTTTTCTTGGGTCCTTTGCTTTCTATCCTACCAAACTGTCACACCACTCTTTAATCTACATGCAACCAAACATACTTGCTTATCCATTGATGTCTTCATATATTCAAAGAATCTATCAATTTCAGCAATCCAATCTAGAAACACTTCTATTCTCAGGAATATCAACTTTTAATTTAAAGTCATATCACCCTCGATCATCAAACCTCCGACCACACCCATAAAGGTAACCTCCCTATCATCTGAATCCACTTCTATTCTATTCAACCTGAAACTCTTCTTCTTTAAAGTGAACTTCATGCCTTCGAAATGGAACACGCCAATTAACAGGGTCACCATGAACCATTTTGACTCATAATCTTCTGTCGTCTTCGTTGTTCCGGTTTCTATCGATACTGAGAGCCTCCAACCAATCGTTCATCTCGTCAAATCGTTCTTCGAGTGACCAATTAACTTATTATAGGACTGCTCAAAGTATCTTTGTATACGTTGCTCCAATCGTTGCAAACACTTTGTCCTCGAGATTTGGGGCTCCAGTTCCCCGATCTTCATCATGAGAATCACCGCTCTTACTGTGATGACGTCATCACGACTCTTATGCCACATGACACAGCGTGAAGCGTTCACAAATAATTTAGAATAGTTAAACCCTAATTACAAACTAATATATATTATGTTTTAAAAGTTCAGAATTCCCATCCTAATATAATACAAGATATTTATATATGCCTTACAAATCCTATTATCTTAAGTGGGCTTTTAAAAGCCTTAAAAATATTTAAAATTAAAATTAAAATAAACTTAAAAAATCCAAAAAATTGTAAATAATCTAATTTTTATCATGCCTAGTTCAAAATCTTGTAATCGGGTTCAAGACCTTGAAAAATTCTGCAACTACACTCCAAGTGTGCAACTCCAACTATACTATGGTTCAAAAGGCCTTGAAATCTTCTGCAAGAGTATGATCTCAAAAATTGGTACCCAAACACTAATGTTCCTCATTGCATCCGAAACAGTATTGCATGAGTTTGAAACCATTTTTCTTGTTTGTTTCGATAGTCATTCGAAATTGAAAAGCACGCAAGTGGTGAGGATGGTTTTAACTATACTTTCAACTTGATCAGAAATCACCATGGACGCTTGGCCGCTCCTTGTTATAAGGAAAAGCGAGGCAGATATTATTATATTACCTATTTATGAATCAATCAAGATGAAAAGAGAATCCAAAGATTGGGGATCCTGTGAAATGCATGCTTCGAGGCTAGGCCCTAAAATATTGAATTTCCTAAACAAATCAATATTTTGTGTCCAATATTAAATGAAATATAAAATGCATAAAATTTAATTTATATTTTGGTGTTCCTTATGACTTAACCGTTTTTTGGTGTACCCTTCTGAACATATGTGTGTTTTTATTGTAGAAATTTAAGTACGGTATCACACACCGCACACGCACAACACAGAGGGACTAGTTCATGCTTACAGACAAATTAACAAATTTGTCAATTGTATTCACATTGCCTTTGATGATGGTATTTTTTATTACGATTTAAAGCATCTCCAATAAAGGTTGTCAAGAGATTTCCAAATCGTACGTGGCATGACACCCTTCATTGCCAACCTATTGGAGTTGTATGGTTGCCAAGAAGTTGCCTATCAAAATTGTCAAAACTTGACAACTTTCTAAAATGGTTAAAATACATATAGAAATACAAAAAATTTATATCAATAATGTTTTTTTTTAATTTATGAGTCATTTACAATTTAATTTAAGAGACAACATAGACAACACTTAAATATTGCTAACTATTGAAGTAGAATGTTGTCAAGTTGATATAAAATTGAGTAAAAATAAAATATTAATATATATGATGATTTGACAAAGTTGACAACTAACTTGGACAACCCCTTATTGGAGATGCTCCTGGGACCGTATTATGATGTGATGCATTGTACTTATACATAAGCAAATAACTAAATATGATTTCCATTGTCAAGTATGCACAACATAAGGTTTACTAAAGATCCTTATCTTTGTTTCTTCCCCGAAGTAAGATATCTTTATCTTATACTTGTGCTGAAAGTTGAAAATTGTTAAAAAGTATAAGAAGATCAAGCAGCTGCAACAGGCATGTGTTCTGCATTGACAGGACCGCACTTGCCAGGTACAAAGATCTCATCCTAATGCTTACAGTGCAGAATTCATAAGGCCTTGCAAACTTCTCATACTTTACTCCAGTAAAAGCAACCCCCCCCCCCCCCAATTCTCTTTACTATATAATGACTACCTGTTCAACTATGTATTACCACACAAGTAGCTACTAAACTTGCCATAACAATTTATATATCAAAGAGTATATACCTACTTATCACATTCCCTTGACTATTACGGTGTACTCGGACGAGGCTCAGAGACCGAAACATACGATGCAGCATCCTCTTTTGGTAGAGCAACATAATTCACAGGAGCAACCGGCCTCATGTCCCTCTTCCTATCTTTATTTATTGACCTTGACCCATTATGATGGGCAAGAGACAATCTTCTTCCAGGTGTTCCATTTGCATGTGGGCCCCCACCACCTTCTTGGAGCTTAGTGGTCGTGCTGGGCTAGGCTTTGAACCGAAAATTGCTTCTTGTTCTGTGTTCAGCTGTTCATGAAACTTCTTCTGATCCTGTACAACAATAAAATATCATGACAACCCGAAACTAACACATCTGAGCACTACCATAGTTTTAAAGCTTTTAAACGAGACTGCCAAACTTGCACGCGAAAAAATCTCAATATAAGCATATGCTACTGCAGTCTAAAGTATAGAAATTAATATGTAAAATCTATTGTCCGATTAAAAAGAACAGAAATAGAAGAGCAGAAATTGACCCTCGTCCTTTTTTTCTCTTCCTCTCGGTCATGCCTAAGAATTGCATATTCATGGAGCATTGCAAGTAGCGGAACACCATCATAACTGAATGCTGACCCGCGTTCTTCCTCCCAAGCACGTGTTTTTGCAATCAATGTATCAACAAGAGCTACATAAAGAAATTAATAGATATCAGTCATGCAGTGGCATTACTAAAGCTAAACAACCAACATTACAGATCAATATATAATGTATCATAGTCTTTGTTTGTGTCAACAAACTAGTAGTAAGTTCGTTCCTACTTGAGAAATGTTTACAGTAATTCTTTAAGTATGACTTTGGTTAACGTATTTAATCGAATCAAATCCTTGTTACTGCTAAAAACCTGTCTGTTTAGTTCAATTGCTGACATTGTGTGTGCTACTTGGCCACATGTTTAATAGTTGTGAAAGTCCACCATCATAGCTTTAGTTGATTACACAACAGATACCCTCTATCATGTTGATGAAATCTCCTTGCCTCACAAACTCAAGTTGCATATGGAGATAGAATCATATTTCTATGATCTATCTTTTTCTGTTAATTGGAACCAAACCAATAACTTCTTATCTAACTTAAAATGAATTGCATAACCATATTTACCCAACTCAAAGTATCTCAAGCTTCATTACAACTAACACCAGTCAATCTCACAGTTGCCTCTACATATTCAATAAAAAGAAAATGTGAAAGGGCTACAGATGTTGACCCGCAGGTAAGTCATTACTTATACAAACCATCATAAACCACAGCCCTATAAAATTATTTAATAAGAGTAATTTGTCATATCTGGAAACAGTTTCAATAGTAACATGTACCTGGAATTTTGTTGACTAATATCCTAGCTTTTTCAGCTCGCTTAAGATTTAAGTGTGCACCCCTACTGGCGTTATACCTGTTGTCGTCCTGTAGAAGTCAACAAGTAATAAGTGACGGTAAGGCCACAAATGTCTTCTTCACATTGCGTAGAGGCTAATACTTGTAAGCTTATCGAGAACACCAAAAAAACTGAAGTTTTAACTTTTAAGTAACATGATGGAACTCATGCAGTTTTACAATACAACAGCATAAACCACTATGTGCAGTTGCAAGAGTTTAACTGTACTCTAGTAACTGCATGGTAAAGTAAACTAAGATTCTATTATTATTATCCAGCATGTGCCGTTATATATTCTCAGTGCACCAATTACGGACAACGAATACACAATACAATAAGCAAAATTACAGTACATCAATGCGGAGGGTATCATTTAAGGTTTGTGTGGCTATCTGGTATTTAAAGTTTATGACTAATTGTTCATAAAAAGAGTGGACATAACTGAGAGTTATATATTTGTGAATTTTGATCCTCAGTCATTTTCAGAAAATAATGACAGCAGGATAACATAACCCTAGCAACGATGTTACATGCTGAAGGCAGAGTCAAATAAAATATATACCCTCATGTAGTCTTCAAGCCAACTCTCTTCTTCACAAGCTGACATCCATTTCTCCACCTTATCTAGTATGTCTTTTCGGCTAAGAGCCACCTCTTTTGCTTTTATAATCTTATTATCCATGTCAGACAGTAACTGGGAAGGCTCAACCTTCCCAGAATCAATCAAGCCTAATAGTTTCCCACGAGCAGCCTCTGTATCAATCTCTACGTGGGCACGAGCAAAAATTTCTTCAAGTTCAGCTTGCCTCTTAAAAGCAATTTCCTTCATCCTGCTAGCTTTTAGTTGATCAAGCCTTTCAACTTCCACTTTGGCCTTGCAATCAATTTCTTTAAATTATTATTCAGCAGTTATAATATATTTAAACCAATATTAGTAACCTATATACCTGTTCAATCAGATCCAAAGCAAGAGCTCTAGGATTAGTGACCTCAGTAACAGAAGCTGATATGTTGCATGTAACGTGACTAAACAAGTGTCTCTCTTCCTCTGAGGTGTCCATCAAATTCCAAAGATCAATTAGCTCTCTAGCTAATTCTTGAAGCTGTAGAAGAAGGATGTATTAAATGACTATACTAGGTGTATAGCTTTGCAAGACACAAAAAAAACAATCTAGAACTGAAATTTGTAAAACTAAAAAGGTTCTAAGTTCTGACACGGAACTTAAAAAATTGGAGTGCCTCCACCAAGAGATTTACCTAAGCCCGGGATAATATATCAGGCAAAAGTAATTGAACAAATGTAAAGCGAAAAGCGTATTTTAAAATGACATTACACCTATTATTAGTCTTGTACAAAATTAAAAATTAAAACATGTAATTAACATTACACATGTAGTTAAAACTTAAAACCCAAACACTTAAAGATCCAAACTGTAGGACAATAACCATGTAAAAAATCAGTATTCCTAAAGATCCAAACTGTATTGACATAGTGCACTCATTTTTTTAATAGACGAGAATCATCTACTACAATAAATGGCTTTAAAAGAATAATAACATCGTCATGTAAATCAAAGGAAAGCAAACCCGGACAGTCTTGCTAACTGCTAAAGATCAGCAGATTCTCCAAATGGTGTGTAATAAGTGTCATTTAAAACTCAACCGATATAAAGGAACAACTTGTTTTAGGAAAACATATCTGACCAGATAATTATTTCACAGAGTAATATTCAAACATGAAAGAAAAAGGTTGCAGCTGATCTAAGTCGGGTAAAAAATTGTTACCTTTAGCAACCTTTGTTGGTTATCTTCTTGCAGGGCTAAGAGAGTCTCAGCTAGCCGAGATAAGGTGTCATTACTAATGCTTTTAGATTGCATGCCACTAGAGTCGTTAAGGCTTGGATGAACTCCAGTCACAGTACTAAAGAAGTCCATTCCGAGGACAGCACAAAGATCATGCACAGTACTCACAAAATCAAGGACCTTATTTAGCCTCTCACTCTACCAGACGGAAAAAAAGAAGGGGTCAGATGTTCTCTTGTTTGCTCACCGAGCAGTCGAGCACAAAAAGAAACAGTGTCATTCATAGGAAACTTTACCTTCTCCTTCTCCAGTTCTTGAAGCTGAGCACGAAATTCTACTAATTTCTTCAGCGATAAATTAGAATTGTCAATTTCAGGTTTCCCTAAGTGCTCACTAGTCCCTGCAATTTCACCATATATCTTTTGTATTTGAGACTGTACATCTGAGAACTCTTTGATTCTCTTATCTTTTTGTTTCCATAGTTGTTCTAGTGCTGGTGCTATAGCTGAAAGCTGTTCCTTGACTGTTCCCGAGCTCTTGTCTGGCTGCAAATCAAACAGGATATTACGATGTATCTAGTTAAGAACTACTTAACTGCTTTCTAAAGCATTGCATGTGAATTTTAGTTCATTCAAATATATGGCATGAGGTAATATAATTTTCCATCAGACAAGTGATGAACATGGTAACTCACGATTTCAACAAAAGTTTTCTCTCCAAGAGCTGCTAAAAGACTTGTTAACTCAACTCTAGCATTTGCCAGTGCCTGAAGTAGCTTTGCCCTTGACTTTGCAGCCAAATCAACCTTTCTTTTGTACACATCCAAGCACTCCTGCTCTAACTGAAGAAGCATCTTATCCCTTTCCTCGTCACTTTCACCAACCTCATCCCAGATATGCTGCATTAAAGAACAGCTTTGGTGTTACATGTAATTCCTATTTTAGGGAGCAATTAGAAAAAGCACAATGAACGGGTATGGAGAAGAAAATAATTCCGGAAAAGGTATCACCTGCAACTGCTGCAGCAAAGAACCACAAGTGGTTTCTCCAAGAAATAAATTTGGTGCTTCGACTGCTGCCATTTGGTATGATTACAATCTAAGGACCAAAAAGAGTTTCTTTAGTATTTCTTTTTAATTTGATAGGATTCCAGCCAACAAAGAAAAACAAAATAAAAACCCAAGTTGAAGTTCACGTTCACATACCTTACTCATAAAAATAATAGCATGCATAATTAGGACAAACTTCAGTATCATACTAATGTAAATTGTTATGGTCAGTAGAATATAAATGTTGGTGGCATTACACTAAGAAATAATAATTTTTAGAGTGATTGAAATTACAACTCTGCCATTAAAAATACACTATGTACTCAGGTAAGCCCCCTAAGTACGTACTTAGGGACATTTTCTCAAAAACAAATACTATTAATGATATATCAGAAAATCTGTCAAACTTTAACATAGCAAAAAATACAAGTACCATGAACATAGAACTAAACAAGGAAACAAGAACATTGTGCAACTAAGAATTAACAAAATATATATAACTCCGGAGCAACAAAACTTATATGATATGATAAAGGGGCAGGGGCCACAGCGCCGTGTAACACGATAGACCTTTACCACTATGTTATATATGAATCCTTGGGCAACGAAATAATTAGTGAAATTTACACAAATGGGAGGCACATTTCGACATCAAGCCCCAAAAAAAATCAAGAAAACCGCAACCCGGACTCCAATACATAGACTGCTACACAGACAGAATAAAAAAGTATATAAATAATCTCAAATTTCAAGAAATCAAACAATAAATTCAAGAATGTTGGTAACTAGAATCATCGAAAACTTAGCACTTGGAATTAAATTACAAACAAGTACATGATACGCAAAGTTACAACTGTATAAAACCCCATTAGGGTTTTGTGCAACGAGTCAAGTAGAATAAGATCTCATACAAAAGCCAAAAGAATCAACTACACAAAAACCCGAAATTAAAAATAAATAGAGTAAGCAAGAAAAATGAAGAAGAAAAGAATAAATAGTACTTTGAGGAAAGAAAAAAAATGAAGAAGAACTTACAGAAATCAAAGGGGCGGGGTTTGTAGAAATGGGTATCTGGGCGTGTATCATATGTATATAGCAGAGGAGCGAGTGAGTGAGTATAATTCTTTGTTTGTGCTGCAGAATATGAATTTTCGAAGCAAACTTAACGCCCGGGATTGGGGTTTTATCCCTTTTTTATTATTATATTGTTTATAACACTTGAAGGCCGGGGACAAGAATGACCGGTTATGCAAACAAAAGATACCAAAGTACAAACCTTATAACAGAGTAATTCATGATACAGTTTGTCCGGCAGCCGGTATGCAACAAACAAATTTTTAGTCGTTTAGTCAATCATTCATATGTTGTTAGTGGTAATCATTAAACCGCATAAATCACACAAACCGTCCGTACTGTCCCACACTTCACCGTAAAATGCAGTTTTTAAAATTTTATGGTGCGATTACGATTTAAATTTTTGACAAATTGCACAGTGTGATTTGCGATTTGCGGTTTGACATTTTAACAATGCGGTCCAAACCGCATCGCATTGCAATTTCATATATATATAAATTTATTTATAATTTATAATATCTATATAATGTACAAATAGATATATTTATAAATTATAAATTCAGTTATTGTTTACTATAATTTTTGTGTTATAAATACTAGCTTACATATTATAAATTATCAACGTATTTTTATTTTTAATCAAAAATTTATTATTTTTAATTTTTTATTAGTTACATTTTTATTACATTTGTATGTAAATATTAACTTTTTTGAATAAATAAACCGCACAAACCGCACCGCATTTTCGTGGTGTGGTTTATGCGATTTTTGAAGTTACGCGGTGCGGGTGCTGTTTGGAAATTTGATCAAACCGCACATGGTTTGGTTTGCGATTTGAGCAAAAAATTGCACCGCCCGCACCACGATCACCCCTACCTGTTGTGATTAAAAAATAGCTACAGGGACCGTAGAGGACATTGTCTACGATCCGGAGAATTTACCTTTTTACCCCTGTTCACGGACAGCGGACATTGTATGCGGTTGGGACCTAAATTAGATTTCTATTTGTTTAGTGAAAATGAACCGCCTACATTAACACCAATAGGCAATTTTAGGTCCCAACCGTAGACAGTGTTAGCGGTCCGTGACCAGGGGCAAAAAGGTAATTTTTTCCAGACCGCAGACATTATTCGCGGTCCTTGTGACTATTTTTTAACCATAACTATAGGATCAACCATTCAACGGTTCAGAAGGTATTTATTGCGTAACACAACCCTAACAAACATTCGCTAGGGACCCATATCCATCACACGCATTTGACAATAGGAAATTATGAATCATAAAACAAAGAATACGTATTTGGTATAAGAGTATATGAACTTAATCTGCATATGTAGAATGTGTATTAGTATTATAATAATAATTATCACTGACTTTAATGTTAGGGGAAACACACACAAGTATAGAACCAAACAAACAATACAAAACACACACTCAATATATGACGCGAAAAAACCCACGTCCCAACTTGTATTATTAATCAAAACAATTATCAATAATACAATCAATCTCACCAAACGGTATTCACTCAAGCGATACTTAAGTCAAACAATACTCAAGCATACATCAAAACAATAACATGACTATGTATATATAGCCATCACAAACTTAGCCCAAAAAACATACCTAATCTGACAATAATAATTGTCTACCCATACAATTATTACCCATTCCCATTATAATAATAACTGTCAACACATACAATTATTAGCCAACTCAATTATGATAATAATTGTCTACCCATACAATTATTACCCAATTCAATTATGTTTTCAATCACCAAGACCATACTACCTATTGGGTTTAACCCCAACAATCCTCCCCTTCAACCCAATATGATTTCATGCACAACCGAATTAACGGTCACCATCAAGCCATCGACGTCGATCGCCCAATACCTCCCCTCGAACAATAACCCCTCATTCTAGTACAAAAAGATTTCTCTTATCTTTTCGACCTTTGAGTATCTCTAAATCTCCTTTAGTGACTTTCAACATACTGTTCTTCATCATAACAGCATATCCCAAATCAACTAATTTACCCAACGAAATCAGATTTCGATTTAACTCTGGTATGTATCTTACTTGAGTTAACTTCTGAACACGACCGTTGTGACGTTTCATTGTTACCTCACCAATGTCAGCAACCCTTACCGTTTTACCGTTCGGTAAAGTTACAATCTTTCCCTCACACTTTTTATACGACGAGAATCACTCCCTCCTACCACATATGTGATGAGAACATCCCGAGTCAAGCACTCATTCTTCTTTTGATCTCTTCTCTTATTGAACCAAAAGAACATCTTCATCAGCTTCTACAAGCGAAACACTACCCCCTCGATTTTTCTTCAACTCTCTCAAGTCTTCTCTTGCCTTTGGACACATAAATTGTATATGACCCAATTCCTCACAATAAAAACACCTGATATTAGGGTTATGTTTCTTAGCATACTTCTTTTCCGTGTCACGCGAACGTACCACAAATGCACTTCCATCAGATGTGTCACTCGATTCTTGTTTCATCAATCTTTCGGCCTCCAGAAGAACAACAATAGTCTCATCCAAATCTAACTTCGTTTTCCCAACCAATAAAGAAGTCATCACAGTATTATACTTCTTCGGTAGAGACACTAGTAGTAGAACAGCTTTATCCTCATCCTTTAATTTTTCATCCAAATTATTTAGCTGGTTGATTAAGCCATTAAAACGATTCAGATGATCTCTTAAATCTCCGTCTTCTTCCATCTTGAGCCCAAACAAATCTTTCTTGAGAAACAGCTTGTTGGCCAAAGACTTTGAGTGATAAGTCTTCGTTAACTTCTCCCACAAATTCTTGGGATTGTCCTCTTAAAGAACATCATACTTGATTTCTGGTGCAAGGGCCAACCGGATCGTTGATGCCGCACGTAACTTCATGTCTCCCCACTTTGTATTATCAACTTCAGTAGGCTTCTTCCCTCCGAGAGTCGCATATAACCCTCGTTGAATTAACAGATCTTTTACCATACTTTGCCACAAGGTAAAATTGTTTCTTCCATTAAACAATTCAATTTCAAATCCCCCAACCTTCTCCATCATGAACCTTGACTCTTGATACCAATTGTTAGGGGAAATACACACAAGTATAGAATCAAACAAACAACACAAAACACACACTCAATATATGACGCGGAAAAACCCACGTCCCAACTTGTCACATCCCTATCCTAAATACACACATCTGCACATTATATATAAATATAATTTTATAGGAAGTTAAATTTCATATAATTGAAAATCTATAAAATTATTAAATATTTTGATGTGTTCCTTGCATGATATATATACTTGATATTATAACTTGTGAAATTTTATACATGCATGTTAATTTATTTGGATGACATATTTTTAAATCTAGTTTTTAATTATTATTTAATTATTTAATTAATTATGGAGAGGTTAATTTTATATTATTTTATATCTTAGTTAAATTTTGAGAGACGACAATGTTGTGCTAGATGTTAAGGTTATAAATTTAATCAACTAATCAAAGGTGACTACAAGGAGTATTAAAAGGATAGGAGCTATCATGCATGTGCCACTAAAATATTGGACAATTGGACAAGGGGAGCTTAACAATAAATAAATAAATATGAGTGATTTTTATAATATGTTGAGTAGCTATATATATGTATAAAGCCTATATGTTAAAAAGAAAATGTGTTCTCTGTAATAAAATTTCAAAGAAGAAAATATTTAAGGATATTCAAATATTATTATATTAAAATTTTATGTAATTTATTTATTTAAGTTTTCAGATTTATAAAATTGTTGGTCATCACGTGACCTTGCATGGCCAGAGAGTTTTGGTTTGGATTGTATACATGGTCTTAAGCGAGAGTTTACAAATTAATAATTTAATATATTAATAAGGGTATAGCTAATAAAAGATAATAATGATTTAGTGAGTTTACAAGATGGGCATAAAATAAAAAGTGATCTAACAAGTCAAATTCTTAAAGGTATAAGACTTTGATCACCTGGGCTTTCATTTTATTAGCTAGTATCTGACCTCGTTCATTATAGACTTTAATAATGAGGTTAATTAAAGGATAAGAAAAGGAAAAAAAAAAAGAAAAAAAGAAAATGAGAATGAGAATTTAAAAAGAAATGAAGTGAGTTAGGCATTTGGAAATTTTGGACTTAGTCTATCAACTAGTTACTTACATGATCGAAAAAAAATCGGTAATTGGTAATAATCGGTGTAGGTACAGATTATTCAGCAAATCGGGAATTCATCGGAGCGATGAATCGGAATAAAAATCGGATATATTTAAATATTTATTGAGAAATTGTACTAATAAGTTTTTGGAAATAATTTATTATTTAATAATAAAGATGGTGACAACCGAAGGTTTAGGTGACCAAATTATGGTTACTCCACTTAGTTATTAACTCTTGGATTACTATTTTATATAAATAATAATTTAAGCTTGTTAGTAAATTAAAAAAAAAAGACAAGTTGACTTAATACACATTGTAAATGTCCCTCATGACCCATAATTATAATGGGCTTTTTATGGGCTTTTAATTCCAATAGAAGCGAATGGTTTGGCCCATTTTAAATATGACTAGCTTCTTTAAAAAGTTATGACAAAGATAATTATAAAAGAGAAAATAGTAGTCGTGGCACTGCAGTTGGGAGATTAGTGTCTTGACACATATATGGCAAATGATAAACTTAAAAGAATAAAGTCTGGTATGGGGGGCTGACGCGTTGGGAGAAAAATAAAATAAATAACAGATGAAAAAGGGAAAGAGGGGAAGAAACTGGGGGACAACAAATACTACTGCATATCAAGAGAATGGAGAGGATCTCTTTCTTTAATAGTTTCTAGACCATAACGGTGATAGCACAGAGGATCTGAATAAAATACTCGAGTTTTAAAAAGTATAAGGTGAGTATAAATCGGAACCTGATTCTAATATAATTATCTTTATAAGTTCATTTTAATTACTTGATTATGAGAATATTACTTGAATATATTGTTTAATTATATGTGCATGTTGTAAAATGTTTATATTATGTGACTGTATACTTATTGTGTTGTACTGGCTGTAAAATAGTTATAACCGTATAACCTGCTACTTGGATTCTTTTTAACATGCTATAAAGATGAATAAGCACTTGGATTAATTAAAGGCGCTGTGACCATCAATATTATAGTATCAAAGATAGGCCTAGCTAGCCTTTAACGTGAATTAGTAGCCTTTGTGGCTATCAATGTGAATTTTCAGCCTTTTTGGCTAATAACGTGAATTATGAGCCTTTGAGGCAATAACGTGAAACAATGTGAATTCCGGAATGATACTAAAAGATTGATTGGTCACAACAATAAAAGTCAAGGTAATATTAGCACATATGTATTCATGTACATGGCACAAGTATTTTATTGTTTTATTATATTATTAAATTTATTAGATTAAAAGTTATAATGATTTATTCTTACTGATTTGCAACTCATATCAAATGCAAATACTTTACAGGTTATCCAAAAAAATAGACTTTTGCGTGATATCAAGTTTGGAGTGGTAAATACAGTTTTAAGTCACAGGTCGGCCAGCTAATGCTCCAGACTCCCTACTCTTCAGCACTTATATATATAGCTATACTTATCTAAGTCTTTTGGGAAGCTATTTATAATTTTTGTGTCGAATCTATTTGTATAACTTAAGGAAAAATGTGGGTTTGTAATATTAATACATATAATTGTGTGTATTTAAAATTTGAGCGCTTGAACCTATTTAGTTTTTACAAGTATATATTCAATTAGATTAAATCATATAAATACAATGAGGTACATGGGTGTCACAATTAGTTGGTATCAGAGCAGGGATATGATTCTTAGGACATATATTTATTTATGTGCATATGATAAGTTATAATTATATAGCTTTAATTAACCTGTATGCATATAATTACAGGTCTATGGATATAAATCAAGAAATTCACGTTCCTATTGCACAAGGGAGTGGTGGAGTAGGTGGCCAACAGTCTAGAAGTGGATCACATGCTCCACAAGTACACTTGCATGCACACAATGTAGATATAGAACAAGAAGTGGAAGGACCTAGGATTGTTCCTAGAGATGAACATAGAAAACGTGACTATAAAGAACTCAGGAAGTTAGGGGCAATTGACTTCTCTGGCACTGTAGATCCTGCTGAAGCAGAAAAATGGTTGAAAAGAACTGAAAGGGTATTCATTATGATGCGTTGTGCTCCAGTGGAGAAGTTTGATTATGTAGTGTCATTGCAGCAAGAAGATGCATATGATTGGTGGGAGACCGTTCCAGACTCAGCTATACAACCACCAATATTAACTTGGGATGATTTTTTACGTGAGTTCAAAGACAAGTATATGCCTGAGATATACGGGGATGAAAAGCAAAGGGAGTTTTTGACTTTGAAACAAGGGATTATGAGTGTAGCTGAATATGAGATAAAGTTTACACAGTTATCTCATTATGCAATGGCTATGGTCTCAACTGAAAGGGATCGATGTAGGCATTTTGAAGAAGGTCTTAAATATGATATTCGAAGCAAGATAACTCCTGGAGATCTTCGTAGTTACACTGACTTGCGAACTGCAGCCATTAGGGCTGAACGTTTAATCAAGGAAAACCAACTTTCTTTCAAAGGTCCAAAAGAGAAGTATCCGGATTTTCGGGTGGATTTGGTGGAAGACTAGCAAAACGTCAGAATTTTAGTTCACCCACACAATCATCTACAAGAGAAAATACTTTCACATCTAGGGGTGGAAGGTCTTATTTTTCTGGGAATGCTAACAGAAATCAATCAGCAACAATGCAAACAAAAACCACATGTCCGCACTGTAATAGACAACATCTTGGGGAATGTCGAGGAATTTCTGGAGGATGTTATTTTTATGGTGAACAAGGACATTTTGTGAGAGAATGTCCCAGAAGAGTAAACAGTGGGCAAGCTGCATCAGAGACAACTGTTCAGAATAGAGGAATGGGAACATCTTTTGGTAGAGGTCGAGGAAAAGTTACTAACGCTGGTGGTGGTATTGGCCAGGCTGAAGCACAGAGCTCTAGGGCACCTACACATGCACGAGTTTTTGCATTAACCAGAGATGAAGCCGCAGCAGCACCTGAAGTAATCATTGGTAAAGTTCTTTTCAATAACTTAGAAGCTTGTATTCTTTTTGATCCTGGATCTACACATTCATTCATATCATCTAAAATGACATCACATATGCACAAGAATCCTGACACGTTAGATTCCAAAGTGAATGTTTACACTCCATTGGGTGAGGTAGTAGTTATAGATAGAATATATAGAGATGGTTTTATTCAGATAAGTGAGGCAAAATTACATGCAGATTTGATAGTCTTATCATTCTGTGAGTTTGATATAATATTAGGTATGGATTGGTTATCTAGACATCGTGCAAAGGTAGATTGTTATACCAAGGAAGTTGTGATTGATTCTCCTGGTCAGAATAGAGTATTATTTTGTGGTGATCGTCAAATGATACCAAGTTGTTTAGTTTCTGCTTTGAAAGCTTTTAAGATGATTAGGAATGGTTGTGATGCTTATTTAGCACATTTGGTTGATACTAATGCCACTACAAGTAAATTTGAAGATATTCCCGTGGTTAAGGAATTTTCAGAGGTATTTCCAGAAGAATTGCCAGGAATGCCACCAGATAGAGATACGGAATTTTCTATTGAGCTTCTTCCAGGTACAACACCAATTTCCAATTCTCCATATCGAATGGCACTAGTAGAATTGAAAGAGTTAAAGAAACAATTGATAGAGTTACTAGAGAAAGGTTATATTCGTCCAAGTGTTTCACATTGGGGTGCGCCCATATTATTTGTTAAAAAGAAAGATGGTACCATGAGATTATGTATAGACTACCGGAAGCTGAATCAGGTCACAGTAAAGAACAAGTATCCATTACCAAGAGTTGATGATTTGTTTGATCAATTACAAGGTGCATGTGTTTTCTTAAAGATTGACTTGAGATCAGGTTACCATCAGTTAAAGATTGCAAAGGAAGATATTCCCAAGACTGCTTTTCGCACACGATATGGTTATTTTGAATTTCTAGTTATGCCTTTTGGATTAACTAATGCACCAGATGTATTTATGGCGCTGATGAATAAGGTATTCCAACCTTTTCTTGATAGGTTTGTTATAGTATTCATTGACGACATACTCATTTACTCCAAAAGTGCACAAGATCATGAACAACACTTGAGGACGGTTTTGCAAACCTTAAAAGAGAAACAATTATATGCCAAGTTGAGCAAATGTGAATTCTGGTTAGACCATGTGGTATTTCTAGGACATGTTATTTCTAGCAGAGGGATAGAAGTTGATCCAAAGAAAATAGAGGCGGTACTTAATTGGGAGGCACCAAAAAGTGTCACAGAAGTAAGAAGTTTTCTGGGTATGGCTGGTTATTATAGACGTTTTGTAGAAGGATTTTCGAAGATTGCAGGACCAATGACTAAATTACTTCGAAAGAATGTGCCTTTTTCAATGGAATGAAGCAGCATAACAAAGTTTTGAGGAATTGAAGCATCGATTGACCTCAACTCCTATTTTGGCTTCTCCATCAGGTCAAGGAGGTTTTGTTATTTATAGTGATACATCTCACCAAGGATTAGGATGTGTTCTTATGCAGCATGGAAGGGTTATTTCATATGCTTCAAGATAACTAAGACCACATGAAATTTCATATCCGGTTCATGATTTAGAGTTAGCAGCAGTGGTATTTGTTTTAAAAATTTGGAGGCACTACTTATATGGTGAAACATTTCAGATTTTTACTGATCATAAGAGTTTGAAATATTTAATGAGTCAGAAGGATTTAAATATGAGACAAAGGCGGTGGGTCGAACTTTTAAAGGATTATGATTGCACTATTGAGTACCATCCAGGAAAAGCAAACACAGTGGCAGATGCATTGAGCAGAAAAAGTAATAGCAGTTTGTCAAGTCTTCAGGTATCTTCCCTACCATCCTTAATTGAATTGAGGGCAATGAATGTAAGTTTAGATATTGAGAGTATTGGAGTGTTTCTTGCTACATTAAAAATACGACCAGTGTTGAAAGAAAGGATACAAGAAGCACAACCACGTGATCCAAAATTGGCAGATATTATCGAGAATGTAAAACAAGAAAAAGATACAAATTTTAGATTACAAGACGTTTGCCTTATGTGTGGTGAGAGAATTTGTGTTCCTGATGTTGATGATCTGCGTCGAGAGATTTTGGATGAAGCTCATAATGCACCATACACTATGCATCCTGGAACAACCAAAATGTATCAGACAATGAAACCTAATTATTGGTAGCCTGGAATGAAAAAGGAAGTAGCAGAATTCACAGCAAAGTGTTTGACATGTCAACAGGTGAAAACAGAACATCAAGCTTCAGCTGGTAAGTTGCATCCTTTAGCAATTCCTGAATGGAAATGGGAACGAATTACTATGGATTTTGTGATGGGTTTACCTAAGACTCAGAAGGGAAATGATGCTATATGGGTTATTGTTGATCGTTTGACAAAGTCTGCTCATTTTCTACCTATCCGTTGGGGTTGTACACTTGATCATCTAGCAAAGAGGTATGTCAATGAGATTGTGAGACTACACGGGGTACCTATATCTATTATTTCTGATAGGGATCCTAGATTCACATCACGATTTTGGAAAAGTTTTCAAGATGCCTTGGGTACTAGGTTAAATTTCAGTACAACGTTTCATCCTCAAACTGATGGTCAATCAGAAAGGACAATCCAAACTTTGGAAGGTATGTTGAGAGCCTGTGTACTTGAATTTAGAGGTTCGTGGGATGAATATATCGCTTTAATGGAATTTGCATACAATAATCAGTTTCATAGTAGTATTGGCATGGCTCCTTATGAAGCATTATACGAAAGAAAGTGCAGAAGTCCATTGTATTGGGATAAAGAAGGTACGACAATATTGGAGGGACCTGACATTGTTCAAAATACACTTGATAAGGTTAACATCGTGAAGGAAAAGTTGAAGGCAGTTCAGGATCGTCAAAAGAGTTATGTTGATCAACACAGACGAGAACTAGAGTATCAGGTGGGTGAAAAGGTGTTCTTAAAAGTATCTCCTTGGAAAGGGGCGATGAGATTCGGCAACAAAGGAAAGTTAAGTCCGCGGTATATGGGGCCGTATGAAATTATTGAGAGAATAGGACCCTTAGCTTATAAGCCACCATTACCTTTAGAGCTTTCTCAGATTCATAATGTTTTCCATGTAAGTATGCTAATGAGGTATCGTTCTGATCCTACACATGTTTTAAAAGATCCTGAGATAGAGATTTATGAAAATATAAGTTATATAGAAAAACCAGTAGAAATTACAGGTCAAAAGATCAAACAGTTAAGGAATAGAGAGATACCACTAGTTAAGGTATTATGGAGGAATCATTCTCGAGAGGAAGCAACGTGGGAAACAGAGGAGAGCATGAGACGTCAATATCCCTACCTATTCAACAATACATGTATCTAATTTCGAGGATGAATTTTTTATTAGGAGTGGAGAATTGTCACATCCCTATCCTAAATACACACATCTGCACATTATATATAAATATAATTTTATAGGAAGTTAAATTTCATATAATTGAAAATCTATAAAATTATTAAATGTTTTGATGTGTTCCTTGCATGATATATATACTTGATATTCTAACTTGTGAAATTTTATACATGCATGTTAATTTATTTGGATGACATATTTTTAAATCTAGTTTTTAATTATTATTTAATTATTTAATTAATTATGGAGAGGTTAATTTTGTATTATTTTATATCTTAGTTAAATTTTGAGAGATGACAATGTTGTGCTAGATGTTAAGGTTATAAATTTAATCAACTAATCAAAGGTGACTACAATGAGTATTAAAAGGATCGGAGCTATCATGCATGTGCCACTAAAATATTGGACAATTGGACAAGGGGAGCTTAACAATAAATAAATAAATACGAGTGATTTTTATAATATGTTGAGTAGCTATATATATTTATAAAGCCTATATGTTAAAAAGAAAATGTGTTCTCTGTAATAAAATTTCAAAGAAGAAAATATTTAAGGATATTCAAATATTATTATATTAAAATTTTATGTAATTTAATTATTTAAGTTTTCAGATTTATAAAATTGTTGGTCATCACGTGACCTTGCATGGCCAGAGAGTTTTGGTTTGGATTGTATACATGGTCTTAAGCGAGAGTTTACAAATTAATAATTTAATATATTAATAAGGGTATAGCTAATAAAAGATAATAATGATTTAGTGAGTTTACAAGATGGGCATAAAATAAAAAGTGATCTAACAAGTCAAATTCTTAAAGTTATAAGACTTTGATCACCTGGGCTTTCATTTTATTACCTAGTATCTGACCTTGTTCATTATAGACTTTAATAATGAGGTTAATTAAAGGATAAGAAAAGGAAAAAAAAAAAGAAAAAAAGAAAATGAGAATGAGAATTTAGAAGAAATGAAGTGAGTTAGGCATTTGGAAATTTTGGACTTAGTCTATCAACTAGTTACTTACATGATCGAAAAAAAATCGGTAATTGGTAATAATCGGTATAGGTACAGATTAGGGATTAATCGGCAAATCGGGAATTAATCGGAGGGATGAATCGGAATAAAAATCGGATATATTTAAATATTTATTGAGAAATTGTACTAATAAGTTTTTGAAAATAATTTATTATTTAATAATAAAGATGGTGACAACCGAAGGTTTAGGTGACCAAATTATGGTCACTCCACTTAGTTATTAACTTTTGGATTACTATTTTATATAAATAATAATTTAAGCTTGTTAGTAAATTAAAAAAAAAGAGGCAATTTGACTTAATACACATTGTAAATGTCCCTTATGACCCATAATTATAATGGGCTTTTTATTCCAATAGAAGCGAATGGTTTGGCCCATTTTAAATATAACTAGCTTCTTTAAAAAGTTATGACAAAGATAATTATAAAAGAGAAAATAGTAGTCGTGGCACTGCAGTTGGGAGATTAGTGTCTTGACACATATGTGGCAAATGATAAACTTAAAAGAATAAAGTCTGGTATGGGGGGCTGACGCGTGGGGAGAGAAAAATAAATAAATAAATAACAGATGAAAAAGGGAAAGAGGGGAAGAAACAGGGGGACAACAAATACTACTGCATATCAAGAGAATGGAGAGGATCTCTTTCTTTAATAGCGTCTAGACCATAACGGTGATAGCACAGAGGATCTGAATAAAATACTCGAGTTTTAAAAAGTATAAGGTGAGTATAAATCGGAACCTGATTCTAATATAATTATCTTTATAAGTTCATTTTAATTACTTGATTATGAGAATATTACTTGAATATATTGTTTAATTATATGTGCATGTTGTAAACTGTTTATATTATATGACTGTATACTTATTGTGTTGTACTGGCTGTAAAATAGTTATAATCGTATAACCTGCTACTTGGATTCTTTTTAACATGCTATAAAGATGAATAAGCACTTGGATTAATTAAAGGCGCTGTGACCATCAATATTATAGTATCACAGATAGGCCTAGCTAGCCTTTAACGTGAATTAGTAGCCTTTGTGGCTATCAATGTGAATTTCCAGCCTTTTTGGCTAATAACGTGAATTATGAGCCTTTGAGGTAATAATGTGAAACAATGTGAATTCCGGAATGATACTAAACGATTGATTGGTCACAACAATAAAAGTCAAGGTAATATTAGCACATATGTATTCATGTACATGGCACAAGTATTTTATTATTCTTTTATATTATTAAATTTATTAGAGTAAAAGTTATAATGATTTATTCTTATTGAGTTGCAACTCATATCAAATGCAAATAATTTACAGGTTATCCAAAAAAATAGACTTTTGCGTGATATCAAGTTTGGAGTGGTAAATACAGGTTTAAGTCACAGGTCGGCCAGCTAATGCTCCAGACTCCCTACTCTTCAGCACTTATATATATAGCTATACTTAGCTAAGTCTTTTGGGAAGCTATTTATAATTTTTGTGTCGAATCTATTTGTATAACTTAAGGAAAAATGTGGGTTTGTAATATTAATACATATGATTGTGTGTATTTAAAATTTGAGCGCTTGAACCTATTTAGTTTTTACAAGTATATATTCAATTAGATTAAATCATATAATTACAATGAGGTACGAGGGTGTCACACAACTTGTATTATTAATCAAAACAATTATCAATAATACAATCAATCTCACCAAACGGTAGTCACTCAAGCGATACTTAAGTCAAACAATACTCAAGCATACATCAAAATAATAACATGACTATGTATATATAGCCATCACAAACTTAGCCAACAAGACATACCTAATCTGATTACAATAATAATTGTCTACCCATACAATTATTACCCATTCCCATTATAATATTAATTGTCAACACATACAATTATTAATCAACTCAATTATGATAATAATTGTCTACCCATACAATTATTACCCAATTCAATTATGTTTTCTATCACCAAGACCATACTACCTATTGGGTTTAACCCCAACATTTAACCCATCTATATTATACTATTATAAGCGAAACATGGTTTTGTTTGGTCGGTCGGTTAACACCTTCCTAGGATGTATGTTAACACCTTCTAAAATAAAGTTTAAACAAATATAATTTAGTTAAAAAAATTAAATCATGTATCTAATATAACCACAAACTCTATGAATTATTATCCAACTTGATTTCTAATCGTACACAACTTCTTTCTTATCTCTTTTGTAGGGAAATCTATACTATACTATTATAAGTGAAACATGGTTTCGTTTGGTCGGTCGGTTAACACCTTCCTAAAATGTATGTTAATACCTTCCAAAATAAAGTTTAAACAAATATAATTTAGTTAAAAAAATTAAATCATGTATCTGATATAACCACAAACTCTATGAATTATTATCCAACTTGATTTCTAATCGCAGACAACTTCTTTCTTATCTCTTTTGTAGGGAAATAAAAACCTTCCAATTTTTTTTATAATTCAAAATATAATATAACAAAATAATTAATAAATCAAGAAAAAACAAAAAAAAATAATATTCTAAAAAACAATACCAAATCATTCACATACACCATTATTATTCAAAACTCCCACTTTTCAATAGTCTGTGCACCTGCGCGAAGCAACCCATATTAGGAGGACATTTTAAGATTTTAACTATCTAAATTTTAAATCATTCAATAATATAATACATACAAGATAATACGAAAATTGTTAACTTCGTTAATCTCAATAATATATAATTATTATCTTTGATAAATTATTAAAAAAAATTAAATTATTATCTAATATAACTACAAACTCTATAAATTTTTATTCAATTTAATTTATAATCACACTCAATTTCTTTCTTATCTCTTTTGTAGGGAAACAAAAACTTTCCAAAATTAGTTTTAATAATTCAAATTATAATATAACATAACTAATTAATAAACCATGAAAAAAATTAAAAAAAACAAAATTAAAAAAAATAATACCAAATCATAATTTGGATTAAAGGTGGTAGTCGAAGAAGTTTTGTAAGATCAAAATCTAAAAATGAATTTCAGGGACTAAGAGAGGCAATGCAAGTAACTCGGTGCTACCCTCTGTATTTCATCTCTCGGGATATTATATCAATCACTTGAAAAATAATTTTGAACAAAAGATATCAACATGGAAGACTCAAAATAGATAAGTTATAAATTGACTAAAGAAAAAAAAGATACCTAAATAATGAAAGTAAATAACTAACCCCACAAAATATCTCAACTGATGAAATTATGTTAAAATTTGTCCTTCACGGCTTGAACGACCACAAATCGATATTATGTCATCCATATTAGGTACATCAATAGAGTTGTTAACACAAAAATTCTTAATATCTTCTAAAAATTTATCCCATTTATCTTCTCTTAATTACTGTAGTTCCATTTTCATAACTCGAACTATAGTCATAGCATTTATAATACTTTGAGTGTTTTGTTTTAACGTTTAACTATCTATATTTTGAATTATTCGATATAATACATACAAAATAATATGTAAATATTTAACTTCATTAATCTCAATAATATATAATTACCGTCTTTTATAAATTATTTTTAGAAAATAATAAAATTATAAATATATAATTAGTCTGTGCATGGCATGGGTTATAGGGTAGTACTCTTAAAAGGAGAAAACACACAAGACTACACGCTCTCATGTGTTCCGGGACAGTGTTCCACCCACTTTTCCCTCTTTTATATCTTCGTTCTATGCAAGCAGAAGAAGACATCAAAGTGATATATTACGCATTCGCCAATACTGTATTTGAACGACCATAATTGGCCAGTTTCTTGAAGTTATTATTTATGTATAAAAAAATCTTTGGCAAATAGGTTATTTCTGTCATTTTTTCCAGTTGATCACAACTTAACTAATTTAGTTTTTTTTTGTTTTCGCCCTTAATTCACCAATATAATTTTACTTCACTTGGCTTATCATTACTATTAATGTTTATTATACAATGTAAAAATGAGGGTTTCACTTTAGTCTCCATTTTCCCAACCTTGCACTTATGGCTCTAGACGTGTTAAAAATCATATTTCAATAGTGGCGTTAGAGTCAGCTTTTAGTATCGGAAGAAAGGTCTTAGATAAATATGGGAGTTGTTTGGCACACATTAATGTAGAGAGTTTGATATGTACTCGTGACTGAAAATTCAATAAGCAAGAAGGTGATAAACTAATTAGGATAATTCTTTATTTTCGTATTGAAAAAATGATTATTCTAAGCTGAAAAAATTGATAATATTGTCGTATTTCTTGGTTTACAGTTTATTATAATTATCAATTGAAAGAGCTCACCCAAGATATCATGAAGCTTGATATAAATGTTGATACTGATCAATGAGGTATAAGCTTGACCTTTTAAATTTTTAAACAATGTGTAAAATTTTAGTATTCTGATTTTAAGAGTCTATTATTATTAATTATCTTTATTCTACTTTTACTTCTCTTGTTGCCAAAATGTCTGCAGGATGGATATGCAGAGTTAATATAGTCTCTTTTGGTACTTTAACAATAATTAAGTATTGAAATGAAGATTAAGAATAAAACTTCAGCAAAGTTAAAGAAGAAGATATCCAAAAAGAAGAACAAGAAAGGAAAAACAAAAAGATAGATATGGAGAGATATGAATATATATATATATAGAGAGAGAGAGACAGACAGACAGAGAGAGAGAGAGATCAACAACTTGAATATTTAAGATGAGAGTTTTGACAGTACAAGCTCTTGGCTTAATACAATGCATATGAAGAATGTAACAGATTCTGAAATGTGTAACCAACTTTGGAGCCCAAACTGAGTTTTTGACTAAACAACTATTGACTATTTGACTATTTGACTATTTTGACTAAGTTAGCTTATTTGTAAATTCACCAAATCATCCTTTATAATATCCTTCCCCTATTATAACAAGCTTGTCCTCAATCTTGTTGTGATATGACAAACTCAGGATACTTAGAAACAAAGTCAGCTGCTACTTCCCAAGTGCTTTTATGAGGTTGAAAACCTTTTCGCTGAATTAAGTACCACATTTGAGCAATATTGTGACACTTCACTTGGCGAGTATCCAGAATAGCTTTAGGGACAGGATTAGAAACACCTGGAATCTGAGCAAACCAATCATGAACATTAGTCAACACAGGTACATGACTAGAAAATTGTTTGAGCTGAGATACATGAAAAGTGTCATGAAGTTTGGATCTTGCACGAAACTGCATCTTATAAGCCACATGACCAATGCACTCAAAAATTGTAAAAGGTCCAAAGTACTTATTAACCAGTTTCTCATTAAACCTGTTTTGTACAAAATGTTGTCTATAAGGTTGAATCTTCAATCAAACTGTTATGGATAAAAAATGTAAGGTGTATTAACTGTTATATTTATTATCAAGGTTCGGGAGCTCAAGGCCTTTAATGGCTGCTCTCGTATTTCGTAGCTTAACTCTGTCTTTACGGGATGCCTACATATCTCTGTGATTTAGAGAATCAAGCCAAAAAACGTAGTTCTGATAGATGGGGGTGAGACCACTTATATAGATATTGAGAGTCCTTGAATTGAACTAGATCTAGGAGACTTGGTGAGCAAGTTCCTGAATTAGAATGGACTTTGGAGTCCTAAGTGATAAGAAACTGATTCCTTATCCTTTTAGGTCTCTTGGAGGCTAATCTACTAGGATTTATGTCCTTATTGAGACTCTTCTTAATAGCTGATTTTTTCCTTATTAATTAATTACGAAATTAATGAATATTCAGGGCTCTTGGGCCATCTTTGTTCCATCAGACCTGACCTGGTCCATCAGGCCTGATCAATGTGTTAACATTTTTGGTCTGAATGTCATACATCTTCTTATTGGGCCTTGTGGCCCAAATCATGTGTAATTAATGCAATATTAATTACGTAATCAGGACTTATTTATTCTCTATCATTTGCCCCCCAACTTTTGGGAAACAGTGACTAGGTTTCGCAGAAGTTAAGTTCATTCATTCCCTTACAGAGTATCGTTTTGCGTAAAGTGTGGAGCGGCCTAAACATTTACAATGACTGGCCTTGTACACGGCTTATGGGTTGTTTTAAAAATTTTCCCATTATTTTCTTACCTTTTTCCCTCTTTTTAAGAAATTTTTAGTATTTTCAGGAATTTTCCCTTAATTTCCGAGACTTTTCCAAATTTCTGGAACTTTCCGAATTTTCTGCAATTTCTCATATACTTTTTCCAATTTTCAGCCCTCTTTCGACCAGGATTCTAGTCGAAAATTCGACCTGGATCCTAGTCGAAATTTGGGCCAGCTTTTTAATCCTGGTCGAAGAATTTCGACTAGGTTCCACGACCTGGACTTCGACCAGGATCCTAGTCGAACCTTCGACCTGGATTTTGGTCAAAATTTCGGTCCTTGTTTGATTCATGTTCGTGATGTTTCGACTAGGAATCACGACCAGGGTTTCAAACTGAATCCTAGTCGAATCCACGACCTAAATCTTGGTCGAATTTTTGGACCTTTTTTTGATTCCTGTTCGTGATGTTTCGACTAGGAATCACGACCAGGGTTTCAACCTGAATCCTAGTCGAACCCACGACCTAAATCTTGGTCAAAATTTTGGACATTTTTTGATTCATGTTCGTGATATTTCGACTAGGAATCACGACCAGGGTTTCAACCTGAATCCTAGTCGAACCCACGACCTAAATCTTGGTCGAATTTTTGGACCTTTTTTTATTCCTGTTCGTGATGTTTCGACTAGGAATCACGACCAGGGTTTCAACCTGAATCCTAGTCGAACCCACGACCTAAATCTTGGTCAAAATTTTGGACCTAAATCAACACTCAGGGGGATGAGTACCCGTCTGACGTGCATCTGGATGCGCATGATCATAACAGTATCTTCCGGGATGCAAAGGAGTTGGACAAGATGCAAACTTATTTCAAGATCAAGGAGCCCCTTAAGCTGGTTCTTGCGGGTCCGACCGACAGGGCCTGCCAATGGAAGAAAGACTCCCTATGCGTCTTTAGGGATACTTTAAGGGCAGGTATCATACTCCTCTTTCATCCTTTTATTCCTATTCTGCTAGCTGATGTGGGAATCAGCCCTGGCCAACTCCCTCCAAACTCTTAGAGGCTGATTCTTTGCTACCTATCGCAATGCGCCAAGCACAACCTTCCTACTTCGGTTGCGGTGTTCAGAAAAAAATTTTAGTTCAAGAATAGCCCCGACAAGAATCTGGGGTGGGTTTCTTTGAACCAGCGCCCCACTGTCCCCCACATAGTGAATGGGAAGTCCATCCTTGACAATAACTTGGGGTGGAAGAAGGAGTTTCTCTACGTCCTTTGGGAGGGCGGCGACTGGGGCACCCTTTTTCGTTCGTCTTTTGGGCTAGTTGTGGATGTGAGCCCGAATGATATAGTTTTATCTGAGGAGGACACTAGGGCCTTCAACCTCCTTACTCAAGATAATGGGACTTCCCAATCTTGGGATATTATCAGGGAGACCGTTCTCGTGGAACGTGGCCTTTCTCCCGTTCCTAAAAAGGAATGTTTTCTTCCTTTTCTAGTCGTCTTCGTTTCTCCCACTTTTTTCTTTATTAATTTCTCAATCCACTTCACTTATTCGTTACAGTTGCCGAGAAAATTAAAGAGGCTACTAAGCCTAAAGATCTGGAAATGATGAGGATGAAACGCGCCAGGAAGGTCTTCAAGGACCCGCGCCTTGGGGATCGCTTCCCAGAGTTCCTTCTCCAGGCGAAGGAAGGAGACGAGGAGAGCCCCAGCCAACCCTTCCGTACGAAACAGAAACCAGGGGCTTTCTCCAACCTGCCTGGGGAATCCGGGGGAAGGACTCGATTGTGGGCAACACAACACTTCCCAAGGAATGGTCTATGCATTCCATTTCCCGTGTAGATTATCATGACCTTGTCCTTCAACAGGACTTGGAGGCCAACGAGCTTTTCGGAGCTCAGGCCTTGGCGCCGGTACATCTTTTTCTTTTGGTATCTATAGCTTTCTGTCGTAATTTTTCTTGTTTCTCACTTTTCCTTTGTCTCTTGTAGGAGAACATCCACTTTCAAGGGGCAATTCACCAAGCCAAGGCTTGGAAAGTTGGCCTAGAAGACACAAACAAGAAGCTGGAAGAGGCTAACTAGCGGATAGAGGCTCTTCAAGCCTAACTTGCCTCCTCAACTTCCGATCTTGAAACGGCCCGGGATGAGATTGTTATTCTCAAGGCCCAGAAGGACAAGGCCTTTGACGACTGGATGGATACTCAAGAATTCAAGGACTTAATGGTAGAGCATGATGGCCTCCTTCATCCAGTCAGCTATAAGGAAGTCTAGGACACTGCTGTGGAGGCTATCCAGGACGAGTTTCCTGAGGTTCTTGAACAATTTTCCTTCCCTTGCCCTGTGCAAGTCCCTGCACTTGGAGGCGTTGCAAATAAGCTCGATGATCTTATTAAGGATGGCACTTCAGCGTCCCCGATCAGAGCGTCATCAGGAAGCGAGGGTCAAGGCCAGAAAAGGAAGGAGCCCGAATCCAGCTCTGAAGAGGAGGAATCTTCTTCTGAGGAAGAGGCTGAGCCCCTTTTTAAGAAGGAGAGGGTGGAAGAGCCTCCAAAATCAGCGTCCCCTAAGGCATCTGAGCCATCCAAGGGTAGTTCTGAGGAGACCTCGACGGAGACTTCTGAAGAAACTTCCGAGGGGCCAACTCAGGAGACATCCGAGGAGACTTCAGATAGCGGTTCCAAAGAATCCGAGCCTTCTAAGGCCTAACTCTCTTATATTATGTACTTTTCTTTTCTTCAGTCATTTTTTAATTTTGTAATCGACTTTGGATGTTTTGATTTGTTTTGTCTAAGTATTGCCGTAGCTTTTCCGAACTTAAATTTATGATTTGGTTTTCCCCTCATAATATAACAATTCAGCAGGCTAAATCAAACTGAATACTTTTCATTATGACTTGGTATTCTCGATACCTTACATGAGATGGGTTCAACCCTGATAAAACCTAAACATATCTTCATCAAATATATAAAAATCCTAAGCAAGCAAAGGTTCAAGGTGCTTTTAAACCTACTTGTCATTCTGACAAGTGAGAATCGTGCTCAACCACTTTACACATAGTAAATCTTCAGGTTTTGTGCATGCCAAGTTCTCGAGACTTCAAAACCATCCATAGTTTCAAGCTTGTAGGTTCCTCTACCCTGAATACTCTTGACCTTGTATGGCCCTTCCCAATTCGGGGCAAGTTTCCCTATCTGCCCTACACCAGAAGCTTCCACCTTCCTCAGGACTAAGTCACATTTCTTAAAAAACCTTTCCTTAACCCTTAGGTTGTAGTAGAACGCAGCTTTTTTCTGTTATTCCACTATCTTCGCATGTGCCTCATCTCGCACTTCATCAATTAGATCCAGGGCTAACCTTTGCCCTTCCTCATTTTCCTTAGCATTGAAAGTTTGAATCCCGGGGGAGGAATGTGATATTTCTACAGGAACAACCGCTTCAGCCCCATATGCTAACATGAAGGGAGTTGCTCTAGTCGTGACTCTATAAGTGGTCCTATAGGCCCATAGTCTTAGGAGTATTTCATCCACCCAGTTATTCCTCGACTTCTCGATCCTCTTCTTTAGTCCATCCAGGATTATTCGATTTGCCACTTCGGCTTGCCCATTGGCCTGCGGGTGAGCCACATAGGTGAATCGTAATTCAATTTCATTAACCTCAATTTCTTGTTGAACTGTGTTCCATTGTCAGCGACCAGGATGCGGGGAACTCCAAACCGGCACATGATATTTTCCCACAGGAATTGTGCAACCTGTTTAGTTATGATTTTGGCCAAAGGCTTGGCTTCAATCCATTTAGTAAAATAATCAATGGCTACAATCAGAAACTTCCTTTGTGCCGTGGCCATGGGGAAAAGCCCAAGTATATCAATTCCCCACATAGCAAAGGGGATATGTGAGTTGATGGAGGTCAGCATCTCGGGGGGTTGTCTAATGACAGGTGCATGCTTCTGACAGCGGTCACACTTCTTCACATACTCTTTGGCATCGGCCATCATTTCTGGCCAATAGAAGCCTAAACGGGTTATCTTATGTGCTAGTGCTCTGCCCCCCAAGTGTTGCCCACAGATACCTTCATGTAATTCTTCAAGAGCCAAATGTGCCTCATCGGGCCTGAGACACCTTAAGTAAGGAACCATATAAGATCTCTTATACATAATCCCATCTATCAAAGAGTATCTTAGTGCTCGAACAGCCAACTTCCGTGCTTCAGTAGCATCATTTGGCAACCAACCGGTTTGAATATGAGTCTTAATGGGATCTATCCATGACGTCCCCAGACCTATAGGAGCTACAAGCTTAACATTAATGCTCCGTGTCTTCAGAACGCGGAAGTATACACTTCCTGAACTTTCCTCTATATCAGATGAAGCAAACTTCGATAATGCATCTGCCTTAGGATTTTCCTCCCTCGGAATGTGCTCGACATGGCATTCATCGAATTGGGTCATCGCAGCCCTTACTAGGCGGACGTACTTAGCAATCCTATCATCCCTTGCCTCAAACTCTCCCTTTACCTGGGATATGACCAGCTTCGAGTCTCCACAAACTTTTAAGTTCTTGACTCTAAGTGTCCCTGCTAAGCCAAGACCAGCTATCAGAGCTTCATATTCTGCCTCATTGTTTGTGGTTGGGAAGTCTAACTTCATAGCATATTCAATCAGGAACCCATCAGGGCTTTGTAAAACTAACCCTGCTCCACTTGAATTTGTTTTTGATGCCCCGTCTTCCTTTTCATCCTTCTCTTTGTCCCCCTTATCAACTTCCTTGTCTTGAGGTATATTATCTTCCTACCCCCCGACTTCTTGGTTGGGTATGGTACATTCCACCAAGAAGTCAGCCAACGCCTGGGCTTTTATTGCCGTTCGTGGCTTATCCTTAATGTCAAATTCTCCCAACTCTATTGCCCACATGATCAACCTCCCACTAGCTTTGGGACTATGAATAATATTTTTCAAGGGTTGATTTGTTAGTACTTCAATCCTATGAGCCTGAAAGTAGGGACGCAACTTTCTTGAAGCCATTAACAAGGCTAAAGCAAACTTCTCAATATTTGAATAATTCAACTCAGCTCCATGCAGAATTTTGTTGGACTTTCAGTTCCTCCTTAGCTAACACAACGCTCAAGGCACTCTCTGAAATGGCCAAGTACAAGTATAAGACTTCATTCAAAGCTGGCTTGGCCAACAACGGGGCCTGAGCCATATATTTCTTTAATTCTTCGAATGCCTTCTGGCTTTCCTCACTCCATACAAAATCTTTAACCTTCTTTAAGGACTTGAAGAACGATAAGCACTTGTCCCCAGACTTAGAGATGAATCGTCCCAACGCAGCAACCCTTCCTGTGAGGTTTTGAACATCTTTGATAGTTTTTGGTGGTTCCATGTTCAAGATTGCCTTTATTTTATTGGGATTGGCCTCGATTCCTCTCTTGGAGACCATCAATCCCAAAAACTTTCCAGACCCTACTCCGAAAGCACACTTCGTAGGATTTAACATCATCTTATGGTATCTTAGGACCTCAAAAACTTCCCTCAAATGGGTTATATGGTCAGTCTTCACTAGACTCTTGACTAATATGTCATCAACATAAACTTCCATGGTATTGCCACTAAGATCCTTAAAAATTTTATTTACCAACCTTTGATAGGTGGCTCCTGCATTCTTGAGACCAAATGCCATAACAAGATAACAATAAACACCAAAGTCAGTAATGAATGATACCTTTGAGATGTCGTCCTTGTGCATCTTGATCTGATTGTATTCACAAAATCCATCCATGAAACTCAGCATCTCATGTCCAGCAGTGGCATCTATCAAAGTATCTATCATTGGCAACGGGAAACAGTCCTTAGGGCATGCGTCATTCAGATCAGTGAAGTCCACACACATCCTCCATTTTCCATTTGCCTTCTTCACCATTACAGGGTTTGCTAACCTTTCTGGAAATTGTATCTCCTCAATGAAACCAACCTCTAAGAGCTTCTCTACTTCCTGTTTTATAGCTTCTTGTCTCTCTAGAGCAAAACTTCTTTTCTTTTGCTTCACTGTCTTTCGATTTGGATCCACATTCAGCTTGTGAGTAATCAATTCCGGGTCTATGCCTGGCATATCAGCTGCTGACCATGCAAACACATCACAATTTTCTTGAAAAAATATCACCAACTTACCTCTAAGGGGCTCCTCTAGTGTGGCTCCAACGAAAATCACCTTCTCAGGATCCTCGGGAGCTAAAGGAATCGAAACCAAGTCTTCTGCTGGCTTCCCTCTTTTGTCATCATTCTCTCGAATATCAAGATCTTCGATAGGCATAACCTGCCCCCCAGCTCAATCTGCCCTTAGTGAGGCCACATAACAACTTCTAGACATTTTTTGATCTCCTATCTCTTCTCCAATCCCATTTCGGGTGGGAAACTTTATAACTGAATGGTAGGAAGAAGGGACTTCCTTGAAGGCATGTATCTCTGTTCTCCCTATGATAGCATTGTAAGTTGAACTAGCCTTCACCACCATAAAGTCCAACATCTGTGTTGCTTGCCTTGGTTCCTGTCCTATGGTTGTTGGCAACTTGATTATCCCTTCCACGGGGCACTCCACTCCCGCAAATCCATATACCGGCATGTCGGTTGGGGTCAATTATGAGTCATTATAACCCATTCTTAAGAAAATGTCATGGAACAAGATATCCACTGAAGCACCATTATCTACGAGGACCCTCTTAACCGGGCTGTTTCCTATTATAGGTGTTATGACCAACGGGTCGTCATGAGGAAATTTCACACCCTCTAAGTCAGAATCATCAAAAGTCATTATTACTCCTGTCCTGGCCCTTTTCGGGGCTTCTCCAATGATATGCATAATCACCCTGACATATGCTTTCCTGAAGTTGTTGGATAATCCAACAACAATTGGTCCTCCAAAGATTATGTTTATCACAGGCCCTCGGGGTCGTGGTCCTCCAAAGATCGTATTTATCACCGGTCCCCTAGGCTGGGGATTCCGCCCCTGATCGTCTTTGTCCCTCCTACGATCTTCAAAGTTCTTTCTCCCATTGTTATTCCTATCTCTTCCTTCCCCAGTGTACTTGTTCAATCTTCCTTTCCGAATGAGGAACTCTATTTCATCTTTCAGTTACCTACACTCATCGGTGTCATGACCAACATCCTTGTGAAATCTATAATATTTGCTCTTCTCTAGCTTGGCAGGATCTGCCTTCAAGGGTTTAGGCCAATGAATATCTTGATCTTTCTCGATTTCCATCAAGATCTGGCTTCTAGGAGCATTCAGCTTAGCGTATTCAGCGAACTTTTGCCCAAGTCCTCCCTTCTTAGGGGTTGAATCAGGGTTTTGCTCAGTTCTAAGATACTTGTCCTTAGCGATATACTCCAGATCAGTTTCCGCTTCTTGCCTCCAGTGGGCTCGTTGCTCACTACGGTCTTCCTCATGCTCTCTTCCACCTTGATGTACTTCCCGACCCTATCTTGAAGCTACAACATGCTCTCAGGGGGGCGCTTGGCCAAGGACATTTTGAAGAACTCATCCCTTGTTCCCTGTGCAGTGCTATCATGGCTACCTTATCATCAAGTTCCGGGACTTTTAAAGCTTCCTTCGTGAAATGATTCAGGTAGTCTCTCAAGGATTCCTTCGCTCCCTGCACAATACTCATGAGGGAAGCTAAAATTTTCTCATGCACTCTCCCGCTGATGAATTTCTTAATAAAAGCTTGACTTAATTCTCTGAAGGACCCAATAGAGTTAGGGGCAAGCGACTATACCATCTTTGAGCCATACCCGACAGGGTTTGAGGAAAGGCCCGACACTTAATAGCGTCATTCACTGGCTGCAATAACAGTGCATTGGAGAAGGTCCTGACATGATTAGCGGGATCTCCCGTGCCGTCATAAGCTTTGATAATGGGCATCTTGAACTTCCTTGAGATATGGGCATTCATTATCTCTTCAGTGAATGGTGGGGTAGGATTATCAGGATCTCCAAGGGGAAGAAGATTGCTTGGATCAGCTCTTGGGGCTACAACCCTTCTTTGTGTCAGACCATCCAGGTATATGATTGGAGGAGAATTTCTCCCCTAGGTGGTAATAGGGGCCTGGGAACCTGGTGTGCCTCCAAGTCGCGCTTTAGCCTTTGAATTTCAGCCTCATGTGCCTTGATTCTCTCCTGCACTTCTTGGGGATTCACCCCTCGGGTGCTCCCAGGACGTTGGTTACCATAAACCATCGGCTCTTTTCCAGCACGTCTCCTTCTCGGGGCCACTTCATTATCCGAATATTCAGATTCTCTCTCAGTATAAGGACCAGAAAATTCCTAATCCTCCGGGATAGGAGCCAAACGTTGTATGTAGGGGGTGATTTCCCCCGTGCTTCACTCCGTCCAGCATGTCCACTTCCTCCAACCTCGGGGTAAAGGGGCATCCCATATGGGGGGTTATTGGTCACAATAGTTGAATACTCATACCCAATGGGTCGAGAATTCACAAGTGCATGTTGTGACAGCCTCAACCCCGGGGTCAGGAGTTGACGTCACTAAACACAATTACCAATAACATAAACAACATAATAATTATTAAAATATACTAACTTGACCCCGAACCAAGATCCGATCCAGGTTCAAGTATAATCCAGGTTCTCACTATTACAAACTCTTTATTCAATATCTAAGACATACTAACTTTATTCAGCAACTCCTCAGACCTCATGGTCTGATACAAATTACCTCAGAGGAGCCAGGTCCGGTAGGGGCGGGAACACAGGTAGGTCTGACTGATCTTCTAGGCATCTACGAAATATACATAGCAGTTTGCAAGGGTGAACATAATCGCTCAGCAGTACCAAATATGAATAACAAATTAAACAGTAATGTAACAATAATGGGAACAGAGCTGTAATCATAATATCAACATTTCATAATGATAATCAAAGTAACTGAATATCACTAATTAGCATGCTTTGCGAAAACAACATAGTAGTATGCTGTGTAATACCAGAGTCCAATTTTAGCATGCTACTCATTTTATAAAACCGCTGTATCAATTATTCATGCTCTTATATAATTCACAAATCCCAATCAGATACATAGCGGATATGTGAAGACAGCTGATCAGGCTATCAACACTAGACGGCTCTAACTGCCATCCCATTTACCTGTTCCGGAACTCAGAGACTAGCTAGGTCTCTGACCTGCTGGACTAATCGGTTTTATAATGCGCGCAACTGAATTACCCTCTTACGCCACCTCAATAGGCCTACTCTGGCCCAAATGTATCCCATATCTGACCATTTTATCCGGTTTTCAAAACACTTGTACCTATCTCATTTTCAAAATCATTTATTTAGCCAGCACACATTTAAAATCCGTTTCGCAAATCATTCGATTCGAGACAGGTACCTTTCGAAGTTACTTTTCCCCAAAATAATTCGAAAACAGTGATTTTATAACTACAGAGGGTACGTAACTTAAAACGTTTCTGTTCCATTACGAGAATAAAACATTTAGCTATTCATATGCACTGAACCATAAAAGAATGGTCAGGGGTACTTGCCTTGCAACGCTTTACAAACCCTAAATAGCTTTCACGCTGACTTTGATCCTGGAACAACTCGACTGGGATCTACAATTACAGAATACCCTAATTAGTTATACCGACATGGTTGATATCCTCAAATACTAATAACCCCAAATTCGACAACCCGACTCGTATCATTATTATACATATAATCATGTAATTATATTTCTCGAACATAAATAGGGATATCACGTAAAACATAATTATGTACGATTACAAATATACTTTAGAAAATTTTGGCAGCAACTTCTTTATTTATAAGACTACCCGTCGATTATAATCGATGTCAACAATTCTCAACAATCCACAACATTATTTCGTACAATCCAATACCAATCAAAATTAGTTATTTAAATCCAAACATAATTTACATAATTATTTTATTTTATTTATTTATAGAATTTAGGACTCAGAACATCGTCATCACCGTCCACCGTTGACTCACCGAAGTTCATCATCAACGGCGGCATAATTTATTGGCGCCCGATATATTACGGGTTCCCAAATAAATTATACCGATTATTTTAAAACTAATTCCAACACGAAAAATTAATATCACGAATATTAATCAATAATTCCCTGCAATAATGGAATTTAAAAAAATTAAAATCTGCAATAATCCAACCCAACAGAATATAAACAGCCCACAAAATCCAAACCAACAACACTCAAACAGCCCAACAAGGCCCAACAACAAAAACCCAACTGCAAAAACAGGCCCAACAGTAAGGCCCAAAATATCCGGCCCAACTGCAAGCCCAAACCACAGAGAAGCATCGCACACAGCCACAGCACACGGCTGCAACCATACCAACACACGCGCCACCGCGCAGAACACACACACATCACAAACACACACGCACATCACAAACACACACACACACACACACTTACTCATATAGGCACACACATATATAACCACATGCATATACACAAATTAACAGCACAATCGAACCAACCAAGCAAGGAATTCAAGCGGCGGCTCACCGAAAACGGCCGGAAAACAGAAATGGCGACAGAACAGGGCAGCTGAAACACAGAGAAAACAAGAAACGGGAAGAGAGAGTGAAGAGAGATAACGAGAGAGATGAGAGAAGAGGGATTTTGAGAGAGATGGAGTGTGAGAGAGACAGAGATGAGAGAGAGCGAGAGATTGAGACTGAGAGAGAGACTGAAATGGCACAAAGAAAAACAACTGCAGCCAACACGTGTCCTGTGAAAATGGGATACGTGTTGGTTTATTATTAATCCAGAATTCTGAATCCCCGGAACCCCGTTTATATCCCGATATTACACTTTTAACGAACCAAGTAATATTGATAACATGTTGAAATAGATTCCAACCAATCCAAAAAGATTCCATATACTCCGAAATAATTAAAAACATAACTTTCGAAATTTTAAACTAATTTTTAAAACACAATTTATACCCGTTTTTAACAAATAAACGAATCAACGCGCGGGTAAAACGACTTCCGAAAATTTCCAAAATAATTTTAAAATTCTCAAAATAATATGAACTTAATAAAATGTAAGTTTCATAATTTTTAAAGATTCCCATAATTAAATATGGATTTTAGCATTTAACACACTCAGAAATTCATTAAAAAATGAATAATTAACAAAATATTGATTTCTCAATTTTATAAAGTCCTAAAAATAATTATTGAAATTATAAAATTAGAAAACAAATTTTAAAGACAATACCAAATATTTATGGAATTAAAATTACAATAAAATCACTTTTATAAATGAAATAAAATCACCAAACTCACCAATAAATTACATAATTCCAATCCCACATATCAACAAATCATAATTATTAAATAACAATCAATAATCGCTGCCAAAATCAATACACACCTTTTATTTATTTACTTAAACTTTTATTACACTTCCAAGTATAAAATAAAAATAAAAATACACGAGTCGTTATACATGTAGTTGTTGAAGTTGGGGATTTATACCTTGAGGAACTGGGAGAATCGTCCCTTGAGGTTGAGGTTCAGTTGCCCCTATCTGGGCTCCTCCTTGAGTGACGACATAGGTTGAATGTGGAGGCACCTCCACGGTTGAAGAAATCATTTGGGTTGCCCCCGTGGGTGTTCCTCCTTCAAGGACGCTGCTTTTTCTCCGTGTTCTCGCCATGGTTGTTGTTATGCTTTCTCACAGATAGTGTCAAATGTTATGGATAAAAAACTAAGGTGTATTAACTTCTATATTTATTACTAAGGTTCGGGAGCTCAAGGCCTTTAATGGCTGCTCTCGTATTTCGTAGCTTAACTCTGCCTTTACGAGATGCCTACGTATCTCTGTAATTTAGAGAATCAAGCCAAAAAATGTAGTTCTGATAGGTGGGGGTGAGACCCCTTATATAGATGTTGAGAGTCCTTGAATTGGACTACATCTAGGAGACTTGGTGAGCAAGTTCCTGAATTAGAATGGACTTTGGAGTCCTAAGTGGTAGGAAACTGATTCCTTATCCTTTTATGTCCCTTGGAGGCTAATCTACTAGGATTTATGTCCTTATTGGGACTCTTCTTAACAACTGAGTTTTTCCTTTAAGTAATTATGAAATTAATTAGTATTCAGGGCTCTTGGGCCTTCTTTATTCCATCAGACCTGACCTGGTCCATCAGGCCTGATCAATGTGTTAACCTTTTTGGTCTGAATATCATACATCTTCTTATTGGGCCTTGTGGCCCAAATCATGTGTAATTAATGCAATATTAATTATGTAATCAGGACTTATTTATTCCCTAAATCCTAAATCCTAAATCATGTGTAATTGATGCAATATTTACTACTCTAATTCTAACCCTAAATCCTACCCTATATATACACACAACACCTCTATATACACTACCATATACTTTCAACTTCAAAACTCTCTCCTACACTCAAAACACAACTCTCAAACACTTTTTCTCAGTTTCAATGGCACCTAAGAGATCTTGAACTATTGATAGCAGCAGCACCGTTCCTACTGCTGATTCTTCGAGGGGAACTGCTGTGAGGCCCCGTTTGGTGGATAGGGTTGCTGAGGAGGAGTATACTAGGCTTCTGACTAAGCCGATTCTGAAGGAGAGGGGATTTTTACCATCGGGGAGGGATGGTGAGTTATTGCCGATGATTGCGGAGAAATGGTGGATTTCTTTTTGTGAGTCGCCGGAGGCGATTCCAATGAGTGTGGTTCGTGAGTTTTATGCGAACGCCAAGGTTGACAAGAATGGGTATATGGTTGTTCGTGGGCTTACTGTTGATTACCAGCCCGAGGCGATTCACCTTGTTATTGGGCAGCGACAAAGAAGCACGAGGAGGAGAACTGGAACAAGAAAACCCCTGAGGATTTTGATTTGGATTTGATTTGTGCTACTCTCTGTCAGCCGGGCATGGTGTGGAAGTTCAAGACGGGATCTAACGAGTATCTTTCTTTTCCGGAGGTTGGGATGAACAGGTATGCCCGTGCATGGAATGTTTTTATTTGTGCTAATATTTTTCCTTCTTCGCATGCACATGAGGTTACAGTTGAGAGAGCAAGGTTGTTATGGGGGATCTTGAATGAGGAGTATTATGTGGACCTTGGTGAGTTCATCTACCAAGGGATTTTGAAGTTTTTAAGGGGGAGGACACAAAGCAACATCCCTTATGCATCTACTGTCACGAAGCTGTGCAGAGCAGTTGGAGTTCACTGGCCTTCTTATGAGCAGTTACAGATGCCGACCGCTCCTATTGATTCATCGACTCTGAATGCGATGCAGGAGTGGACGGGTGGAGAGCCCGAAGAGCATGGTTTGGGATATCGTCTTCCAGGAGGACGTCCAGCAGCTAGTGCTACTATGGCTAGGCCAAGTCAGGCTCGTGATGAGGTAGGCTCTTTTAGAGCCCAGAAAGGTGTTGGTTCAGGGATGGCCGATGCCCAGTATAGGAGGCTATCCAGGAGGATGGATGTGATGTACGAGTCGCAGAGTAGGTTTGCTCAGGAGCTCACCCTCGCACTTGGGACTGCTTTCAGAGGCCTTAGAGATGACATCCAGTAGCCCGTTTTTGGTGAGGACTCTGCTTATCCGCCTCCTGATACTCCACCCTCTGAGGGTGATGATGATGATTTCTCCGAGTAGGTATACCCTGTGTTCCTTTCTACTACCTTCACTAGGGACAGTGAAGATATTAAGTTTGGGGGTGGTAGTTAAGGATCATATTTGTGTGTGTGTAATGTAGTTGCATATTCATGATAGTTTAGTTCATATAGTTGCATATTTTTGCCATATAGTTTTTTTATTTTATAGCTTTATTTATCATGTCATTTAGCTCATGCATATATTATGATCCCTTTTGCGTTGCTTTACCGATTGATTTGTGATATTAATGCGAGTGTAGTGATAGCGTTAGAGTGATGTTGAATCTTGTAGGTTGACATGCATGCTAGAAACACTTGTAATTTCACTAAGTCTTAGAGTATGCTTAAGTACTAGATTGTTGTCATGGTATGATGGTTTTTGAGGATAATCTATTGATTATGCTTAGAATTTATGATAGGCTCTTAATGATAAAAGGCATGGAAAGAAAAAAATCGGAGTGAAAATTGGAATTCATTACTAGTTGTGGCTAGACGTCAAATGGCTAGTAGCCGGCTCGTATTTTTATGCGAGTAGTCTAGGGTAGAGCAAGAGGGAGCGAAACGCACTTGCTCAGAAATTTGAAAAAAAAAATCAGAAAAAAGAAAAAAAGAAAAAAAAAGAAAAAGAAAAAGAGAAAATAAAGTTTAATTCATAATTGATCACGAGTGGCTCTTTGGTATTCGAGTTATTAAGTTCTTAGGGGACTTTGTGCCTAGTGACCTAAGGCTTTTATAATCCAGGATCCGCTAACCTAACGCCCGCTAAATGGATGCCATTGCATAAGTCTTTTGTGGACCTCACTCATTGCATGATCAAATAAGTATTTGTTTGTTGTGTTGAATAAAAGCATGATTCCATAATAAGCTCCAGTGATCTTGAAGTGTTATAATTCATTTTGTGTCTAGAATTTATTCTTTGTATAATCATGTGATTGCCTTGAGGTCAATCGAGTCATGATAATTGATCTAGTTTCGAAGCATATCTGTTAAGCATCCGCACACACCACGTTTCTAGTTGTATGTTAGCTTGCGTGATTTGATTGACCTTTAGTTGCCTAATTGCATTTGTTGAGATGTCATGAGTTGGTTGGTTTAGTCATTGTGAGGGGGATCGCTACATTTCATGTAGTTTGCTTTCATGCATGTTTTTGCTTTGTTTTTGAGTCTTTGACGCTTGAGGACAAGCATCGATTTAAGTGTGGGGGTGTGATAAGTGGCATTTTATACCACTTAGAACGTCTTATAATGGCTTGAATTGATGTCTTGAAATTAAATATTTTATGTATTTAATGCGTTTTTTCTAGTATTTTGCATTTCAGGGTATAACTTGCGTATGTAGGAAGATTTCATCGAAAGAAGCCTAGGGAAGTACTTGGCATTGGTTGTGGGAAGTTAGGAGTCAAACGCAGCAAAAATCAGGAGCAAAATGTGATATTTTCCAGTAGCCTGCTGGGCCCCGCTCAGGATCTGGGGCGGCCGCCTGGGAGCTGGGGCGCCCGCCCGGGAAGATGGGGCAGCCGCCCGGAGACGGGAAATTAAAATCTGATTTTTACACTTCTTATTCTGATGGACTTCTGAGACGGCTGGTTCTTGTGGGCTTTTATATAAGTAGTTTTCAGAGACATTTCACAGTGTGTGGTATCAAGCAAAGAGCAAGGAGAGAAGAAAGAAGACCATTTTAGCACATTGCAATGAAGAAGAGGAAGCATACGCTTTCTTGTGATTCTTTTATTCATTGTAACAGTGGATGCTAGTTTTCTTTACTTTGAACCTTATTACTCTTATGACGTACTCTAGTTTAAATAAGTATTTTTATTAGTTTATATTGTATGTTATTATCATGTTTTCATATGAACCCATGGTGACGATGAGTTCTATCATGGGCTAATCGTGATCATGGGGTCGTAACGGATTTACTATGGATTTCTTTAGTTAGTTGTTTGATACCTTGGTTTGTGATGATTGTATGATATCTAGCATAGGTTGTGCTTATTCGTCTTATGCGCGTCGCGAACATATAAGATAGTGTGTTAATCTCTTATGAAGCGACAGTGGATCTTGAGATTTAGAACTTGCCATGCTAGCATAGGTTCATGTATATGTATGCATGATTAGTGGGTAACTCTAAACATTTTACTTGCCTTGTGTAATCATAATGAATAACTTGCACTTAAATCGTTATGTTGTCAAATTCTGTAGACATATAGGGTCTCAACATAATTGATGCCTATTCAACTTCTATCTTAATCGTGGATGCTTGGTAGAATGGTATTTGTACAACGAAAGCTGGCTTTTATCAGTTTTGTGTTGTTCGATTAATATCATCACCGTTACATGCTAAGGGTAATAACAATGACTATTGAAGGAAGTAGTAATGAAGTTATAATCTAGTGTGTGTTTAATATTGTTAATTCAAGTGTTATTTAAGTGTTTTATTCTCGTAGTTAATTGTAGTTAATAATTAGTTAATCAATCTTAAGTGTTATTGTCTTGACATTGAGAAGTAATCATACATTGGTGAGTGAGTGTTAATTGAACATAATTAGTCTGAGTCTCTGTGGGAACGAATTAGAAATTATTCTATATTACTTGCAAACACGTATACTTGCGTGAATATTAGCGCCTGGTTTTGCCCTAACAGCATACTCCTATCAACAGTATCTACAACACATCCACCAGCAATATAAGGAAAATGTAATTATGGTTTCTGGTTATACACAATCTCATAAGGAGTGGTATTATAAGAAGCATAGAAATGAGTGTAAACTTACCATTCACCAGTTTCAACCAAAATGACCAGTATTTTGGAGTCATCCAAACATGTACCTCAAGTAGTTTCCAAAACACATGTTGATTACCTCTCTGACCATCAGTCTGGGGATGGTAAGAAAATCGGTACCATGTAAGAAAGTAGTCATTTCTAGAATTTGCTTAAAGATATAGGATCTCTGTCACTCACAATGGATCTGGGCCATCCATGAAGTTTATAAACATGATCCCGATAAGCCTTAGCTACTTGAACATCAAAAAATAGATGAGATAATGTTATAAAATGTATAATCTTATTAAACTGTCAACCACCACAAAACAACATCTTTCCCATTTTATTTGGGCAATATCGTAATGAAGTCCATAGAAATATTAACCCAAACCTCTACAGGTATAGGTAGTGGTTGCAAGAATCCAGGATAAGCACCATTATCATGCTTAGGAGCTTGGCATACCTCACACAACTTTACAAACCGTCTAACATCTTTTGATAAACCAGGCCAATATAATAAGGATTTCAATCTCTTAATTGTTAAAACTCTACTACCATGACCTCCTCCTGGAGAACAATGTTTCCTGTTAATAATTTTCTTTCGGAGCAGCTCATCAGGTCCAACCCAAATCTTACCCTTGCATCTCAAAAGTGCATTTTTCAAGGTAAACTTAACATGGATTTGAGCTTGTTGTAGAGTATCAACAGCCTCATAAAAAGAAGAATCTGACTGATAACTGTGTTGAATATTATCATTTAAATCAGAATCAACCACAGTGATGGCCAAGCAGAAAATGTATGTACCTTGCACTCTAGATAAGGCATCAGCCACCACATTCTCCTTACTTCCCTTTAATGAATTTTATAGTCAAAAATTTTATAGTCAAAACCTATGAGTTTTGACAACCAAAAATGTTGAAAATGAGTAAAAATTATTTATTACAACAACTATTTCAAACTCTTCTGATCAGTCTTAATAATAAATGACTTCCCATCAAGTACTGTTCCCAATTTTGAACTACAAAAATAATTGCCAAAAGCTATTTTTCATTAATAGATAAATTTTTCCACCTTGTACTAAGATAAAAATTACTGATAAAAGCCAAAGGAAGACCCTCTTGTATTAAAATAGCCCAAACTCCCCTTTAGAAGCATCAGTCTCCACCACAAAAACCTTGTTGAATTTAGGTAATGCCAAAACTGGTGCATATATCAATGTTGTTTTAAGCTTTTCAAATTCTATCTGAGACTTGTCATTCCAACTAAAAGCTCCTTTCATAAACCGATCTATCAAATCTCTGAATATCCAAGCATAATTTTTGATAAAAATTCTATAATAGCCAGCAAGGCCTAGAAAACTTGCAAGATCCTTAACAATGTGAGGTAAAGACCACTGAGCAACATCACTGATCTTTTTAGGATCAATTTCCACTCCCCTAACATATATGAAGTGACCAAGATACTCTACTTTTTCCAGCATAGAACCACATTTACTTTCTTTGGCATATAGGTAGTTGGCTCTCATGAAGTCAAATATCTATCTAATATGCATCTAGTGATCTTCAAGAGATTTGTTGTAAATGAGGATGTCATCAAGATGACCATCACATACTTTTTGAGTAATGGATTGAAGACTACATTTATCCAGCCTTAAAAAGAGGCGGGAGCATTTCTGAGGCCAAATGACATCACTTAGAATTCATAATGACTTGAATGTATTTTAAAAGTTATCTTAAAGTCATCTTCATCATAAAAATTCTGAGTTAATGATACCCTGCTCTAATATCCAGTTTAGTAAAAATAGTAAAACCAGCCAATTCATCAATTAGTTCATTCACCACTGGAATATGGTACTTACCCTTAATTGTTTTCTTATTGAGCTCTCTATAATCCACACATAACCTCTAGGACCCATCCTTCTTTCCTACTAAGACTACAGGAGATGTAAAAGGGATGGCACTATTCTGAATCACATCTTGCCATCATTTCATTAATAACCAGCTCAATCACATCCTTATGTCTAAGAGGATACCTATATGGTCTAACGTTAACTAGATTTGCCCCTTTTGTTAAGGGAATTCTATGTTCACATATTCTCGTAGAAGGAGGTAATTCCCTAGGCCATCTCCAACAGTCGTGATCCAAAAATCTAAATTTGGATCACCAATTGATCCAAATACTGATCCAAATTTCTGACCAACTCCAACAGTGTGATCCAAATATTTGATCCAAATTACTTTTTACATATAATAATATATAAATATCATATTAAGTAATTTTTCTTAAATTTATCATTTAATTATTATTAACAATTTATATAACATTTCATAAATTAATTAAAAAAAAATCAATACACATAAAAATATTAAAATTGTGCACTTAATTCACGAAAAATACATTTATTGCAATAATTAACAAACAAAATATCATTGTAACACACTAATTTTTCCGAATTAGTATATTCTTCCCACAAATGCTCAAATAATACATCTCTAAGTGCAATATGTGCCACTTTATTTTTTTTTATTTTTAAATTTTAATGAATTTATGTTTTCTCATTATTTTAAGTTTTATTTTAAAAATAAATTTTGTTAATTATTAATTATATTCTATATTAATTATATAATTAAATAATCAATAATCAATTTAAAATCTCATAAACTACAAATAACAGAACTATTATTTTATATTAAATCAAGTGATCCAAATTTGGATCAGTGAACAGTTGTGATCCAAATTTGGATCACTACTGTTCACTGATCCAAATTTGGATCACCACTTGGATCACTGTTGGAATGGAATTTGGGGGTAATCTGCCCCAAATTTGGATCTTTGGATCACTGTTGGATTTGCCCTTAGGCTTACTAAAAATATCATCATACTGTTATTTTAACCCAACTAATTCTAAATCAACAACTTCTACATTCTTATCAATAGAAAGACCAACAGAAGATTCAGTATTGTTGAGAGAAACCTGGTTAAGCTGAATGAAGAGAAGCATTCTTTATAAGGTTCTAAGAAGGTTTTCTTTTTGTAACCTTGACTCTATAAGGTGCTATCCCTTTTAACTTGTTCAATTGATCACTGATAGTAAATCCCATTACTAATTTCTTAAAATCCCACTTTACCATGCCCAGAGTGCTTAACCATTGAACTCTAAGCACCATGTCACAACTATTGTTAGAAATATGTTGTGAACTTGATGATAAGTTAAACAAAACACCTTAGTAGATTTGACTTAATGAATTTTGTAGCTCTCGATGGATGATCTAATATAGTCCCGACGGATGAACTTTATAGTCCCAACGGATAAAAATTTGACATCCATCAAGACTGTAGCTTATGTAACAAATAAGTACTGTAGCACATTTTTGCAAACAACATGTTTTAGTCTAGTAGATTGTGTAGGGTTCTCTAAGTCATGTTGACTACTAGATTGATATATAGAATAGGTTGGCTAATTGTAAATATGAGATGTCTTGTAATTCTGTATAAGTGAAATAGAGTCAAGTGACAGGTAGACTCTCAACAGATGATCTACAAGGCTCCCGACAGATGTATAACATAATCCCGATGGATGATCATATTCAAAATAGATATTGATAGTGACAACACAGTCACATGCGTCAGATGTTTGCAAAAGGAATATGGCAGCCTATTAAGCAGGATTTTCAGAACAAAGAAGCATTACCATTTTCATGCAAGTGTGAAGATTTTCAAAGATGCTGGAATAGAGTAGTGAAGCAGTATGGAGTTACACTAGATATATTTTGTTTTATTATCTTGTCTTACTGTTATATAACTTGGTGATATATAAACCAAAAGCAGCCAGTAGAAAAAAAACTAAGCAAGCTTATTTTTCAGAGAAACATATCAAGCTGTATTCTGTAAGAATTTCTCTGTAATTTTGTTTGTTCAACTTGTAAAGCAGCTGTGAGCTATTCAAAGCTTCACAGAGTTCTCAATCTAATATATATATATATATATATATATATGGTGGATACTTTCAAATCCACCATAAAGTTTTAAAGCTTGTGTTTTATTACTTAGTGTTTTGATTTCTATTACTCTTTCATTCCGCACTTTTGCAAATCAAACACTATTATATATATTAAGTTAGAACAATTTTAAAATCTCAAAAAGTAGCCAGAATTACACCTCGACGGATGCTCATTATCCATCGATTTTGATCATCCGTCGAGATAGAATATCTTAGTAAAAATAAATTATTTTTCTGGATTATTTTATACCCGACGGATAACTGTTTTATCCTCATCAGTCAAATTACCTACATCCTAGCCTTTAAAAGTACTGAACATTATCCATCCTAGTCTGCAAGTATTTCAAGACAGATAATTGACAGAATTTTGACAGTTTATTTTATTTTAAACGGCTATTTTAGGCTATTATGATTGGTGACTTTATTTTACTTTATTACTTTTGACAGTTTATTTTTGAGATAGTATAAAAGCTAAATTCATTTTCACTCTTTTCTTTTATTTTCTCTACTGCAATTAACTAACCTCTTCTTCAACAAAGCAAAATCCTCTCTTTCTGCAACTTATCTTGCTCTAACAATGGCACCAGTAGTCAAATCATGTCTCAGTCAGGATTTATCTATGAGAAGAACAATTTTGTGGCACTTGTAAACAAAGGGATTACAACATCTGAAGATTATCACAAAATGATGGATTTTGTGAAGGGATGCAAGCTTAATTATGCCATGCTGGAATCACCCATAATCTACTGCAAAGTTGTGAAAAAGATGTGGATAACTGCTGTTTATCAGGCTAGTGACAAAACCATCACTCTCTCCATCAAAGGTAAGGACCACTGCATTAACTGTGACATTATCAAAGCATGCTTTAAGATTCTAGATAACACCACTACTAATCCACACACAGATGCTGATATAGTTAATTTGCTTAACTCCATGGGCTATACACTTCGTACTACTAAATTAAGTGAGATTAGGAGGCTAGGTCTTAGGAAAAAGTGGAGTTTCTTGTGTGATGTAGTTACCAAAGTATTTTCTGGTAAGATAAGTAACTTTTATTCTATCAATACTACTATACTTAACATGCTTTACGTGCTTCTTACTGATAAGTACTTCAATTTCAGTGATGCTGTTATGTTTGAGCTAGGATATAAGTTAGGAGATGTTAATAAGAGATCTAAACATATCTATTATGCCAGATTCCTTATGATTATTGCTAACCATATCTGTGAAGATCATGTAATTGAGAACCGAACCAACACATTAGATTGTTGGGTTCAAGAAAGAAGGGTAATTACAGACTTGAATAGAGCTGATCACCACAACGAGGTGCCCTTGGTTTATTTTCCAATTATGGAAGGCCTTCAGGTAAGTGAGGTAAGCACCACTGTCCCTACTATTCCAACCTCTCAAATTTCTTTGCCTTTGAGTGTGGCCATGGCATCTGTGTCAATGACCAAACAGATGTCTACCCAAGTCACACAAAACAAAAAATTTCAAAAACCAAATTAAAGAAAACCCCCTCTGGTTTCTCTCAAAAGAAACCAGTTGCAAAATCTACCAAACACCAAGAAGGGAGTGTGAAGGTGAGTGAGTCAGGTGAGGGATAGGGTGAACAACAAAGAAGCCCTAAGGATAAGCTTTGAGAGGTGAGTGTTTCCCAGCCTAGCCACACTGCAGTTTCCCAACAAACTACAGTGCTTAAAAAGGACTTAAGCTCATTGCTAGTTGCATCCTCCCAAAAGGATGTAGCTAATGAACAAAGATCTCAGCCAAAAGCACAGGCCAAGAGGGTAAGGGACACTAGCTCACCCCAAACATATGCCAGAAAGAAGAAATCTAAACCAACTGGGGATACACAAGGTACACACAGTGCCTACTATAGTCAAAGACTCAGTACATGCACCATCACAAATTTAGTTTGATGTGGCTCCAATAAATATGGAGTCATAGCCAAAATCATTAATCATAGAAGCACCTCAAACACCGAACTCTCCCACAAATTCTCTGTATGTGGATATGATCAACACATCAATTCCTGATTTCCCTTCTTTAACTCTGTTGGGGAAGCCAAAATCTAGTGCAAGTGAGCATCATCTATTAGATGATTTGTTGGCTCACTTGCCAATTCTTTCAGGAACTGTTAAAACATCTGTGCCCAAATTATCATCAATTTGCACAGAGTCTACAATAGTTTCCACTCCAAACTCTATCATTTCTTCTATTCCGGAGGATATTGTTCATTCGTCGGTTAGTGATTGTATCCCGACGGATGTGCCTAACAGCAGTCATCCGTCGACTATCCTAACTACTACCCCGATGGATGTTTCTCATCCGTCGGTACTCACTATACACACTGAAATTTTAACAATTATTACAAGTGTAAATGAGTTAGTAGTTGTACAATCACTCTTAGGACTGAGGGAAGGGAGTGAAATGAGTGAGAGGCTGGGTTGCTCCCAGGCAAAAGGAGAGGAAGGGAGTGAACAAATGCAGGCTATTTCTTCCAGCCCGGTAACAGAGAATAAGAAGAGTTCCACCTTAGAAGGTGAAGGTGAGGGTGTGAGGGTGGTGAGCCAAGGGGAGCCCTTGATGCAACAAAAGAGAGAAAATGAGAGAAAAGTAGGTACAACTGAATGGGAAGAGCCTCTTGTAAGTGAGTTAATGGATGTCAATGAGGCTGACAAGAGCCATGTAATTCAACAAGAATATCAAGCTGTTTTAGACTCTGTTTCTTTTGAAGTTGAGGCATTTACTCACGTTGTGGCAGCTTATCAAGTCCTAGCTGAACATGACAATGTGGCTGCTGAAAAGATGCTTAACTTGGTGCATACAACTGCTTTAATAAAAAGAGCAAAGGATGCTGTGGCGCCCTCCAAACCCGGGTCAGAAGTTTGGGGTCCACACACACACTTTAATTATAACAATAATAAAGATAATAATAATATATGCAGTGACCCTACTTACCAACCACCACGGACCGCAACAGGTTAAAGTATGCACACGAGCCAAACACAGTAATATATTACAAACCGTTCAAATCCCAACTATTTCAAACTCAAACTGAGTATTAAACATTATTACAAATTTTTACAAACTTAAATTATCCCAAAAGAAGCCTACTAGCTCAGCTTTCTCAACCTGAACCCCTAGTTCTCGCGCTGGACTGGGGATCCTCGCTACCAACTGGTTCCTTTTTAACTGGAAAGAATATAAACAACATCGCACAAATGAGCTAACTAGCTCAGCAAGTCACAATGACAAAACTGAGAATAATGATCATCAGGTGAATATGATTATGATATCAAGTGAACAATGGATTATGATTTAGAATTGGATATTATACTTTTAATTTAAAAACCAAGGTTAGGCTGCTGATCAGTCACGCACTAACCCCGAGCAAGGCACACAACATTGCTCTAACTACTGGATCCAAGGCACACATTGGCCTAACTTGACCATTATATGGTCTGACCACGAATCTGGTCCACAATTTTATAAAAAAAATCCAATTCTAACATAATAATAGAATATGCAATAATAAACAATAACCGAAATCATTAACAACAATAAATGTTTAACAATGAAAGGGTTTCAATCCTTGTAAGGATCAATAAGGCAATTTAAAAGCTTGGATGCTGGGTAATGAAAGAATTGGATAACAAAGGAATCAACATTTCAGGGTTTCAAAGATTTGGGCTTTCAAAGTATAGGATACAATGATTGAATGTACAAGTAATTCAGTTCAGTGTTTGGGATTTTGTTTACATGTATTTGTGGAGTAGTATCGTATACTTGAGATTTGTGTTTAGGTATACAACAATCAATGGTCTAGAAAGAATAAGGTTTGTGGCTCAAGAACAATAACTGGAATCAGGGTTTAGGTTTCAGTGCTTCAAAGCACTTGCAATATCAACAAGACTATCACGTATTACAATATTTCGAGAAAGTTCGGAATACTTACATGATATTAGCTTACTACACTGCACTCGCTTCCAATCACAAGCATCTTACTCCTCAACTATCTGTTTCCCTTTCCTACGTCTTGTCTCTTCTGCTCACATATCATAAGCATCTATCAATAATTTACTCATAGAATTCTATTCAACACATACTTCTATTTACCCTTCGTTTTACCCAAATCCGATTAACGGATTAAAAGTTATGCAATAATCAAGTAAAAACAGAATATATAGACCGATAGTCAATTAACAAGTCACATATACCATATAATACATCACATAATCAATGATATATCATTTATAAAGAAGTCTCGGGTCATACATAGGCTTTCTGGTATTTAAAATGATTTTTAAAACATTTTTCGGAATTAAAACGGGTCGTTGGTTCAATTTCGGGTTAATAAACAGGGTTCGGTTGGCCAATTCTGGCTCCAAAATAATTTTAGAATAATTATCGAGCCTTGGAACTAACTTAGAATAATATTTTAAAGCTCGAAACTATTTTTCAGAATTTTTAAATCATTTTTTAAATAATTAAATCTAATTAAATAATTAATTAAAATCAATTAATAATTAATTAAATCAATTAATCAATTAATTTTCGAATTAATTGACCAATTAATCAATTAGAAATTAACTGAAATTAATTAACTAATTAATTTAGATTTTTTGTGAATTAAAAATAATTTTCAGAATAAAAATAATAATTTTTTAGAATTTTCAGAAATTAAAAACGAATTTTTATAATAAAAATAAATAGGAAATATGATTTTTAAACATTTTTAAAACAGAAATCCAATTTTTGCAAAGTCTGGAAACTACAGGGACCAAACTGCATCGTTTTCTAAACTATAGGTACTAAACTGTAATTTTCCAGGGGGTCGCCGGAAAACAGTCGGGGATGGCCGGAGAACACGTTCCCTGCGTCCTCACCCCACCAACACCTCCAGATCACATCTACAGGTTACCAGGAACACAACCATGCAATCAAAACAACCTAACAATCCCTGAGTTGGCCGGAATTTGGCCGTGAAATTTTCCAGTTTCCGGCGAACATCGGAAAACTTCAAAACACAACTCCCTTCTCTACAGACCTCATTGGTTCATGAAACTTATACGACTAGATTGCAAATTTCACAGAGAACACAACCCACTATAACACAACATCAATCTATCACAGAATAAGAAACCCCCAAATTTCAATTAAGAACATTCATACGGGTTATAAACCCTAATTTTAAAATTCGAAAATCAAACTCAAATTTGAACATGTTATTGAACTCCAAATCAGACGTATGACATATGAAAATCATCAGGAAAACAAGCTCTACAACATGCAATCATCAAATCATACAAACAATCATCCGAACAAAAATTCATATTTTTAATAAAATAAATTCGAAAATAAATAATTTTTTAGAAAAATAACCTTGATTTCTGCAGGTGTATGGATTACAGAATCTGGTAGAGCTCTTCAAGACCTTCAGATTGGTTACTCGAGCTTTCCAAACCGAATTTAATAACACCTCCAAATGCTTGTTTGATTCTTAGAACAGTTTTAGGAAATTAGGGTTTTTCTCTGAAAATTATATAATTATCTGTCTGCAAATGATTTTGATACGAAATAAATTACGGTAAAAGGCTATTTATAATTACGGAAAATTAGTATCCCGTTGGATCATTCCGGATATAAAACGGTACGTTTATTTGTAGAAACTGATCCAAACGGTATCGGTTTTCGGGATAATGATCCAAATCAGTACAATTTGTACAGCGGTCTTGGTCTCAGCGCCTGGTTACACGTATTACGAAGTGATAATTGTGATAGTTTAATAAAAAGCTCCCGTTTATTGAAAATACGGGTTTTATTGATTTACCGAAACAAATATTGTATCGAAAATGTTGCGCCGGGACCTCGCAGGACAAACCGTACGCCGGATCGAAAAAGTCGAAACATGGAAAATGCTCGAAATATTACAATTAGGTTATGAAGGAGTTCTCGAAAGAGTTTCGGGTTCCAAAAACGTAACAACGGTTGACGTCGGTTGGTTCCCGTTTTTACAAAATAGATTTTAATTACCCGGAAAAAGATTTTAGAAATTTCAGATGATTCTTATAAATCCATAAACCAACATAAAAATAATTAGGAAGATATGACAATTATCTATATTTTATTTTGGACATATAAAAATTAAAATACTCAATTAATATTATTTTTGAATAACCAAGTACAGATAACACTTTAACAATTAACTCACAGAATAGATACTGAACACACATAATAATTATATAATAGCAAAAATAATTACACGATATATCCCGGATATTACATCCTTCCCCCCTTAAAAGGATTCTGTCCTCAGAATTTCCTAAGAAAACAAATGAGGGTACTTTTCTCTCATATCACTTTCTAACTCCCAGGTTGACTCTTCAACCTTTGGGTTTCTCCATAATACTCTTACTAACTTTACCACTTTATTTCTCAATACTTTCTCTCTCTCTTCTAGAACTTCTACCGGGCTCTCTATATATGATAAATCTGCTTGAAGCTCTATTGGCTCATATTCTATTACATGCCTGGAGTCTGGATTATATTTCTTAAGCATTGATATGTGAAAAACATTGTGAATGTGCTCCATGTGCGGAGGTAACGCCAATTCGTAAGCTACTTTGCCAATACGCTTTAGGATTTCAAAAGGTCCGACATTATATGGGTTTAGCTTCCCTTTCATCCCAAACCTCGTTAGTCCTTTCCACGGTGATACTTTCAATAATACCAAGCTTCCTTCTTCAAATTCCATGTCTTTTCTTGACTGGTCTGCATATTTCCTTTGACGATCTTGTGCGGCTATTAATCTTTTCTGGATAATTTCAACAACTTCCTTTGTCTGCTGTACCAATTCGGGTCCGAGTATTTTGCGTTCTCCTACTTCATCCCAATATACTGGAGATCTACATTTGCGTCCATAAAGGGCTTCATAAGGTGGCATCCCAATGCTGGCGTGATAACTGTTGTTATAGGCAAACTCTACCAGGGGTAAATGCTCGTCCCAACTTCCTTTGAAATCAATAGCACAAACACGTAGCATGTCCTCGATTGTCTGGATCGCTCTTTCACTTTGGCCATCCGTTTGGGGGTGATAGGCCGTACTCATATTCAATCTTGTTTCCAAACATTCTTGAAAACTCTTCCAAAATCTTGAATTAAATCTTGGATCTCGATCAGATACAATAGACACTGGAACTCCATGACGAACTACGATCTCTTTCAAGTACATATGAACTAACTTGTCGAGCGAAAATCGTTCATTTATAGGCAGAAAATGAGCTGACTTGGTAAGTCTATCTACTATAACCCAAATGGCATCATGATTAGCCCTTGTCCTTGGTAATCCAACTATGAAATCCATGGTAATATGTTCCCACTTCCACTCTGGAATCTCCAATGGCTGTAGCAATCCGCTTGGTCTCTGATGCTCTGCTTTAACTCTCTGACAGGTATAACATTTGCTAACCTATTCCACAATTTCCCTCTTCATATCTGGCCACCAATAATTCTTCTTTAAATCTCTGTACATTTTGGTACTCCCTGGATGGATGGAATATCTTGAACTATGTGCCTCTTGTAAAATTTCATTTTTCAGCTCCGTTACTGGTGGAATCCAAATTCTTGAAGAAAACCTAAGAATACCTTGATCATCTTGTTGCGTGCATAATTCCTCACCTACCAAACTATTTATATCTTGATCCATTACCTCTTTCTGGCATTTCTTTATTTTCTCCAATAACTCCGGTTGGAAAATCATACTGTACACTTTTGCTTCCTCAGGCTTGTAAATTCTAATCTCCAATTCCAATTTTTGAAATTCTTTATATATCTCTTCAGATATGGATAACACATTTAACCTTTCCTTCCGACTTAACGCATCTGCTACAACATTTGCCTTACCGGGATGATAATTAATCGAGCAACCATAATCCTTGATCAATTCTAACCATCTCCTTTGTCTCATATTAAGTTCCTTCTGGGTAAATATATATTTCAAACTTTTGTGATCCGTGAAAATCTCACATTTTTCTCCATACAAATAATATCTCCAAATCTTCAAAGCAAATACTATGGCTGCTAACTCCAAATCATGAGTAGGGTACTTCTGTTCGTGTGGTTTCAATTGCCTTGACGCATACGCAATCACCTTGTCGTGCTGCATAAGAACACATCCTAATCCTTTGTAAGAAGCATCGCTATAAATTATGAAATTCCCTTGATCGTCTGGATGTGACAAAACAGGTGCTGTGATTAATCTCCGCTTCAATTCCTGAAAACTTTCTTCGCACTTGTCATTCCATATAAACTTTTCATTCTTTCGTGTAAGCTTTGTCAATGGTGTTGCAATTCTTGAGAAATTCTGAATGAATCGTCGATAATATCCTGCCAATTCCAAGAAACTTCTTACCTCAGTGGGTGTTCTCGGTCTTTCCCAATTCGTAATTGCCTCGATCTTTGCCGGGTCCACTTTGATCCCTTCATTACTGACTATGTGTCCTAAGAACTGAACTTCCTGTAGCCAAAACTCACACTTCGACAATTTAGCATATAACTTCTTTTTCCTTAAAATCTCCAAAGTTGTCCTTAAATGTTCCGCATGATCCTCCTCTGTCTTTGAATAGATCAAAATATCGTCTATAAATACTATAACGAACTTGTCCAAATATTCCTTGAAAATTCTGTTCATCAGGTCCATAAACGCTGCTGGGGCGTTGGTCAATCCAAAAGACATTACTAGAAATTCATAATGCCCATACCTTATTCTGAAAGCTGTCTTTGGTATATCTTCTGGTTTGATCTTCAGTTGATGATATCCCGATCTTAAATCGATCTTGGAGAAATACTTGGCTCCCTTCAATTGGTCAAACAAATCATCAATTCTGGGTAACGGATACTTATTCTTGATTGTCAACTTGTTGAGCTCCCTATGGTTGATGCACAGTCTCATGCTTCCATCCTTCTTCTTGACAAATAATACCGGTGCACCCCACGGGGATACGCTGGGTCTGATTACTCCTTTCTCTAACAGATCTTGTAATTGCTTTGCTAACTCTTTCATCTCAACGGGCGCCATTCTATACGGGGCCTTGGATACTGGTTCGGTTCCAGGTGCTAAGTCGATTGCAAATTCAATTTCTCTATCTGGAGGAAGTCCTGGTAACTCGTCGGGAAACACGTCTGGAAATTCCTTCACAACTGGAATATCTTCAAGTTTTGCTGGCTCCTGACTTCTGTCGATCACATATGCTACGAAATGCTCACATCCTTGTCGTAGTAACTTCTTGGCTTGAATCATCGTTAAGTACTTCTTTACCTGCTTCTGTCCCTTGAACATTACTATTCTTTCGTCTAGCGTTTTCACCATTACTTTCTTATTTCGACAATCTATCTGAGCATCATGCTTAGATAACCAATCCATCCCTAATATAACGTCAAATTCTCCTAACTTAAATGGTATCAAATCTACACAAAACTTACTACCAGAAATCTCAATCTCACAATTCCCACAAACTTGGTTAACAGTTACACGTTCTTGATTTGCTAATTCCACAGTCATTATTTCATTTAAATACCCAACTGGACAATTTAACTTACTAACAAAATCTTGTGAAACAAACGATCGAGTTGCTCCCGAATCTATTAACACTTTGGCACATAAAGAATTCACATTAAGCGTACCTGCCACGACATCCGCATCCTGGATCGCATCCTTCACCGACATGTCAAAAACTCTAGCCCTCGGAGTCTCATTCACTGTTGGGGTAGATCCCATAATCCTCAATGCATTACTGACTGAGGCTGGTGTCTTGTAATCCCTGGCCATATGTCCTGGCTTCCCATATTTAAAGCATGTAAATCCAATGGCTGGAACCTTCACTGCTGGATTCCGGATAGGTTGATCCTTATTTGCCGGCTCTCTTGCTGGCTGATTTCGGCACTCCCTCGAGTAGTGCCCTTTCTGGTTGCATTTAAAATATACCACATTCAACTTGTTACAAACTCCTCCATGCTTCTTTCCACATACTTGACAATCTAGAAAAGTTAATCTCAATTGATTCGGCGGATTCACATTAGCTGGACGATTGCCCTGGCCTCCGTCTCCTGCATTTTGTCTCCTGAAATTAAAATTTCTCCCTGGCTGAAACTTTCCCTTCTTAAAATTTGGAAACTTCCCTGTTTGTGACTGACCCTCACTTCCCTCAACTTTCCTTTTCTTGCTTTCCTTTTCTTTCTGGACCATCTCACTCTCTGTCTCTGCGATCATAGCTTTCTGTACAACCCTGTCATAGGTATCAAATTCAAAAATAGCTACCTTCCCTCTGATCCATGGCTTCAAGCCTTGCTGGAATCTCTTAGCTTTCTTTCTATCAGTATCAACATACGACGGCACATACCTTGACAATTCCTCAAACTTCCCCTCATAATCTGTTACCGACATGTTCCCTTGCTTTAATTCTAAAAACTTCAGCTCCATTTGATCCTGAACAAACTGAGGAAAATACTTTTCTGAAAACAATTCCTTAAACCTTTCCCAAGTAATAACATCTGTGCTTTCCAATATCTTCACCATCTCCCACCAATAGGTGGCCTCATTCTTCAGATAGTAACTTGCAAATTCAACCTTCTGCTCCTCTTTCACTTTTACCAAGGCAAATGCCTTCTCTATTTCCTTTAACCACACATTTTCTTCAATTGGTTCTAAGGAACCCTTGAATTCTGGTGGGTTTACTGCCTGAAAAGTTTTGAAAGTTACCTGGGGATTGGTCTGTCTCTGCTGTTGTTGTGCCAGGTGAACTGTTTGTTGGGCCAAGATTTGAAGAATCTGGGCTATTGCTGGGTCCATGGGTCCTGGGTTCACATTCTGGTTTGTATCATCTTGGTTGTTATTGTTGTTGTTGTTGGTTTCTTCATTCTGGGTGTTGGTGCGGGTATTTCTTCTGGGAGGCATTTTCTGAAAAGAATCAATCAATTTATTTAGCTTTTGAATCAAATCTTTGTATAAAAGAAAAGTTTTGTAAAATAGGAATATCTCTTTTTGAAAACAGTTGTAACTAAATAAATTGCATGCTTCTTTACAGAATATAAACAGTTGTGGAAAACAGGGTACATGGTATCACAGGGTATACTGGTGCAATAAATAAGGTAAAGTAAAACAGGTGCAATAAAGTAAATGACAGTGTTGGAAAGGAAAAAGGTACTGATATATATATAGATCAAAAGTTTTAGGTAGTACAAGCGTAAAGACGCTTCGAAAGTAAAAGCAAAAAGGGTACAATAACCTACTCACTAGTCAGCATCGCTAGTCTATAAATACAACTCAAAAGTCTACTGATACACACTACACACTACTGTACATACTACATAATCATAACAACACTGCTCAGCATCTCCATCTCAGAATCTCTAACTCATGGCAAATCTGGACCTCCTATCTCTTCAAGCTCCTCTAGAACCCACTTAGCCCACTCCACTAGGAAATCAGGGGTGATGTCCTCATGTGTAGCCTCAGCAATCCTCACAGTAGCTGCGCTACGAAACGCCTGGAGCCTCTCCCTAAGTCGCCTCTCACCACTCCCCATCTCTCTGGTACGCATGATATGCAATAACTCCTGGATCTGACCCTGTAGGAATCGCTGCTCCATAAGGCAAGCCTCAAACTGATGATATGGGACAGGATAGTATGAGAACTGGAAAGGTACTCCTGTGACTGAATGACTAGTAAAGCCTGAATCAGAAGGTGGGGGTCCTCTAACAGGTGGCCTCATGCCTAGAGGTGGAATAGCCTGCAATAGTACGGGCTACAACACCGGTGGAGGTAGAATAGCCAATGCTGGTGGAATAACAGGACGTGGATCCGATGCTGGTGTTCCAACTGAAGGCTCTGAGTGATCAGCTGATACGGGAATAAAAAAGTCGGCCATCTCTGCTATCTGAAATCATATCGTAATATAAGAATCTCGTACCACGACGCAAACTATACTAATACCGGTTATGCCATAACACTCAACCTCTCGACGTTCTATCATCCTATACCTTATTTCTAATCCTATCCCTCTACCCATTTCCGTCAACCTAGGCTTGTGTCAGTGACTTATAACCTGTAGCTCTGATACCAAACCTGTGGCGCCCTCCAAACCCGGGTCAGAAGTTTGGGGTCCACACATACACCTTAATTATAACCTGCTTATAACAATAATAAAGATAATAACAATATATGCAGTGACCCTACTTACCAACCACTACGAACCGCAACAGGTTAAAGTATGCACACAAGCCAAACACACTAATATATTACAAACCGTTCAAATCCCAACTATTTCAAACTCAAACTGAGTATTAAACATTATTACAAATTTTTACAAACTTAAATTATCCCAAAAGAAGCCTACTAGCTCAGCTTTCTCAACCTGAACCCCTAGCTCTCGCGCTGGACTGGGGATCCTCGCTACCAACTGGTTCCTTTTTAACTGGAAAGAATATAAACAACATCACACAAATGAGCTAACTAGCTCAGCAAGTCACAATGACAAAACTGAGAATAATGATCATCAGGTGAATATGATTATGATATCAAGTGAACAATGGATTATGATTTAGAATTGGATATTATTCTTTTAATTTAAAAACCAAGGTTAGGCTGCTGATCAGTCATGCACTAACCCCGAGCAAGGCACATAACATTGCTCTAACTACTGGATCCAAGGCACACATTGGCCTAACTTGACCATTATATAGTCTGACCATGAATCTGGTCCACAATTTTATAAAAACAATCCAATTCTAACATAATAACAGAATATGCAATAATAAACAATAACCGAAATCATTAACAACAATAAATGTTTAACAATGAAAGGGTTTCAATCCTTGTAAGGATCAATAAGGCAATTTAAAAGCTTGGATGCTGGGTAATGAAAGAATTGGATAACAAAGGAATCAACATTTCAGGGTTTCAAAGATTTGGGCTTTCAAAGCATAGGATACAATGATTGAATGTACAAGTAATTCAGTTCAGTGTTTGGGATTTTGTTTACATGTATTTATGGAGTAGTATCGTATACTTGAGATTTGTGTTTAGGTATATAACAATCAATGGTCTAGAAAGAATAAGGTTTATGGCTCAAGAACAATAACTGGAATCAGGGTTTAGGTTTCAGTGCTTCAAAGCACTTGCAATATAAACAAGACTATCACGTATTAAAATATTTTGAGAAAGTTCGGAATACTTGCCTGATATTAGCTTACTACACTGCACTCGCTTCCAATCACAAACATCTTACTCCTCAACTATCTGTTTCCCTTTCCTACGTCTTGTCTCTTCTGCTCACATATCATAAGTATCTATCAATAATTTACTCATAGAATTCTATTCAACACATACTTCTATCTACCTTTCGTTTTACCCAAATCCGATTAACGGATTGAAAGTTATGCAATAATCAAGTAAACACAGAATATATAGACCGATAGTCAATTAACAAGTCACATATAACATATAATACATCACGTAATCAATGATATATCATTTATAAAGAAGTCTCGGGTCATACATAGGCTTTCTGGTATTTAAAATGATTTTTAAAACATTTTTCGGAATTAAAACGGGTCGTTGGATCAATTTCGGGTTCATAAACAGGGTTCAGTTGGCCAATTCTGGCTCCGAAATAATTTTAGAATAATTATCGAGCCTTGGAAATAATTTAGAATAATATTTTAAAGCTCGAAACTATTTTACAGAATTTTTAAATCATTTTTTAAATAATTAAATCTATTTAAATAATTAAATAAAATCAATTAATAATTAATTAAATCAATTAATTTTCGAATTAATTGACCAATTAATCAATTAGATATTAACTGAAATTAATTAACTAATTAATTTAGATTTATTTGTGAATTAAAAATAATTTTTAGAATTAAAATATTAATTTTTTAGAATTTTCAGAAATTAAAAATGAATTTTTATAATAAAAATAAATAGGAAATATGATTTTTAAACATTTTTAAAACAGAAATCCAGTTTTTGCAAAGTCTGGAAACTACAGGGACCAAACTGCATCATTTTCAAAACTATAGGTATTAAACTGTAATTTTCCAGGGGGTCGCCGGAAAACAGTCGGGGATGGCCGGAGAACACGTTCCCGGCGTCCTCACCCCACCAACACCTCCAGATCACATCTACAGGTTACCAGGAACACAACCATGCAATCAAAACAACCTACCAATCCCTGAGTTGGCCGGAATTTGGCCGTGAAATTTTCCAGTTTCCGGCGAACATCGGAAAACTTCAAAACACAACTCCCTTCTCTACAGACCTCGTTGGTTCATGAAACTTATACGACTAGATTGCAAATTTCACAGAGAACACAACTCACTATAACACAACATCAATCTATCACAGAATAAGAAACCCCCAAATTTCAATTAAGAACATTCATACGGGTTATAAACCCTAATTTTAAAATTCGAAAATCAAACTCAAATTTGAACATGTTATTGAACTCCAAATCAGACGTATGACATATGAAAATCATAAGGAAAATAAGCTCTACAACATGCAATCATCAAATCATACAAACAATCATCCGAACAAAAATTCATATTTTTAATAAAATAAATTCGAAAATAAATAAATTTTTAGAAAAATAACCTTGATTTCTGCAGGTGTATGGATTATAGAATCTGGTAGAGCTCTTCAAGACCTTCAGACTGGTTACTCGAGCTTTCCAAACCGAATTCAATAACACCTCCAAATGCTTGTTTGATTCTTAGAACAGTTTTAGGAAATTAGGGTTTTTCTCTGAAAATTATATAATTATCTGTCTGCAAATGATTTTGATACGAAATAAATTACGGTAAAAGGCTATTTATAATTACGGAAAATTAGTATCCCGTTGGATCATTCCGGATATAAAACGGTACATTTATTTGTAAAAACTGATCCAAACGGTATCGGTTTTCGAGATAATTATCCAAATCAGTACAGTTTGTACTGCGGTCTTGGTCTCAGCGCCTGGTTACACGTATTACGAAGTGATAATTGTGATAGTTTAATAAAAAGCTCCCGTTCATCGAAAATACGGGTTTTATTGATTTACCGAAACAAATATTGTATCGAAAATGTTGCGCCGGGACCCTCACAGGACAAACCGTACGCCGGATCGAAAAAGTCGAAACATGGAAAATGCTCGGAATATTACAATTAGGTTAGGAAGGAGTTCTCGAAAGAGTTTCGGGTTCCAAAAACATAACAACGGTTGACGTCGGTTGGTTCCCGTTTTTACAAAATAGATTTTAATTACCCGGAAAAAGATTTTAGAAATTTCAGATGATTCTTATAAATCCATAAACCAACATAAAAATAATTAGGAAGATATGACAATTATCTATATTTTATTTTGGACATATAAAAATTAAAATACTCAATTAATATTATTTTTGAATAACCAAGTACAGATAACACTTTAACAATTAACTCACAGAATAGATACTGAACACACATAATAATTATATAATAGCAAAAATAATTACACGATATATCCCGGATATTACAGATGCCATCACAGTCATGCCATCTAAAGCTGGTGATGAGATTGACTATGGAACTGGTGAGTCTGAAGAGTTCTTTGGAGATGAAGATGGTGATGAAGAAGAGTTCATGGACATAGGGGGAGAAGCAGGCTCTAGCTCTAGATCAAACATTCCACATTGGGTGTTTTCTAAAGAGTGTGATAAGCAACATTTCAAGACAATTCTTTTTCACATCATTCAACAGACACACACTGCTCTTCAAGCCAATAACAATGCTAGCACCAAGAAGCTTTTACAAGCACACCTCAACTCTCTACAACTACATCAAATTCAAGCTCTTCAACACAATCAAGATGTCACTTCAATCAAAAAAGAGATTGACCAAGTCAAGAAGGATGTCTCTGATAGATTGGATGCTAAATTTCCAGATACAACAGTGCTTGACATCAACAAACAATTGAGGAAGAATTCTAATCTTGCAACTAAAGTGGATTCATTGGACACAAGACTGAGAGCAGTAGAAGCCTTTCTCATAGCTATTTATCTTCATCAAGCACAGCAAACTCAATTGCTCCAAAAGCTGGTGGCTACACAAACTTCCACCTCCACTCTACTTGATGATAACAAAAAGGGGGAGAAAGATCCAAACATCCCAGTTAGTCATGGAGAGCCAACCAGCGAGGGGGAGCATGTGATAAATGTTCAAATCAGTCAAGTAATAGTTCCTGAAATTACTTTACCAAAGCCATCAGTACTGGACAACATTGATCTAATCCAAATAGCACCTGCTAAGCTTGATTCAAAGACAAATCTCAAGATGGTTGATGTTACAGCTGTTGAGAAGGAGCTGGATGACAAGTGGAAGAAGAAATTTAGAAGAAATTTGGTCAGATACAGAAACCAGACAAGATTTTTCATCACCACTCTAAAGTAAAGCAAATCTCAGTGAATGAAATGAGTCTAGGTAGCTTGGAAAAAGGCCAAACTTTATGCATCAAATCTCCAAAATCCAATCTAATTTTGAAGCCTAAAAAGAACTATCCAAAGTCATCAGAGAAGAATCCCTTGGATCTCATGTTTGAGACTCCAAAACCATATGAAAAGAAACTGTTGGCAAGGTCCATTACATTTTACAAAGATCCATCTGATTCAGCACAAAAGAAGAGAATTACCAACATTTATAGGAATGGAAAAGAGATCTGTGTGGTGGCTGGACACCCTCAGTTTGCAGCAGAAAAAAGGGAAGAAAATGAAAGAATTAAGCAAGAAAAGAGGCAAGCTGCTTTAGATGCTAAGAATCTCAAACAGAAGAAAGAGAAAGCTGCTATAGTAGCCAAGCTTCAAGCTGTGAAAGCTGCAACTGAAATCTCTGAAAAACCACCTATGATTACTGAAGCTCAGAATCAACAAATACAAAATGAACCTCCACAGAAAAGAAAATTCAGATACAAACTTCATTCCAAAAGGAAATTGGACTTCAGTGATGAGGAAGGAAGACTACATTCCCAAACAGTCTACAACTTCAACTCAAACATCCAAGCCCTCAGTGGTACATGAGGAATTCAAGGTGGATCCAACAAAGAATTTTCATGGTGAACCTATAATTCCCAAGGATGAGCCGATAGACTGGGAAAGTTTTCCGATTCCTGAGTTCAATTTACCTATCTTCAACAAGCCAAAGAAAACAAAGATAAGAGCAACCAAGAAAGTCAAGCCTGTGACTCTCAGAACCAAGACCATAACCAAATCTCAACGTACAGTCAACAAGGGACATCTTTTATATATCCATGACATCAAGGAGTTTTCAGATTTAAACCTCTATTTGGATGAATTGGAAGAAGTAAGAGGGATTGATGGTCACAGACATCTTCCTGAAAGACTGGTGTATAAGTACAAGGGAGAGAAAGAGATCACATGGCCTCTTTATAGGATTCTTCAAGAAAGCCAATATGTACCGATAAAGGTCTTCTCATCCTTCAAGAAAAACTTTGGTTTTAATGTAACTGCAAGGAAATTGGTCCTAAAGAAGATAGAAGATAGAAATCATCTGCTCAGACTAGAGGAGCACCTTGATAATGATTGTGAGAACTCTTTGTACACTTTGCTTTGTTCAATTTTCAATAAAATTGTAGCACTTATCAGTTTTATCTACTTTATTTTAATCTGTATATTTGGGGTGTTTTGTTATCATCAAGTTATCTTAATTTATGACTACAATTCTAGTAGACATAAATTGGGGGAGATTGTTAGGAATATGTTGTGAACTTGATGATAAGTTAAACAAAACACTTTAGTAGATTTGACTTAGTGAATTTTGTAGCTCTCGATGGATGATCTAGAATAGTCCTGACAGAGGAACTTTATAGTCCCGACGGATGACAATTTGACATCCATCAAGAGTGTAGCTTATGTAACAAATAAGTACTGTAGCACATTTCTGCAAACAATATATTTTAGTCTAGTAGATTATGTAGGGTTCTCTAAGTCATGTTGACTACTAGATTAATATGCAGAATAGGTTGGCTAATTGTAAATATGAGATGTCTTATAATTCTGTATAAGTGAAATAGAGTCAAGTGATAGATAGTCTCTTGACGGATGATCAACAAGGCTCCCGATGGATGATCAACATATTCCCGACGGATGTTCAACATAATCCCGATGGATGATCATATTCAAAATAGTTGTTGATAGTGACAACACAGTCACATGCGTCAGATGTTTGCAAAAGGAATGTGGCAGCCTGTTAAGCAGGATTTTGAGAACAAAGAAGCATTACCATTTCCATGGAAATGTGAAGATTTTCAAAGATACTGAAATAGAGTAGTGAAGCAACATGGAGTTAGACTAGATATATTTTGGTTTATTATCTCTTCTTACTGTCATGTAACTTCGTGATATATAAACCAAGAGCAGCCAGTAGAACAAAAAAAAACTAAGCAAGCTTATTTTTCAAAGAAACATATCAAGCTGTTTTCAGTAAGAATTTCTCTGTAGTTTTGTTTGTTCAACTTGTAAAGCAGTTGTGAGCTATTCAAAGTTTCACAGAGTTCTCAATCTGATGTATATATATATATATTTGGTGGATACTTTCAAATCCACCAGAAAGTTTTAAAGCTTGTGTTTTATTACTTAGTGTTTTGATTTCTATTACTATTTCATTCCGCACTTTTGCAAATCAAACACTGTTATATATATTAAGTTAGAACAATTTTAAAATCTTAAAAAGTAGCCAGAATTACATTTAACCCCCTTCTGTAATTCTTGTTGTATTGTTAGGGAATAACAACTACCAAGATCCATAAGCATGACATCAGAAATAAATTCAAATTCACCCATTCTCCATGACAACTTCTTAGTCACATGTGCATATGTGATAAAATTTCCATCATCTACTGTAATATCTTGAGCATAAATCTCTGATATCTCGAACTTTAATTTTCTAGCCACAACAATATCTAAGAAGTTATGAGTACTTCCACAATCCACCAGGAAAGGTAATACTGATTTTTTGTGTTAAACCATTAACTCTCATGGTTGAGAAAGATTGATTGCATGATAATGCATTAACAGAAATTCAAGGCTCATGTTCAATTGTTCCATAGTCTTCTCTTTCTTCTTAACTATCCTCAGCATTCTCCCATATTTCAGACAACTCACACCCTGGTATTTCTATAGTAAATAATTGAGGCTCTCTAAAATTACATTTATGCCCCATTTCATATTTTTGATCATAGTAATAACAAAGACCTTTTGTAAGTTTCTCCGCCCTTACTTCAGTTGGTATAAACTGAAAGGGATATTTAACATTTTGCTTAGGAGTCCCAACTGATGAAGGTTTATACGATGGTGTTGGTAGAATAGATGACTTATTTGCATTGGAAGCAAAAACTGTTGAAGGAGTTGATGGTGCAGGTTTAGGAGAATAGGTTTGATTAGTAGTGTTCGCTGTAATTCTAACGCAAAAATACACGCAAACGTATGCGATCACAAGTAGTATAAGTTATAAATCAAGTTCGTTCTCATAGGGACTGGTTTAGGTTAAGTTCAGATTATGCACTTATACAATAATGTATGATTATCGTTCAATGCTAAGACAAGTAACAATTTGAGTTTTGATTTAACTAAGAGATTATACTTAATAACATTAACTAAGAGAATTACGATTGAATTACTTATATGAGAATGAACATGGGATTCTAACTTCATTAAATAATTCATTTAAAGTTATGTTCTTTAACTCTAGAATGTGATGGTGATGACAACTAATTAGATAACACGAAATTAGTATACGCCAACTTTCATTATACGTATACCCTACTACTAAGCATCCACAATTAAGATAAAAGATAGCAGACACCAATTATGCTTAGACCCTATATGTCTATAAGATTTGAAAACATAATGGTTGAGAGCAAGTTATCTATCTTGATTACATAGGGTGAATAAGATGGTTAAAATTACCCATGAGTTATGCATGTTAATTCATACATAAACCTATGCTAGTATGGAAAGTTCTAAACCTCTATATTCATTGTCGCTTCAATAGAGATTAAGAAACAATCTTAGATGTTAGCTACGCATCAAAGATGAATAAGCACAACCAAACTAGGAAATTATAAATCACTACACACTAAAGATCTAGAATAATTAACTACTGAAATCCATAAATAAATCCAGTAGAACCCCATGACAACGATTAGTTCATAATCGAACTCATCGTCACCATGGGTTGCAATGAAAACATGATAATAAACAATATAAGAGTACTAGGGTCCAAAGACAAATCGAAAACAAGTATCAAAGTATCAACTATATTGAAGAATACAAAAGTCTTCTTCTCTGTAGCCGTCTTGTGCTCTCTAGGTCTTCGTATTGCTCTCCCTTGGCTGCTTTCTTATTAAAAATGACCTTTTATTGATATATATATAGGCTTCTGAACGACCTGGGCTCGCGAAATCACCAAAACAGACTCAAATCAGGATTCTGGGCCAGGAACCCTGCGCAGCCCTGCTTCCCGCGCGGGCGTGCAAACTCTCTGACAAACCGGCACGGCCGCCCCACTTCTGGCGCGGGCGCGCGACTCTTTTGAACTTTTTTTGCATTTTCTTGATTTAGCTGTAGATTGAGTTCCGCTCGTTAGAATTTGATGATTCAACAGTCCACACGAAGCTATCGAGATGCTTTTCATCTTAAGAATGGTCTTGACTTCTGAATTTGACCTCTTTTCAGCATATTTCCTTGAAAAGCTCATTTATTCATCCAACTAATGCCTGCAATGTAAAAACACAAAAACATAAAAACACATCAAACATACCAGATACTTGAGTCCAAAACACTCATTTAAGCCTGAAATGTCGCGTTCCAAGTAGATATAAAATCCACTTATCACACCCCCAAACTTGAATATATGTTTGTCCTCAAGCATAAACAGACTCAAAACTACAAAACAAACCTAATGCATGAACGCAACTACGTGAATGCAACTAAATGATAATGCAACCGATCCCCTCAGAAAAACCATAACCAACCAACAAGCTAATTCCTCTAAAAATGCAATGACTCTAAACAGAGTGCGAATAAATCCCACAACCCAACTCACAAACCAGAAATGTGCATGTGTGCAACGCTTAACAGATTTACTCTCGATACTAGATCAAATAACCATAACTTATCTATCATCAAAAGAATCACGAGTTTATAAATGGAATAGATGATAAACACATAATGGCTCACAACACCTCCTTTCTACTAGAGCTATACAAGGATTCATGCTATTATTGAATATATAACAAAGATGCTTATTTGACCGTGCAATGAGGTCCCAAAAGAATTATACAATAATACCCATGTATCAAGCGTTAGGTTAGGGGATCCCAAAATATACAAGCAGGGTCACTAGGCACAAAGTCCTCTAGAACTTAATAACTCGAGTATTAAAGAGCTCACTCTTGATCAATTATGCATTACACATACTCTTTTTTTCCTCTTCTCCTTTTTCTCTTTTTTTCCTTTTTTTCTTTTCTTTTTTTCAACAATTTCTGAATAAGTGCGTTTCGCTCCATCTCATTCAACCCTAGACTACTCATAAATTATGAGCCGGCTACTAGCCATTTGACGCCTAGCCTTATTCACAACTAGCAATGAAATCCAAGTTTTTCTCCAGTTTTAAAATTCAGCGTTCTTTTGTCAGTAAGAGAATACCAAAAATTCTAGATATAAACAAGTGATTAAATCTCAACAAATAAACAAATACGATCATGACCTAGCTCAAAAGAAATCCTATAAGACTTTGTGAAATTTTTTGTTTCTGGCATGCAAATCAATTTATTAGGATTAAACATCCCTTTATTCGACATCACTATACTCAAATTAACATCAACCAATCAATTAGAAATAGCTCAACCTAAGGGATCATGTTATATGCATGCACATGCAACTATATGAACTCATATAAAAACACAAATAAAAATGTCCTATATGAACAATCATGCAAAAATATGAATAAAATACAACTAAACATGCAATATGAATCTATATGGGCACACACAAACTAACCTTACATTATCACCCCCAAACATAAAATTTTCAATGTCCTCATTGAAGGTAATAATAAGGATTTCAGGCATACCTAGTTGTCAGAAACATCACCCTCCTCGGGTGGAGTAAAAGGTGACGGATACACAGAATCAACACCAAACACCGACCAATTAACCTCAACACTAGTGGCTCGGAAAGCAATGCCCAAAGCCTGTGTCAAGTCGGCCATAAAATGACTGTGTATGTCGTGCATCGCATCTATGCCTCTGGCCAATCTCCTGAACTGCGCTGTTAGGTCACACAATACTGTAGAAGGGGGTTGAATACAGTATAGAATACAATCAGATCGATTTAAAGCACAAGTAACAAAAAATAGATGTATTTGATATAATAAACTCTGTTACAATGGAACTGTTCTCTCTCAGTGATGAACAAATATCACGAGAGCTGCTAGGTTACAATTGTATGATCTTCTCGATGATCGTAACTCTTATAGAGTAAACCTATGTCTGTGTTTATATAGACACACAGTTACAAGATAACTTCTAATTGATATGGAATATAATTCTGTCTCCTAAAATATATTAACCAGATATCTTATAATTCTTCTAGTCCTCGAACTCTTTTCTTGCATATCTTCTTCTTGTATTAGTCTCTATCTTCTTTCCTGTAAATCAGCTTCCTTCATTAACTGTATGTCCTCCAGTACTTAAGTTCTGATATCCATCTTCTGATAATCTAAGTTCTGATATCCTTAAGTTCTGACTTCCAGTAAGTCTTGATTCCAGTAAGAACAAATATTTCCTGTTTATTAAGATCTGAGAACTAAATATGAAACATATTAGACATGATATCTCAAATATATTCAAAAATCTTCCCCAACTTATAAATTATGCAAGAATGTACAAGTTAATAGATTTGATGATGTCAAAAACATTTAAGTTCAAATGCAATAAGAGTTTGACTAAACAAATAATTACAACTTACAAAACATCCAGCTTTACCAGCATCACTGAATCAATCTGAATCCATAATGATTCTTAACAAAATCTCTTATCAGATTATCTTCAGCTTTCTTCAGAACTTCAGCTAACTGTGCTTTGACCTGCATCAGTTCTTCTTCTTTACTATCACCAATTTGATAAATGGCTGTTCTGAGAGCTTGAATGGATGTTCTTTCAAGTCCATCACCAAGTCTGATAACCTTAGGATATGAAGAGTTTTCGTTATAACATAAGCATCTTCCTTTCAGAATAACTTCCACCTTAGAAGAATTCTTCAGCATAGGAATTTCTCTTCCATCACCTTCAGTAATCATTGGACTGTAATGAGAAGTCTTTGTACCAGAGATTCTGAATAGATCTCTTATAGCCTTCAAAATATATTCTAACCATCTTCTTGTAAAATCAGATTTTACTTCCAGAAGATAATGAATATGTTGAAGCTCTCTGATAGACTTCTTTAATACATCAAAATCAGCTAATCTATAAGTCCTTCCATCATTCAGAAATAAGATTAATTTTTCTTTTAGATTCTCCTTATCATGAGCATCTATCACAACTTGAGCAGACAACACCTTGTCAAGGTGTCTTTGTTTGATTTGTTAATATGGCTTGTCTGTCAATATGAAAGGATCTTTTAGAGTAACCTCTACTCCTGTTTGAATCTTCTCTTCGTCAGAACCTAATCCGGCTGTATCTCTAGGTTGCTTGGATCTCAACCCAAATGTAGCAAGTTGACTCATCATGAGATTGGATTTTGGTTCAACTGGAGTAGCTTCTTCCATAACAGCTTCTTCTTATCAGCAATTGTCATTTTATCTAAATCAACTTTATCAGAATTTGCTTTTTCTTCTATAGCTTGCTGTCCTTTATTCTGAACAACAACTTGAGCAATGGCAGAGGTTGTTTTAGAATCTTCACTTATCTTTCTTCTTTTCAGAATTTGAACAATTTCATCTTCTATCAAATCATCATCATGCAATGTAGTTTGATAGAGTGGAATGGAAGAATTTTTCTTTTTCTTTAAAGGTTCACCAACCTTTTCTTTTCCTTTTGATTTAGAATCAATCTCAATTTGTGATCTTGTTTTGACTTTAGATGTCTCAGTGATTGATTTCTCCTTGATCACAATACCTTTCTCCTTAGGCCTTGGAGGTTTATTTGCATTGGAAGCTCTAGACTTAGGATTTGTCTTCTCAGCAGCAAATCTAGCTTCTTCCTCCTTGAGAGTTTCTAAATCCATTCCTGGATTGTGTTTCAGAAATAATCTTCTTGCTATCTCCTCATCAAGTGTCTGGATTTTAGGATCTTTGTAATAAACAGTAGTCTGCTCCCCCTTTAACTTCAGAGTTTGCAAAAACTTCTGAGAGTCTTCAGATCCTGACTGAATCAGAATATCAGAACTTGACATCAGACTTTGCTTATCACCACTTGAATTCAGTCTTTGAGCATTCACAACATCAGAACTTGACTTGTTCTGAATAGAAGATTTTCCTTAAACTTTTCTTTGACCTCTGCTCTTTTCAGAGTTCCCTGGTCATCACCTTTATCATTCTTTTTCTTCATTTCTTGAGTAGGTGAGCATTTGGACTTAACTACCTTCTCCCCCTTTTTGGCATATCCGGAAGTAAGAGAGAAAGAAGAAGTTCAACTAAAGATTGGATTTCATCCAATTGAGCTTTCTGAGAAGCTTGATTAACCAGAACCTCAACAATTTGGGCATGTTGCTTCTCTTGAGTTTTCTCAATCGCTGCAACTTTCTCAGAAATAGGTGTGATATACCTGTTCTTGTCAAGCTTGAGCACTTGATCTAGCTTATCAGCTTGTTCTCTGAGTGTATCAACCTTTTCATGAGCAGTAGTATGTAGACCTTGAAGATGTTTTGTAGACAGAGCTATGATCTTAAGTTGTGTCTTGAGATCAGCATTTGTAAGCAACTCATCAGGTTTTGCAATATGCTCTATCAGAATTTTATAACATGGAATAAAATCTGATTGATTCCACTTCTTGGTCCACTCAATACCTCTGTGAGTATCCTCCCAAGGAATAGGTGCTTTCTTTTCAACAAATTTCTTCACCAATTCTTCCTTGCCCAGAATAGGTACTAGAGTCTCAGCAGAAACACTGTCATCAGAACTTGAGGAAGTCTCATTGTGTTTAGATAGCTCAACAGTCTGTGAAGTAACTGGAGATTCAGGAATAACATCATCTAAATTCCGATCAGCAGAATTTATCTCCAGAGCTGGTGTCTTTGATGTAGATGGAGCTTCCAGATAAAGAACTTTAGGTATATTCAAATTATGAATATCTATTTCAGAATTATCAGTTTGTTCTTTTGCATCATCTGTAGCTTTAATTGGAGAGACAGGAGGAGTAACAACTGTGTTGGAAGCAGTTTCTTTGGCTTGAGCTGGAAGGGCTTCAATGATAATCGGTTTCTGTGAGATCAGAGATTCCTGATCCCCTTCCTCAACTTCTTCAGTATCTTCTGAGATAGCTTTAACCAAATACCTCCTTGCCTTTAGTTTCTTCAATCTCCTTACCAATGAAGGAGTTGCTTCAGCAGCATCAGAATATACAGATTTCCTTTTCAAAATATCAGAACCTTGAGCTGCTTTTTCTTTCTGAGAAGTAACATTCTCAGCTTCATTTATCACAGGTTCAGATGCATGAACCCGTGCTTCAATTATTTCCTCTTCACTCTCAGACTCATATCTGAGAATCATCTTCCTTCTCTTTTTTGGAGGTGGAGGAACAAACTTTGTCCTCTTAGAAGATTTAGAAGATGAGGGTCTAGTTGTTTGTGCTAATGGGTGAGAAGTCAGAGGTGTTTGTGTAGAGGTGATAGGTGCTGATGGTTGAGGTTCTGATGGTTTGACATCAGGATATAGTGCAGTGTATTTAACTGGATCATAGGTTATTAAGGCTTGTTTGACATATAAAGGTATTTGGAGGGGTCTCAACACAGCCTTCTTATTATCAGTAGATAATAAGTCATTAAAAGCTCTTTTGGCTAATTTGAATGATGGAATTAATTCATGAGCTAATTGGGGCTTATTATCATAACAAAAGCTATAAATAAGCTGACAAAATCTAGCAAAATAGACAGTATTTCTATCTTCTGTCATCCTATCCCCAATGAAACCTAGAACAACACTTGCATAATCAAAATCAGTTTGATTAATGAGAGCATACCCGATTTGTTGACTCAGGATGGGGATGGCATCAAAATTAGAACATTTATTTGCAAAAGCCTTGGTGATTCAGTCAAAGAAAAAACTCCATTCCCTCCTTATATAAGGTCTCTTCAATTGACCCAGCTTTGCCAATATCCTCTCATACCCCAGACTGGCCATCATGTTTTGAAGAACTGGCTCCTCAACAGTAGAATAGACATAGTTCTCAGGCAGCTATAGTGCTTGACGAACCGTGGCCAATGTCACGACACGCTCATCCTCCCCTGATGAAAAGATAATACTTGGGGACCCTTGAGCACCACCATCATCATATACTTCACTTCTCCAGAACTCCAGCACTTGAGTACTAGAGACTGCATCAGGTTGGATCAAAGCGTACCCAATATCAGAACTAGTAAGAAAGTCCTGAATAAAGTGAAGTTCCGATGGAGCTTCAGCCTTGCTAAGAATAGCGGAATAGTTATTAGGAACAAACTTAGCTTCATTATAAATTACGTCTTTTGGTGCCATCTCTATAAGAAATTAAGTGAGAAAGAGAATATTTGTAAAGTGTTTGTGAAAAGTCCTGAAAAAAATGCTTCAGAAAATAAGAGAGAGAGAGAGAGAGAGAAAGTAAAAGAGATTAAAAATAAAAAAGTAAGTAAAAGATTAGAAAATATTTTATCTCTCATATATATACTCTCTCCACTCAACAGTTGTATTTTTGAAGCATGGGATACACTTTACACCTGGCACCATGTGAACAGTCAATAAACGGTTAAAGCAGGAGTTAATAGGCACGTAAAATATACAATAATTACCGTGCACATGCAGTTTTTCAGGACATACACGTTAACAACTAACCCATAATGATTATGACTGATTTATTTCACCCAAATTATTCTGATTTAAATATGACTATTTCAGATTTTATCACAAATAAGTCAAGTAAAGAAAAATGTCACGTAAGCATCAAAGATTCCATCATGATTTAATATCAGAACTTAACTTATACCAGATTTTAACAGTCATCAGAATATGACTTCTATTCTCAACAAGTGAATATCTTTTTCTGTGATTCGTCATACAAATACTGACTTGTTTTCTTCAGAGTTTAATCATCAGAACTTCCATCAGAACTTGTCCTTAGAATTTATGCAACTGACACTTAACTGTTTGTCAAAAACAACTTAATCACCACAATAATTTTCATCATTCATATGGAGTGAAAGTGTGTGCATTCAAAAAGACATCAGATAAAAATTAAAGTCTGATAAACTTCAGTATATCTTAGAAATAAGGCATAACTCAGAAAAATGCTTAAAATCTGTCATCAATCATGATGTCTACTATAGACAAATGTATGCATGAGTCCACCTCAACTGTTTGTGCTCATTTTATGCATCTTTTGAAATTCCTTTCTACAGTGGCTTCTCAGTGTAAGTAAGTCACGACTACTTATCAGAATTTATGCTGTTATCAGAGTATTTCTCCAGTAATCATAGATGTGAAAAGTCACCAAGAATTTTTTTGCTTTTCTAATGCATATTACTTAATACCAGCAATGCACTTGGGTCTTCCCTTCCACATTTTTACTCTATATCTCAAAGGAGTACCTGACTTTTATTCTTTTCTTTTCTTTTCTTTTCTTTTGATAAGTGAGGCTTATCAGCACTTAGTTCATTCTTAAGATTTACTGACATCAGAATTTGATAGATAAGAAACAAGAATCTAGTTTGTGACTTAGTAATAAGATACACAAAGTAAACTTGACTAAGCTCAATATCAGAATCTGCTTGTGTTAATGAGTTTCCACATAAACAACTAATTCAAACATAGGATTTCTAGTATATTAAAGACTACTAGGTCAACATCTAGCACATTTATCCTCATCGGATTGAACAGTCACAGAACATTCAAAACACTTATCAGAGTATATAAATCCACATCAGATAACAATCAGCATTTAATGAATTTTCAAATTAAGCACAGATTACATAGAGATAATACAATCTGTAAACACTGATCATAAAGTCCGATGCATGAGAACAAAAACTAAGCAGATTTAGAGAAAGAACCTGAAACCATTCCAAGTTTATTTACCAATCTTATAAAAGTAGCTTCACATAGTGGTTTTGTGAAGATATCTGCTAGCTGTTGATTTGTTGGAACAAAATATAATTCCATTGTACCTTCATCCACATGTTCCCTTATGAAGTGGTACCTAATGCTGATGTGCTTTGTCATTGAGTGTTGAACTGGATTACCTGTCATAGCAATAGCACTTTGATTATCACAGTAAATAGGGATTTTAGAAAATTCTAACCCATACCAGTAACTGATTCTTCATCCAAAGAATCTGTGCACAGCAGCTTCCTGCAGTAATATATTCTGCTTCTGCAGTTGATGTGGAAATTGACTTTTGTTTCTTGCTAAACCAAGAAACCAATCCGCCTCCAAGAAATTGGCAGCTTCCACTAGTGTTTTTCCTGTCAATTTTGCATAATACAAAATCTGCATTTGAGTAACCAATTAGCTTAAAATCTGATTCCCTAGGATACTACAATCCTAGATCAGCTGTACCCTTAAGATACTTGAAAATTCTTTTCACAGCTAATAAGTGAGGTTCTCTTGGATCAGCCTGAAATCTTGCACAAAGACATGTAGCAAACATGATATAAGGTCTACTTGCAGTTAGATAGAGTAATGTGCCAATCATACCTCTGTAGTTAGTAATATCTACTGATTTACCAGTATCCTTATCTAACTAGGTTGTAGTGGCCATGGGAGTGGATGTAGTTGAACAATCTTGCATTCCAAATTTCTTCAGTAAATTTCTGGTATACTTTGATTGACAGATAAAAATGCCTTCTTCAATTTGCTTGACTTGAAGGCCCAGAAAATAGCTGAGTTCTCCCATCATACTCATTTGATATCTTGACTGCATTAGCTTTGCAAACTTCTCACACAGTTTGGAATTAGTAGAACCAAATATGATATCATCAACATATATCTGTATCAAAAGTAAATCCTTTCCATGGTTGAGGTAGAATAAATTCTTGTCAATTGTGCCTCTGTGAAATCCACTTTCCAGAAGAAATTAAGCTAAACTCTCATATCATGCCCTTGGAGCTTGCTTAAGGCCATAAAGTGCTTTGTCAAGCCTGTAGACATAATTTGGAAATTTAGGATCTACAAATCCTGGAGGTTGTTCAACATATACCTCTTCTTCTAATTCTCTATTGAGAAAAGCAGTTTTCACATCCATTTGAAAGACTTTAAACTTCTTGTGAGCAGCATAAGCCAAAAAGATCCTTATGGCTTCTAATCTAGCAACTGGTGCAAATGTTTCATCATAATCAATACCCTCTTGTTGAGAGTAGCCCTTAGCAACCAGTCTTGCTTTATTCCTTGTAATTAGGCCATCACGGTCAGTTTTGTTTCTAAACACCCATTTTGTACCTACAACTGATCTGTTCTTTAGTCTTAGCACTAGGGTCAAGACTTTATTTCTTTCAAATTCATTTAACTCTTCCTGCATTGCTTACACCCAATTAGCATCTTGAAGAGCTTCTTCCACTTTCTTCGGTTCATTCTGAGATAGAAAAGAATGATAGAGACATTGATTTGAAGTTGCAGTTCTAGTTCTGACACCTGCTTCAGGATCTCCAATGATTAAGTCAGGTGTGTGTGCTTTAGTCCACTTCCTTACAGATGGAAGTTGATCTCTAGAACTTGATCCTCCCCCATGATCCATGATGTCTCCATCAACATTTTCTGATGCTCCCCCTGTAGTTATGCTCTCTGAGACTTCAGAATTTGAATTGATTTTTCAGGAGTTTAAGAATCAGAGCTTCCAGAATTATCAGAGTTTGGCTCATCAGAACTAGATGAATCAAAACTTGAAGAGCCAGTGACAGGTTCTGATACTTCTCGAGAGTCTTGAGATGTGGTAGGATCTTCAGCTTGCTCCCCCTGGACATGTGCATTTTCCTTTGGAGTTATTACCACAGTTTCAATGATATCAGAACTTAATCCATCAGAACTTACATGATCAGAATTTAAATCTTCATTCTCAAATCTCAGCTGATCATGATCATCAAAATCTTCAAGTCTAGTAATCTTCTTATCATCAAAAGAGACATTGATAGATTCCATGACAACTCTTGTTCTTAAATTGTAGAATCTGAAGGCTTTTGGGGAAAGTGGATATCCAACAAACATTCCTTCATCAGCTTTTAGATCAAATTTTGACAGCTACTCAGGATGAGTCTTAAGAACAAAACACTTGCAACCAAATACATGAAAATATTTCAGAGTTGGCTTTTCTTCTTCTTCTTCTTCACCATTTCATATGGTGTTTTTCCATGCTTGTTTATGAGTGTAGCATTTTGTATAAAACAAGCAGTTTGCACAACTTTAGCCCAAAAATAGGTTGGTAGCTTTGCTTCATCAAGCATTGTTCGTGCAGCTTTAATGAGAGTCCTGTTCTTTCTTTCTACAACTCCATTTTGCTGTGGAGTTCCAGGTGCAAAAAACTCCTGTTTGATTCCATGATCTTTGCAGAACTCTTCTATGATTGAATTTTTGAACTCAATGCCATTATCACTCCTTATGATTTTAACATAATCTTTGACCATCTTATCCAGCTGTTTGACATGATCAGTTAGAGTAGATGCAGTTTCAGTCTTCTTGTGCAAGAAGTACACCCATGTGTACCTTGTGAACTCATCCACTATAACAATAACATATTTCTTCTTTGCAATAGACATAACTTTGACTGGACCAAATAGATCAACATGCAGTAGGTGATAAGGCTCAAGAATTGATGACTCAGTTTTGCTCTTGAAGGAAGATTTTCTTTATTTTGCCTTCTCACATGAATCACAAAGGCCATCAGGAGCAAATACTATTTTTGGCAGTCCTCTCACAAGATCTTTCTTTACAAGCTCATTTATATTGGTGAAATTTAAATGAGAGAGTTTCTTGTGCCAATTCCAGCTTTCTTCAATTGATGCTCTACTCAACAGACAGATTGTAGAACCATCAGTACTTGTTGAAAGTATGGCTTCATAAATGTTACCATGCCTGTATCCTTTCAGAACCACTTTTCCTATAGAAATACTTATAACTTCACAATGTTCTTCAAAGAAATCCACATGATAACCTCTGTCACAGATTTGACTTATACTCAACAGATTGTGTTTAAGTCCTGAGACTAGAGCTACTGTTTCAATGATGACATTCCCAAGATTGATCTTGCCATATCCCAGAGTTTTCCCAATATTGCCATCTCCATAAGAAACTTCTGGTCTAGCTTTCTCCAAAAAGTCTGATAGCAGGGCTTTATTTTAAGTCATATGTCCTGAACATCCACTGTCCAGAACTAGGATGTTGTTCCTGTTGGCCTGCAATCACAAAGACCACTAAAGGTTAGTTTTAAGGACCCAGACTTGCTTGGATCCTTTGGCCTTTTTAAGTTTGTTAACATTTACAGCAGATTTAACATCAGAGTTTATGCTAACATTTTTCTTATCAGTACTGACAGTATCAGAGTTTGCATCATACTTTACACTAGAAGGAATTAAAGTAACTTTCTTCAAAGAAGATTTTATGTGATAATAATCATAGTATAAAATATGATATTCCTTACAAGTATAAATAGAATGCCCCACACTACGACAATAAAAACAAGGATTTTGTGGCTTAAACCTAACAGACTGACTCTTAACTCCTGACTTAGAAGGTAAGGAGTTTATATTCTTATTCTTCCTGCAAAAAGAAGCCAGATGGTTAGAGCTTCCACAATTATAGCATTTCTTTCTAGGAGCATTAGGAACAGGCATATAATTGTTACTTTTATTCACTCCTTCCTTTCCATTCCTATTTTTCCTAGCTACCTTTACCTTGTTTACACTGGTAATCTCTTTCAGCTTATGTTTAAGCTGCTTCTTTGTCATTAAGCCTATGTTAACTTCAGTTGGTTTATCCTATTCTAATTTGTCAGAAGTTGACTCTGCTATCACTTCTGTCTTAATATCTTTCATCTTTTCAGAATCAGACTTTACTGTTTTAGCTACAAATTTAACAGGATTTACCTTTGGCTTAGTAGTCTGTTTAACAATAATTGGCTTAACTTGTTGAGTTCCTTTTTCACTTTTCTTATCTCCATAACCTAATCCCTCTTTCCAGTTTCCACTACTTAGTATATCCTGAGTTGCTCTGCCAGAGTTAGTCCAAGTCCTGATAATCTCTCTCTCCTTTTCTAACTCAGTTTTTAGAGATTTATTCATTTTTAGCACTTCATCTCTTACATAGAAAGCATCATCTCTATCCTTCTGAGTTTGATGGAATATAACTAACTCTTTTTCTAAAAAATTATTCCTCTTTTTAAAAACAAGATTTTCAGAAGTTAATCTTTCACATGTTAAAGTTTGATCTCTATACAAATAAACATGGTTTTAAGATATAATCTCAACTCAGTAATATAATCAGTATGAAAGGCATAAGTTGTTTGAGGTACCTTTAACTCAGCAGCATCAGAACTTCTATCAGCATTTGCCATCAAGGCATAGTTTTCCTCATCTTCAGAATCTGAGGAGTCTGTCCAGCTTTTCTTCTTTGTGACAAGAGCCTTGCCTTTGTCACTCTTTCTTTTCTTGCAGTCAGGAGATATGTGGCCTTTCTCACCACAGTTGTAGCATTTAACATTTGAGTAATCTTCTCTGTCAGACTTTCCTCCTTTGCCTTCAGATTTTCTGAAGCCCTTCATATCAGAACTTCTACCTTTCTTGGAAAACTTCTTTCCTCTTCTGAATTTCCTGTATGCTATCTTTGTGATACCCTTCACCATAAGAGCACACAGCTTCATCATCTCTTCATCAGCATCTACTTCAGGTAGACTTTCAGTTTCTGAATCATCATCATCAGAACTTGATGATTCTGAATCAGACTTTATGATGAGAACTTTTCCTTTTCCTTTCTTTGAGACAACCACTTTGGGAGATTCCTCCTCTGCGTTAAGAGCAACTATTCTTGACTTTCTCCCATGTCTCTTGCTTCTTTGATTCATCTCAAGTTCATAAGTCTTGAACATTCCATAAATTTCATCAAGAGTAGTTTCATCAAGAGCATAGTTATCTCTTATAATAGTAGCTTTCAAATCCCAACTTTCAGGAAGAGCTAAAAGGAATTTTAGATTTGAATCTTCAATGTCATATTCCTTGTCCACCAGTGACAGATCATTCAAGAGTTTGACAAACCTATCATATAAGTCAGTTAATGACTCATCACTTTTTAAGTCAAAGTGCTCATACTCTTGAGTGAGTATAGTCCTCCTGTTTTTCTTGATTGCATCAGTTCCCTGACACCTTGTCTCTAAAGCATCCCATATCTCCTTTGTAGTCTTGCAGTGAATTACCCTATTTGACATGACATTATCAATGACACTATGCAGCAAATGCCTTACCTTTGCATCCTTGGAAATAGATGAGATATCTTCAGCTGTGTATTCATTTTTATCCTTTGGTATGGTCTTTGCTGGCTGATCTGCAACTACAACAGAGTGCTTGGTTGGCTTATGCGGTCCTTTATTAATTCTGTCAAGGTATTCTGGATCTGTAGCTTCCAGAAACATAGCCATCTTTACTTTCTATATGGGATATTCAGACAATTTCAGCATGGGAACCCTGATAGTCTCGTATCGACTATGGGTTTGAGTCTTTGGAGTTTCTTCAGTTTTAGCGGGCTTGGTTGGATTTTCTGCTTCTTCAGACATGATTATTTTGGATCTTTACTGTATGTGTGTTAACAGATAGGCTCTGATACAACTTGTTAGGTCACACAATACTGTAGAAGGGGTTGAATACATTGTAGAATACAATCAAATTGATTTAAAGCACAAGTAACAAAAAACAGATGTATTTGATATAATAAACTCTGTTACAATGGAACGAGAGCTGCTAGATTACAATTGTATGATCTTCTCGATGATCGTAACTCTTATAGAGTAAACCTATGTCTGTGTTTATATACACACACAGTTACAAGATAACTTCTAGTTGATATGGAATATAATTCTATCTCCTAAAATATATCAACCAGATATCTTATAATTCTTCTAGTCCTCGAACTCTTTCCTTGCATATCTTCTTCTTGTATTAGTCTCTATCTTCTTTCCTGTAAATCAGCTTCCTTCCTTAACAGTAAGTCCTCCAGTACTTAAGTTTTGATATCCATCTTCTGATATTATCTTATGATAATCTAAGTTCTGATATCCTTACGTTCTGACTTCCAGTAAGTCCTGATTCCAGTAAGAACATATATTTCCTGTTTATTAAGATCTGAGAACTAAACATGAAACATATTAGACATGACATCTCAAATATATTCAACATGCGCATCGCCAAGCCCGGAACCATCTTCTTCCTGCTGAGCATGAGAAATACTAGCCTCTCCATGAGCAGCTCTCCAAGCTGCACGCCTAGCCGGAGAAGAACCACCATCATAAGTCCGATCGGCTGGCTAGCCACCGGACAAATTGTAACGACTGAGAAATTACATTTGTATTATACTTTAATAAAGGTGAATTATGTGTTTTGTTATGTCATTAAGTGCGTTGAGTCATAAAACCCTAGCTGTTATGTGCTACATGTATTCTGTTTCGGTCAGAATGTGTTCTGAATAATTATCGGGTGTTTTATTATAAGTTAAATGCTTTTATATCAAAAGTTGTACGGCCCAAACAGTGTTTTAATAGCCTATAATTCAAACAAAATTATTGGCCTTATTTTTTCTAGCATGGCTTATATCATCGCGATATTCTGAACATCCAGTCGGTTTACTAATTTCACGTTTCGCGAAAAACGACTTTTTCGGGCCTCTTCGGGTGTCAAAAGCCCCACAAAAATCACATTTTTATTTTTATAGGATCATCAAATTATCAAATATTCTCTTTCTTTGAATTTTTGTAATATTCACAATTTTTAGGAATTTTTGGCATATAATTGGTAATTATTGAATATTTAAAAATTCAAAATTAATACCCAAAAATTATAAAAAGTAGGACCAACTAATTTTAATAGATATATAATTAGGGCCTTAATTTTATTTAGGAGTATTATTTTTACTAGTATAAATAGCTGATTAATTAGTAAATAATTATTAAATAATCATTAAAAATTCAGAAAATAGAAAAAAATTGAAGAACACAACTTTAGGGTGAGATTTTGTGCAGGATCTTTGACTGATGATTTTGAAAGCTGTAGTGATCCATTTTTGATGCTCAAGTAACCAAATCAAAGCTTATTTCAAGCTCTTTAATTTGATATCACTTTTGCAATCGAAGTTGGTTATTGATTAAAGTCGAATTTTGATGTTCTTGGGTCAAAATCGAGTTATGATTGTTGATTGTTTTTGAGTTTATATTTAGCTTTAGAATGAATTACTGAGTTGATTTGTATTTATCTTTAAATTATTTGAGTTCGGAATTGATTAGTTCGAGTTCTAATTTTCTAGAATTTTTCAAATCGATTTATGTTCTTGTCAGTGATTGTTAGGAGATGTGGATGTAGGGAACAGATTATACATGACGTAAGCTTCGTTTCCATATATAATACGTTGATTTTGGGTGAGGATTCGTGAATTTGAGTGTTCGCCGGATCCTTGCCGGTTTTTAGTTGATTCTCTTCGGAGAAGACGATGGAGTCATCGTCGGTTGCCCAGGCGAAGGTCGCCGGATTCCGGCGAAGACCCGCCGGAAACTGGAACCTTTCCAGAAACCGGCCGGAGTTCTTCCCGACCCGATTATTTCTTCCCCAACTCGAATTTCAACCCACCACGACCTGGTTTAAATCCTGTCAAACCTTAATTCAACTTTAAAAACCTGTTTTTGAATATTTTATTTTACTTTTATTTTTATAAAAATTTAGAAATTAGTTTTACTTATTTAGTAAATTAAGTAATTAATTTGATTTATTTATAAATAAATTTAAACTGTTTTCCAAATTTTAGAAATTTGAAAATATAATTATTTATTTATTTATGTAATTATTTCTTAATTACTTATTATTTATTTAAATTGATTAATTATCTTATAATTAATCAATATTATAGAATAATTTGAAATAAATTCAAATTAATTCCAAAAATTAGGGAAAAATCATTTTTAAATTTGATTTTTCCTATATAATTATTTAAAAATATAATTGAGGTTCAATTATTTTTGAGTAATTAATTTTAATGACTGATAATTGATTAATTCTTGTTTATTTCGTAATAATTGAACCGTTTATCCGATTTAATCAAAATGAAAGCCCTTCGACTCAGAAAAATGATCCGGTTCCATTAAAAATAGTTATAAATCTTAAGTTCTTTAGAAATCGAGTCGGCTTACGATATTTATTTGATTACAGACCTTATTATTTATAAATGCGAGTCCAATAAATCTCAGAAATTAGAAAATGAATCAGATATGGTCTATTAGTACGAATATAAGTATAATGTCGAACCTTAAAACATTTGTAAGATTAAATCAACTATGTGACTTATGTGTCACGTGATTTATGTGATTACTTGAGTCTTATATGCTTGATAATTTATATACGAGTCAGATATAGTCGTGTGGGTAGACGATAAGGGCTACGTGGTCTCAGTCCGAGACATGGTTATGATATAAGTCAACTAAATGAGTATGTTTCTTTCATAGATACAACTCCAACAAGGCGGAAGCGACCCGTGTTCGAGAAGTGTGATACACCTGAAGTAAACCGAGTATCGGGCAAGTTTTTCCCATATTCAAAGTTCAGAATAGTGAATTGCTTGCACATTTCTATGGCAGTTATATCCTAATAACTCTTGTTCATAATCAGTGATACACGAGTGTTATTCTTTTATCCATAATTCGTTTCGATTCCTAATTTCTCCTAATTCATTGAATCCTCTATTCATATTCCAATAGTTACATACATACATATACATATACTCTGATATATTCTGATATTGGGATACATCAAAAGCATGCCGATTGTTTCAGATGCTAAGCTATGGACTGGATGGTTACGATGCGGGCCGGGTATGAACCGGACCCTTGATTATTAGGCTATAGTTCCTGGGTACCCTATATGTTGGTGAGTCTATGTAGTTGAGTATTGATCTGCGCTATCACCTGACTGATCAACATGTTATATTTCATATGTTGGTCTTTGTGTCCAATCTAATTAATTTGGTACTCACTGATAGAGACCCTCATTATTCCCTGCAGAAATATGTGAATACTCAAGCAATCAGATTACCGATTCATTTAACTTTCTTCCTTTACACTATATATATATATATTGCAGGCTTGTTGAGCAATTTTGGCTCACCCCTATTATTGTTGTTATTCACCTTATTTTTCAGTTAAAGTCGAGAATGAAACCCATCCCTACCGAGTGGTCAAGAAGCGGGTCAGATGGTAGGACCTTCTGGCACCAAGGGTTCCAGAAGAGAGTATTGAGATGCCCGAGCAGGTTTAGCAGGAGTAGTTATAGATATTGTTTAATTAAAAGAATCTTAGTTTAAAATTTATATAGATGACTGGTGGGTAATAAAGAAGGGATGTAAGACTGTTTATTTGGACTGTTATAATAAAAATAGTAAGTTGTTCTTGTTTTCATACCTTAACCTTAAAAGATCCTGAGTAGTAGTATCAAGGGGTTGATATATATATATATATTATTGTACAGGTTTAGTAAGGTAATTAGTGGTAGTATTACCCCAGATCTAAACCCCGGATTTGGAGGGTGTTACAAGTTGGCATTAGAGCTTAGGTTTTGGTCCCTGAAACAAGAACATTAAGGTTAAGATAAGATAGGAAGATCACATAAGATAGGGATAATGGTATGTTAGGACGTTAACACGCCCTAATAATACACGCAAGTATACGCGTTCGCAAGTAGTATACGATTTAAATGAGATTCGTTCCCACAAAGACTCTTTGGTTAATTTAAGAATATGCACCTATGCAACAATGATATGGTTATTATCCAATGCTAAGACAAATAACAAGTTGTGATTATTTATAACTAAGAATTTAACTTACATTTATAACTAAGAGAACAAGAATGGTTGAATTAATAAATATGACAAACATGGGATCCTAACTTCATTAAATATTCATTCAATAGCCTTTTTGTTCTTAACCTTAACATGTAATGGTGATGACAATAATCAGATAACACGAAACAAGTGAACGCCAACTTTCGTTGTACGAATACCCTACTACCAAGCATCCATAAAAGAGATAGAAGTTGAATATACACCAATTATGCTTAGTCCTTATATGTCTATAAGAATTAAAAACATAATGGTTTAATGCGCAAGTTATCTATCGTGATTACATAGGGCAAGTAAGATGGTTAAAATTACCTACGGATCATGCATAACAATAACACATGAACCTATGCTAGCATGGCAAGTTCAAAACCTCTATATTCATTTTCGCTTCAATAGAGATTAACACGCTCTCTTATATGTTAGCTACACACGTAAGACGAATAAGCACAACCAATACTAGGTTATCATACAATCACCACACACTAAGGTATTGAAACAATTTAACTAAATAAATCCATAAATAAATCCGCTACAACCCCACGATAACGATTAGTTCATAATCGAACTCATAATTGTGATATCCCGTATTTTCAGAATTATTATTATTAATATTTGAATATGTTTATGTGATTTAAAGAATAAAATGGTGGATATTTTATTCCTATTTGACGAGTTGTGTTATTAAATGGTAATGCACTAATTGTTGAGTGTTATATCGATCCTTGTTAATATCTGAAAATATTTCCTTAAATGTATTATTTTCAAAAGTTTATTTGAAAACCGATCATTTTATTGGTATCGGTAAATTGAGTTCGTTTAGTAATATTCGGGATTGGATGGATATTATGTCTGTTATGTGTTGTATGTAATATTAATTGTGTGGGACTCAATTGTGATTGAGGATTATTTGTATTATTAATTATTGAGTCGTATCGTTTTGTTTTTGTCTTTAAAAGTGATTTTATTGAAAATTTAATCTCATAAATATTTAAATTATTTTAAAAATTATTTTTATGACTTTATAATTACAATAATTATTTTTGGGATTTTATAAAATTTAGAAATCAATATTTCATCAATTATTTAGCCCTGTATGATTTTTTGATTGCATTTATTTGTAAAATCCGTATTTAATTCCAAAATTCTTCAAAAATTACGAAACTCATATTTATTTAAGTTTGGGATGTTCCGAGAATTTTAAAATTATTTTGGGAATTTTTAGGATTAATTTTATCCGCGCGTTGAATCGTTTAATTGATAAAAGCGGGTATAAATTGTGTTTCAAAAATTGTTTTAAAATTTCGAAATTTATGTTTTTATAAACTTCGGGATATTTGTAACATTTTAAGACTATTTTCGTGATTTTCTGAATTTGTTTCAAGTGCAGCTCGGTTCGTTAAATTGTATAATACGGGTATAGAGCGCAAGTTAAAAATATTTTAAAAATTATGAAAATTTTATTTTACTAGTTTTCTAATTATTCTGAGAATTTTAGAATTTGTTTGGTAATTTTTCTGATTTTATTTACCGGTGCGTTTATTCGATAAGTTAAGAAATGCGGGGCAAAACAAATTTTTAGGTATAAATAAGGATATGTTGGTGTGCTCTGTTAAAAGAATAAAAAAAAAAAAAACAAAACGTGTCAAACAACACCCCCACCCCCTGCCACCTACCCCCACCCGCGTTAACACCCCCTTTCCTTTTTACCCAAAACAGTTTCTCCCCTCCTGTCTGTCTCTCTGTCTCTCTCCCTGTTTATATACTTTTAATTTTCAAAAAATTCATATCTTACAAACCGTATATCCAAATTTCAATTGGTATATATAAAAACGATCAGCGCTTCGATACCTACGCATAGGTATATATATTGCAAGGTTTTGAGAAGAAAATTTGCGGGGCATATTTCAGTTATATTTCCGTTTTAATTTATTTTCGGGGCGTAGAAAAAGAGTTTGGAGGCGGTGATTACTCCACATGGCATCTCAGCGTGTATATATTTATGGCTATTAATTTCGGATTTTTCTGGAAATATTTTCCGGACATCAGATATTCTCTTCGGGGTGATCAGAATTTATTTTGGGTAACGATTCCGAAATTCCGCTTTCGCACTTGTGTATATTATAGCATGTTAGTGTTTATATATTTATTTCATAATTTTTAGAAATTGTTGGAGAAGTCACTTTTGGTCCGAGTTTTGGTTCAGGTGGCCGTGTTATTCATTTCTGTAGTGTTTATGCGCGTATATATAAAGTATTGTGTTGATTGTTGTTGGTTGAGTCGATATGATATCGACGGGCAGTCCGAGAAATAGAGGAGGTGCTGTCCGATTTCCAAGAAAATATTATTTTAAATTATTTTCCAGGCTCGATAATTCTTATAAAATTATTTTCGGGTGTTTGAGCCCTATTATTTAGTTATAAATGATTCGAAGATTGTTTTTATTCCGAAAAATGTTCAAAAATTCATAATAAATAAATCGTTCGTCCATTTAATACGAAACGAACGCGTACAGACTCAGAAAAATATTCTGCTTTCATTAAAAATACTTTCAAGACCCAAATCCTTTTGTTTCGAAAGGTCGTTTGTTTTACGAATCATTCCAAGTCAATTTTTGATCGATAAATCATATTTTTGACCCGATTTTAGTTTTAAACATACCGAGTCGAACCTTTTGACGAATCGAGGGATGTGTGTTATAAATTATATGATACATGAGTTATGTGCTTACGTGCTATATGAATTATGTGCGTACGTGGGTCAAGAGTCTTGTGTTTGACTGTTTCCTTTATGTGTGGGCTATCGTATGGGTAGACATTAGGGTTTTGACGCGTAGTTCGTCAAGTCATTATCGTTTAGACGATTAAAGTTCTATATTTTAATTTTAGATGCGGATCTCTCGAGCTGGTCGGGACAAGACGTTGGATAAAGAATGAGATGGAATGGTATTGGATATTTGGCTTCTAGCAATCGCAGGAGCAGCATATCGGTGAAGTGTTGAAAAGAAAGACGGTGATACTTTAAGACAGAATGTCAGAATAGATGCGTCATTGCGAGTGTGACTAACTGCTAAAACCCAAAGGCAAGTACCCCTGACTTCACTTATCATTCAAGTGACATTTATTTCGAATTATATTATGCAAGTATTGTTTTCCCTATTCTCTGTTCGGAATAGATAAATGTTTTACATATCGCTGAATTAAATAATTCTGTTCATGCAAATACTCATCTGCTATTCTATATTCAGAATAGTCAAGTGATTTTACTTATCCAATTTCTGGATTTATAAATGTTTTGGATTTTGAGAAAAGTGATTTGGTTGTGAATATTCCTACCCAAGTTAATGGGGGAATAAAATTATTTCGGGTGTCGAGTATTATGACCCCTTTTCAATAAAAGGTTTTGAGATTTGATGGTTACTAGTAGCGTAAGAGGCCGAGGCACCGGTCCAGCATGAGCTATTATACAGAAGTGTAATACGGAAGTGTAATATCTTACAAGGCTTGTTATGCCTTTTCTGGCGCCCTATAGGTACCGTATATCTTCGGGATACGGGTAGTACCTATATTTACGGTATACTGCGGGATACCGGTGCTGTTTCATGACTGATCATCAGGAACAGCATAGTGCATAATTTGGTTCCAACCGAAATTATTATATTGATTTTGACATCTTACAAGGAATGATTTATTAAGTATTTTATTTTCGGATAAAAGATGAAATGTGGTTTTGATTCAGTTTCTTATTTTGAGGATACTTAGTTTGTTGTTAAATATCAAAGATGGTATTAGTACAGATGATTGGTGTTGACTTCAGTATGGAATGTTGTGAGCATCAAAGTTCGTAGTGATATCTAATTTGATATGATAACAAAATAAGTATTAATTTCAAGATTTCGGTTTTGAGTAAAGTTTACGATTCAATCCAGAATCATTATTTCATGTTAGAATTGTTTACGATATTTCCGTAAACACTGTTTTACGAGTTTTATTCTCGTCAAGATTCAAAGTATTGCTGAAGCATTTTGCTCAAAAAAAAAAATCAAAATGGTTTTGAATACAATTAAGGAATTAAATCTGAGATTCCTCAACTAAAATTTTATGATTCAGCAATTATGATTTCAAATGTTCTGCTCTAATGCAGATGTCGGTTTTATATCAAAACAACCATATATATATATTATAATGATCTTGCTGAGCATTTCTTCCGCTCATACTTGCCTGTTTTTAAATTTAACCTCCAGTGAGGATTAGCTTGCGCTGTTTAGCTGCGAAATTCGAGGAAGCAAAGAAAAGCTCTTGGAAGGTGGTTAGTCCAGGGTTTGCGGGCTAGTGTAAGTTTTATTGTATAAAGTTGTTTATATTATATTATAGTTTTGTATTTTATTTGGGCCTAGTATACTTCATTTTGAAGTTATTTAGTGGGTTTAGTTTTGAGTTGGAATTTATTGAAAAGAGTTTTAAAAGAAAGTGAAAAATTTATTTGTGGAATTTGGATTTCTTGTTTCTAGAACTGTAACCTTAAAAGATCTTGGATTAGTTTGGGGTCATAAATGATAAATATCTTCCGATGGCATTTATTTATTGATTAAACAGGTTGATTTAGATTGAGGTTTCACAGTGACGACTAAATCCTCTGACCCCGGATTTGGGGGCGTTACAATAATCACCACGGGTTCCAATAAAAGCATGACAATAATCAATATAAGAGTACTAGGGTTCAAAGACAAATCAAAACAAACATCAAAGTATCGCCTAAATCAAAGAAAACAAAATTTCTTCTTCTCCATGGCCGTCTCGTGCTCTCTAGGTCTTCTTATTGCTCTCCCCTCGCTCTTTCTTGTTAAAAACATCTTTTTATTGGTATATATAGGCTCCAGGATGACCAGTACTCTCAAAATCTTCTATTTTGACTAAAATCAGGATTTTGGGCAGAAACCAGGCGTGGGCGCGCTGCTACAAGGCGCCGCCCCACTGGAATAGTGTTTTCAGCGGTGCGGGCGCGCTGGTATTGGCGTGCGCGGCCGCGCGGACATTCTTGAAAAATTCTGATAATTCTTCTTTTGGCCGTTTCTTGAGTTTTACTCGTCAGAATTAGGCAATTTAACTGCCCACGCGAAGCTAACGAGATTCTCTACAATCTGAGAATGGCCTAGGCTTCAAATTCTGATCTCTTTTCAGTATATTTCTTTAAAAAGATTCATTCTTCATTTAACTGATGTCTGAAATGCACAAACATATAAACACATCAAAAATACCAACAACTTGAGTCCAAAACACCAACTTAAGCCTGAAATGAAGCATTCTAAGTAGATATAAAATCCACTTATCACACCCCCAAATTTGAATCGATGCTTGTCCTCAAGCATAAATAGACTCACAACTACAAAACAAACCTAATGCATGAATGCAACTACGTGAATGCAACTAAATGATACTGTAATTGATCCCCTCTGAATAACCATAACCAAATGAATAAGCCAATGCCTCTAGAATGCAATGACTCAAAACAGAGCTCGAATAAATCCCACAAACCAACTCACAAACCAGAACGTGCGTGTGTGGGATGCTTAACAGATATACTTTCGACACTAGATCAATAACCATAACATATCTATCATCAAAACAATCACAAGTTTATAAACAGAATAGACATTAAACGCATAATGACTCACAATACCTCCTTTCTACTTGAGTTATACAAGGATTCATGCTATTATTGAACATGTAACAAATATGCTTATTTGACCATACAATGAATGAGGTCCCAAAAGACTTATACAATAATACCCATGTAGCGAGCGTTAGGTTAGCAGATCCCAGACTATCAAAGCCTTAGTTCACTAGGCACAAAGTCCCCTAGAACTTAATAACTCGAGTATTAAAGAGCTCACTCTTGATCAATTATGCATAAACACATACTTTTTTTCTTTTTTTTTCAACAATTTCTGAATGAGTGCGTTTCGCTCCATCTCATTCAACCCTAGACTACTCATAAAACTATGAGCCGACTACTAGCTATTTGACGCCTAGCCTTAATCACAACTAGCAATGAAATCCAAGTTTTTCTCCAGATAAAAAAAATCAGTGTTTTTACGTCATTACGAGAATACCAGAAATTTTAAATATAACCAAGTGATTCAATCTTAAAAAATAAACAAATCTGTGATCTTTTTTTCTTCTGGCATACAAATCAATTCATTAAGACTTCAACATCCCTCTATTCGTCATCACCACACTCAAATCAACATCAACTTATCAATCAGAAATAGCTCAACCTAAGGGATCATGTTATATGCATGCAACTACATGGACTCATATAATAGTACAAACAAAAATGCAAACAAATATGTCCTAAATGAACAATCATGCAAAAATATGAATGAACTACAACTAAACATGCAATATGAATCTATATTAACTATATGGACACAACACACACTACTAATCCTTACATTATCACCCCCAAACTTAAAATTTTCAATGTCCTCATTGAAGGTAATAATAAGGATTTCAGGCATACCTAGTCGTTAGAAAGATCACCCTCTTCGGGTGGAGGATCAGGTGGCCAATCAACCTTGACACCAGTGTCTCAAGAAATAGTACCGAGAACGTGTATCAAATCTTCAGCAAAATGTCGGCGGATGTCATGCATGGCCTCAATACGCCGAATCAACTCTCTATACTGCGCATCACCAAGACCAAATCTATCAACTGTCTGCTGCACATGAGAAGAACCTTCTGTAGGCACGGGAGGATCCGTCCGACCACCCTTGAGATTATCAAAGATATAGTCCAACCCCTTGTCAAGAGGTGCACCTAAGAATGCATAACTCAAGTGATCTGGTAGTGGGTTAAGCTCAAGTATGGAAATATCTTTAATAGACGGCTCAAGACGCTCCTGAGAAATTTTCAGCTCTGCTGACCCAAGAGAATCGAATGGCATATCCAACTTTCTCTTCCACGGAGGTGCATTCAAAACCTGCAATTGCTCTGCTCCTTCTTCATCTTCAATACCAAACTCCCCTGTTAAGGATCTCTCTAAGATATCCGACTTTGGCAATTGCTCAAGATCCGAATTCACTACATAGTCGACCCACTCTACTTTAAAGCATTCCTCTTTAGTTGTTGGTAACTTTATTGCCTTGATCACCTTAAAAGTGACCTTTTGATCATGAACCTTTATCATAAGCTCTCATTTTTGCATATCGATCATAATTTGGCCAGTAGCTAAGAATGGTCTCCCCAAGATAAAGGGAATCTTCTTATCCTCCTCAAAGTTAAGAATTGCAAAGTCAATAGGAAAGATAAGTTTTTCCACCTTGACCAACATATCCTCTACAATGCCTCGTGGATATGTAATAGAACAATCGGCCAATTGCAAAGACATATATGTCGGCTTTGGATCAGGTAGACCAAGCTTTTTGAAGAAAGACAAGGGCATCAGATTGATGCTAGCTCCCAAATCACATAAACACTTGTCGAACGACGAGTTTCCAATGGTGCAAGGAATAGTGAAACTTCCAGGATCTTTAAGCTTCAGAGGCAACTTCTGTTGCAGCACAACACTGTATTCCTCCGTTAAAGTAATGCTCTCTAGGTCATCGAGCTTCACTTTCCAAGAGAGAATACCTTTCATAAACTTCGCATAACTAGGCATCTATTCAAGAGCTTCAGCGAAAGGTATGTTGATATGAAGTTTCTTAAACACCTCCATAAATTTAATAAATTACTTATCCAACTTCTGCTTCTGTAGCCTTTTAGGAAAAGGAGGTGGAGGATAGACCTGTTTCTCCCCTGTATTACCCTTAGGAGGAGTGTGTTCCACAGTTTTCTTCCTTGATTCCACTTCTGCATCCTTCTGCACATCTTCTTCAGCCAAAACTTCAGATTCTGGAACTTAAGATTTTTCAGGGCTTGCAACCTTCCCAGACCTCAATATAATTGCCTTAACCTGCTCTTCTGCTTCCCTCTTGTCTGGAACTTCTGTATCACTAGGAAGCGTTCCTGGTAGTCGATTCAATAAGGCATTAGCAATTTGTCCTATCTGGTTCTCCGGAATCTTAATAGAAACAGCCTGGATCTGGCATATAAGAGACTGGTTTTTGCACATAAGCCTCAACTCCTCTAATTCAGATTTTTCATTCTGATATTGACCTGCACCTCCATGAGTTTGTTGTTGAAGTTGGAGTTATTGTCTTGGTGCAAATTGTTGTTGAAAACCAGGATGATTGAATTGCTTATTTCCAAACTGCTGGAACGGCTGTTGCATCGCATTCTGAATGTTGCTCCAGCTGAAGTTAGGATGATTCAAGTTGTCAGGATGATAAGTGTCTGGAACGGGTTGCTGTGATCTCTGAAATTTGCTCACAAACTGAGCTGATTCACTAGATATAGCGCATTGCTCCGGCACATGCGAACATGCACACAACTCACAAATACTGGTTATCTGATTAACACCATAGTTAGCCAGAGAATTGATCTTCATAGACAACGCCTTTAGTTGAGCAGTGATACCCGTAGCTGTATCCACTTGAAGAACTCCTTCTACCTTGACCTGTGGCAATCTCTGAGTTGGATACTGATATTAATTAGTAACCATCAGTTCAATTAGATCATAAGCTTCATCGTAGCTCTTAGCCCATAAGGCTCCACCTGATGCTGCATTGAGCATGGGTCTGGACTGTGCTCCCAAACCATTATAAAAATAATTGATGATCATAGCGCTCCCAAGCTTCATATAAAGATTCTCCTGATTGCTGCGCAAATTGAGTAAGAGCATTCCTGATTGCAGCTGTCTTTGCCATAGGGAAGAATTAGTGACAAACTTTTGAGCAAGATCTTCCTAAGTAGTAATCGAACCAGCTGGTAGAGAGTGTAACCAACTCTTATCCTTGTCTCTCAGAGAGAATGGGAATAGTCTCAGCTTCACAGCATCTTCAGAAACACTGTTGAACTTGAAGGTGTCGCAGATCTCAATGAAATCCCTAATGTGCATATTGGGATCTTCAGTTGGAGAATCCCCAAACTGGACTGAATTATGTACCATCTGAATTATGCCAGGCTTGATCTCAAAGGTATTAGCTGTGATAGTTGGCCTGGCAATGCTAGATTAAATGTCATTGATCTTGGGTTGAGAAAAATCTATCAAGGCTTTCGTTCGTGCTGCTGAGTCTCCCATTATAATGAGTACCTGAAACACAAACAAATAAACCGTAAAAGTAAAAGAATCTGAGTCAGTGAACTTTAACAACCACTGATGACAAGCACATAAACTAAACAATTAACAACACAGAGTCCCCGGCAGCGGTGCCAAAAACTTGTTAGGATGCTAACACGCACTAATAATACACGCAAGTATACGCGTTCGCAAGTAGTGTAAGATTTAAATCAGATTCGTTCCCACAAAGACTCTTTGGTTAATTTAAGAATATGCACCTATGCAACAATGATAAGGTTATTATCCAATGCTAAGACAAATAATAAGTTGAGATTGTTTATACCTAAGAATTAAACTAACAATTATAACTAAGAGAACAAGAATGGTTGAATTAACATATATGACAAACATGGGATTCTAACTTCATTAAATACTTCATTCAATAGCCATTTTGTTCTTAACCTTAGCATGTAATGGTGATGACACTAATCAGATAACACGAAACAAGTAAACGCCAACTTTTGTTATACGGATACCCTACTACCAAGCATCCATAAAAGAGATAGAAGTTGAATAGACACCAATTATGCTTAGTCCTTATATGTCTATAAGAATTGAAAATATAACGGTTTAATGCGCAAGTTATATATCGTGATTATATAGGGCAAGTAAGATGGTTAAAATTACTTACGAATCATGCATAACAATAACACATGAACCTAAGCTAGCATGGCAAGTTCTAAACCTCCATATTCACTGTCGCTTCAATAGAGATTAACACGCTATCTTATATGTTAGCTACACACATAAGATGAATAAGCACAACCAATACTAGGTTATTATACAATCACCACACATTAAGGTATCGAAATAATTTAACTAAAGAAATCCATAAATAAATCCGCTACAACCCCATGATAACGATTAGTTTATAATCAAACTCATCATCACCATGGGTTCCAATGAAAGCATGATAATAAACAATATAAGAGTACTAGGGTTCAAAGACAAATAAAAAATAAGCATCCAAGCATTACCTAAATCAAAGAAAACAAAAGTCTTCTTCTCCATGGCCGTCTCGTGCTCTCTAGGTCTTCTTATTGCTCTCCCCTCACTCCTTCTTGTTAAAAACATCTTTTTTTTGGTATATATAGGCTCCAGGATGACCAGTGTGACAGCCTCAACCCCGGGGTCAGGAGTTGACGTCATCAACAATAACCACAAGATAAACAATCCAATAGTAAGATATAACTACAACCCCTTTTACCAAGATCTTTTCCAGTTTTAAGTATGATTTAGATTACAACTATTACAATACCAACTTAATACAATTTATCCTGATGCAATTAACCTAATACAGCAACTCAACAGACCATCTTTGGTCCAGCACAACTACCTCAGAGGAGCCTGACACCAAAAGGAACTGGAACTCTGCCCTGACTACCGCGGAAGAATCTCCTAAGCATCTGCAATATATATATATATATAACATTCTGCAAGGGTGAGCAATCCATTGCCCAACAGTACCTCTATATGAATAATCAGTACCAGGATGTATAAAACAGTATAGGAACATATATTAAACTGATATACGAAAAATCCGTAAAACAGGTATAAACTGGATATCAAAACTAGCATGCTTTACAAAATAACATCATCTGTAGTGTGCTGTGTAAAAATACCAGAGTTCAATTTTAGCATGCTATTTCCTTTCCAAAACCACTGTCCATTGCTGGACCCATAAATCACATGTCCCGTTACGGGGACTATAAACCATTTGTTCTATTTCGGGAACCATTAAACCTTTATCAGATATATAAAAGAGGATGAATTCTAGGGACAGCTGATCAGTCTATCCCACCACAAATTTTGTTCTGGAACTCAAAGACTAGCTAGGTCTCTGTGATGCTGGACTAAGCGGCCTACCAGTGCGCGCATCCGACTTAGCCTCTTACGCAACTATACTGGGCCATTACCTAATAACGGACCTCTTACGCCAGCTGACCATCCAATATCTGATTTATTTTTATCCAATTTTCAAAACCATTTACACCTATCTCCTTTTTAAATAATTACAGCACACATCCTAAAAATCCCTTTTTAATTTTTAATCACAATCTAGATATAGGCATTTTCAGAAGTTACTTTTTCCCCAAAACCTCGTTCAGTAAAACATTTTTAAATATGGGGAATACGTAACTTAAAACGTTCTGTTCCAGTACGTAATTTAAATCAACAACTATTCATATATGCTGAACTGTAAAAGATTAGTTCAGGGGTACTTGCCTTGTAGAGCTTTACCACTATTACTGATTGACCTTGGACTAACTTGGACACTCGGCTTTATCGCCTTACTATTAGACTATCCTGGATCCGACTTCAACGTTCAGGTCCTTCGCTTATAACCTCGCTACACTTGCCGATTGATCACTAGCTTATCTTTAGTTCGACTTCAATTCTTGAGTCCTTCGACTAGAACCTACAGAGCCGAAATACCCTACGTTAGACGTCTAGGTATGCTTGACATATCCTTGATACCAATTCAATTAGTAAACTATACATTTTGTAATTCTTTTAAATATTTTTGAAACGCAACTCGTGTCCGCATTTCACAATTAACGAACCGAGCTACACTTAAAACAATCTCAGAAAATCACGAAAATAGTCGTAAAATGTTACAAATATCCTGGTGTTTATAAAAACATGAATTTCGAAATTTTAAAATAATTTCTGAAATGCAATTTATACCCGCTTGTATCAATTAAACGAATCGATACGCGGGTGAAACGAACTCCGAAAATTCCCAAAATAATTTTAAAATTCTCAGAATAATACAAACTTAGTAGAATATAAGTTTCATAATTTTTGAAGATTTCCATAATTAAATATGGATTTTACCATTAAACACACTCAGAAAATCATTTATAACTAAATAATTAATGAAATATTGATTTCTCAATTTTATAAAGTTCTAAAAATAATTTTTGAAATTATAAAGTCACAAAAATAATTTTAGAGACAATCCACATGTTTACACAAATAAACTTGCATTAAATCCACTTTTAAAAGCGAAAACAATACAGTATACTTAATAATTAATTACACGAACAATCCTGTACACCATGATCACTTACATAGATAAAAATAAAACAACACATAGCTGACAAAAGCTATACACATATATTATTCATTTAATCATTCCATAATTACGTATTTAAATAATACCAAAAATACAAGAGTCGTTATAACCAGGACTCTCAAAATCTTCAATTTTGACTAAAATCAGGATTCTGGGGCAGAAACCAGGCGTGCTGCTACAGGGCGTGGCCACGCTGCAATATTGTTTTCAGCGCCCGCGCTGGTTCTGGCGTAGCCGCACTGACATTCTGGAAAAATTCCGACAATTATTCTTTTGGTCGTATCTTGAGTTCTGCTCGTCAGAATTAGGCGATTCAACTGCCCACGCGAAGTTAACAAGATTCTCTACAACTTGAGAATGGCATAGGCTTCTAATTCTGATCTCTTTTCAGCATAGTTCTTTAAAAAGCTTGTTTCTTCATTTAACTGATGCCTGAAATGCACAAACACAAAACACATCAAAAATACCAACAATTTGAGTCCAAAACACCAACTTAAGCCTGAAATGAAGCGTTCCAAGTAGATATAAAATCCACTTATCATGCTATTAGGGATTTGCTAGTTTTTTAGATTTGGAAATTGTAACTTCTAGGAATGGGAAATGACTTTTTCTTGTGTTATGGTTTTTTTGTCCGATGGCTTCATCTTCGTCTGAGAGGACTGTGTCTAGACCAGCGGTTTCACCAGCTCTTATGCCACCACCAGCACATGTAAATTCACCGGTTCCAGAGGTACCTGATCCTATAGACTTTTTCCCATATTTTGAGCGGGAGATACCCCAGTTACCACCTCTCGAGTTTTCGATGCTCGAGATACCTGACTTGATTGATTTTCCACAGTTATTTCAGTTAGAGGTACCCTTTCAGCATCCAGATCCAGAGATTCCATTTCAGTAGCCGGATGTACATCCAGATCCTCAGTTGATTGAGTCACAGATTCCCCCGGTGTTATTCCCAGCTCCCCTAGCTATCTATGCCCCAGTGCCAGGGATTTACCATTTTCCACCTGCTGAGTTCATGGATGAGCAGGTTATTGATCAGCCGGTGCCTTTACCTTCCCGAGGATCACAGACAGACCTTTGAGAGTCGCAGACAGTGCCATACCATAAGTATGCCAGGATGAGAGAGGATATGCAGATGTGGAGGGCTCAGTGCAGCGAGATCCTTGGATTGTTTGAGAGCCGAGAGTATGATCCCGTGACAGCCTTACAACCAGATTATGTGATGAGAGAGAGGCTCAGGCAGATTTATCGAGCCGCTTCACAGGAGGTTGGAGAGCTGAGACAGGAGGACATTCGTACCGACGCGGTATACTACCGGGCCATGATGTTGGTTGAGACAATTTTAGATTCGATCCGACATTAGATAGACCGTGTACCACTAGGTTTTTGAGATCATCCAGTCAGTTAGATGTGTTGTACTATATGTGACCGATGTAGATAGAGGCAGCATAGTATAGTATGATTAGGCTGGTGTGTGTAGTATCTAGTTTTGACATGTAGCAGCAGTAGCTATGACATATCGGATGTAGACCCTTTTGTATTAAGCACTAACACCTGGAGCTGGTGTCATATATATAAAATAAACTTTTTCAACTTTTTCTTTTATTTTAAATTTCAGTCTTTATAGCATTTACATTTACTTTACTGTTTTACAGTTTTTCCCATATCTTAAGTTCTGTTTTATTTAAAACAATGTCGTACAATCTATTATTCCAAATTTTAAAATTATTTCAAAAGATTTGTTTAAGTTCTGAACTGTTTTAATTTCTCGTTTTGATATCTATCAAATTGTTTTCTTTTCATTATCAATTGTTTAAATTCCATATCTAAACACCATATAAATTGTTCCTTATCTCTTGTTACCTATTTAGTAAATTATTATTAAAAGAACCATTTGTTTTATTATCAGAAATATGGCACCAAAAAGAAAGACCAGAACTGAGTCATCCAATGATAATACTGAAGACCAAAACAACAATAACCACCACATGGACCAAATGTTTCACCTAATGCAACAACAAATAATGATGATGCAGCAACAAATGTAGCAGCAACAACAACAGTTCCAGCAGCAGATGTTACAGCAACCACCTCATCCTGAGCCACAAGTGCTACCAGTTGTACCTGTTGTTACTTTCAAACAGTTTTAGTCGGTAAAACCTCCAGAATTTGAAGGTAGAGCGGATCCTACTAATGCAAGAGCCTGGTTAAAGGAAATAGAGAAGGCATTTGCATTGGTTAAAGTGTAAGCAGATCAGAAGACATATTTTGCTAGTTATTTCTTAAAGGGAGAAGATAATTACTAGTGGGAGTCCAAGAAGGCGCTAGAAGGAGACGGTGTTGTAACTTGGGACAGATTCATCGAGCTTTTTCTGGAAAAGTATTTTCCCCGCTATATAAAGAACCAGATGGAAATTAAGTTCCTGGAATTGAAGCAAGGGAATTTGTCAGTCACTAAATATGAAGCCAAGTTTACTGAATTGGCTAGATTTGTTCCGAAACAGGTAGATACCGATGAGAAGCGGGCTAAGAGATTCCAAAACGGATTGAAGCCATGGATACGTAGCAGAGTGGCAGTATTCGAACTGACGACCTATACAACAGTAGTTCAGAATGCCATAATTATTGAAAGAGAAAGTGAGGTGTCCCAAAAGGAGAAGGGACAAGGAAGTTTTCAGAGCCGTTCTAACAGGAGACCGGGATTTCAAGCCCGGACAAATGCAAATTTTAGAGGGACCGAACAAGGCAGTCAGAAAATGGGTAACTGACTCCAAGCCCCAAATCAACAAAAAGTCATCAGACCACCAATACCCGATTGCAGGACATGTGGAAATAAGCATACAGGGATCTGTAATAAGCCAAATGTCACGTGTTTCAAATACAAGCAAAAGGGGCACTATTCTGGGGAATGTCCAACAGGGAAGACATAGATCACTTGTTTTCAATGCGGAAGAAAAAGGACATATTGCTAAAGACCGTAGAGGAGCAACAATGGCGGCCAGTATTCCAAGGGTTTTGGTATTACCTCCACCATCACAACAGAATCAGCCTAGGGCAAGGACCTTTAATATGTCAATAAAAGAAGTTGTGCAGAGTCTCAATGTGGTTGCATGTACGCTTCCTGTGAATTTTGTAGATGCACAAGTATTGATTGATTCTGAAGCCACAAGATCTTTTATTTCTGAATAATTTATTAATAAGCTATATTTTGAAATTCAACAGTTGGACGAAACTTTAATCATAAAGTTAGCAAATGACGATCAAATTGCGGTAGACCGAGTGTGTCCAGAGTGCGATATCAAAATAGCGGGACATCATTTCTCAGTTGACTTGATACCTTTCAAGTTAGGAGAATTTGATGGTATTTTTGGAATGGATTGGTTAGCCGGTAAAATGCCCAGATCGATTGCGCAATTAAGAAAGTAAATTTGTGAATTGGAGAAAATGCAATGGTAACATTTAAAGGAGAGAAACAAAAGCAAAGGTTCCTAACGATGATGTAGACGAGACGATTGCTACGCCAAGGATGTAATGTAACACCCCCAAATACGGGGTCGGGGATCCGGGTTGTCACGAGTTCCATTTCCCTTAATAACACCCAATCTTAATAAATAATCAACTACTCTGTACTGTGACCCCACAATAAACACACACACCACAAGTTATAGTCTCAGAGATGAATATCCAAAAATAATCACAAGTCGTTTTATTCCACAATTATATGCCAATACACCTTAAACGGGTTTCTGAATAAATTTACATTTCTTTGCCATTATTATAATTGATAAAGATACATAAGTCTGGTACATCAAAAGTTGAAAGCCTAGCCTATTGGTAGTTCCTACCTCAGCTACAACGACATCAACACCTATAGGAAACTGCGGAACGTTTCCTAATCGCTTGCGAATTGGGAGCTTGGTCCTGTTCATCTTTTCTATCTGTTGTTGTGTGATGAAAGAAGAAAGCAAGGGTGAGCAGCAAGCCCACCAAAATAATATGTATAATGATTAACAATATATGAGCCTTCTCATAGTACTCATGAAAGTCTTGGTCAAAAGAAATGAACCAAGTTTGACCTCTTAATGCGACGAAGTCGCAAAATATTCAGTATATATACTTATATACTTTTCAAAATCTTGGAAGTCCTCTTCCATGCATAATATACACAGAGTTCCAGTTTATAACTGTATAAAACTATCGTTGCAAGGTGATCTCATATATCTAACCTTGTCTCAACGTTTTTCTGAAAATATTTGACATGCATAAGATAATCATTTACTAGATATAAGTTTAAAAGATGAAGTTACAAGATACTCCAATATACTTATATCTTTTCCAAATACTACTTGAACTACCACCGTTCAAGTTATAATTAGTTCAAAAGTTCATCACATAGATGAGACTACACGATAATACTTGAATAGATTCATTCTTTAAAATATCATCAAAATAAAATGAAGTTATGAGATACTTCATTTGATGCAAACATCATTTTAAAAACTTGACCCTGCCAACACTCAACAATCGCCCAACCGTAGCCTTTCTATCGAAGTGCTCTGGGTAGTGTTGCAGAAATATCCAATTGGATAATGAACTCATTACGGGAGTTTGCCGCGCCAGGAAGACCACTTACGATGATCAGTCGTAGTAGTACAACCCCACCATTTTCTACATGTAGAGGAGAACCTGTCGGATTTACTTGTCAACCGAACACTGGACTCCTAAGGAATGGACCGTCTTAGTGGAACTTCCAGGCCATTATGGGCCAATATAATAAGGCTGGGTCGGCGCCACTCGACCACTTACGCCACTCCTAGTTCAGATGAAATCCATGACTCTGAAACGTAAAGCTCGTCCCCCCTTTCCCCAAGTAGAAACTTGTTGATTCGGCTCCACCAAGAAGTCGTATCTAGTTGGAAAGGAAAACTCACCGATATTTCCCAGGCGATGCCTGTTAATGGATTAACTTGTTCCAAGAATTTTACTTCCCGAGTATTGGGTAAGTAATCAAAACTCTTTTATCAAGACAGCAACCTTGTTGCGAATATAAAACACACCACAGAGCCGGATCCCTCAGGTTTTGAGCGAGTATTTAAATCCCCTTCGAAAGGAGGATCTTAAGTATAAAAATGAGTTTTGGGATCCGCTCTAGCTTTTAAAAATCATTTTGAAGGCTCGCGAAACATTTTTAAGAATGTTCGGAGTGATGCTGATTTAGTAAAATAAATCAGTCCCAATATATTAGAAAATATCTGAATATTATTATTTAAATAATATTCCCATAAAGAATAATCTTTATAAAAATAATTGAAGTAGAAGTTGTAAAACTTATACTTGAAATGAGTATTAAATAACCAAAGATAAGTTTGATTATCGACACCTTATTCTTTAATAAAATAAAGAATAAATCTCAGCAAATAATCGGAGTCATAGATCCTAAAATGAATATTCAAATAATATTCAATAAATAAAATAAGCTGAGTCATAAGCCCTCGAATGAATATTCGAAATAATACTCAATAAATAAATAAGCTGAGTCATAAGCCCTCGAATGAATATTCGAAATAATACTCAATAAATAAATAAGCTGAGTCATAAGCCCTCGAATGAATATTCGAAATAATATTCATTAAATAAAATAAAGTTATCGAATAAACCTTATTCGATTAATAGTTTTGAAAACTATAAACATATATATATATATAAATATATATATATATATAGATATATATAAAATCTACTCGGGATCCTCGACTCCCGGTTTTAGAAAATGTTTTCACCTTTGGGTCCCTATACTAAGGGTATATGCAAATTACCGCTATTCTCTAGCATAGGTATTATCAACTGAACCAACAGATATATATTTCAAGAATACGAAACAGGCATGCATATATACCATATCACATGCTATAATATATCGCAAGAATTTGCTAAATAACCATTATGCATCTATCACAAGATAATGCATGTACAAATGTATACATCACAACAACAGTATAACGGATAGAAAACTTGCCTGAGCGACTGGGGGTTACGAATGGCTCGGGACGAGTCTGGTAACCTATAAATAACAAATAAGTTGGAATTAAACCAAAGTCACTTGTAAATCTATACTCTAACCAACTCAGACTCTAACGCTCGTTTTGCGCTTACTGATTTTCTTAGGTCACTCGAGTACCCTCGGCTCCACCATTTTTAATAATTTAACCATTACGAGTTTTAAGGAGATTCCTTCGAGAGTGTCTTACAAACTGCCTAACACACTTAACATAATTGTTTCATACATTAATTAACCCTTTAAGGTCTTTAACCTATGTTTCAAAGTAAGGCGAGGGGTAATGGTTCGTTCGCGAAACGTTGTTACTTAAAACAGCCGTTTCTCCTAAACCGTACATCGGAATCAAACGAACTACATATCAAAACGAAGCTCGTAACATGAACTATCTAAACATGGCAATGGCCAAAACCTAGCAGGGAGTTATCGGGTCCTAATGTTATGTACAAAAGTAGTCTAAAGTAAATCGGACATTACGACGGCTATGTTTACGCGATTTCCCAAATTTAAACCAATCCAAATCAATCACCAAACAACCCCAATCCATTCTTAAAACCAAAGCCCATCCATAACAAATTACAACAGCCCCAACCAACTCATTATTAACAATTATACTTATTCCTAAAACTTGAATTTAAACTATACTAAATCCTTTAACCAAACCATGAGATTTCAACATCTCATTCAACACCATTCCAACCCAAACTCTAAACAAACAAGCTTCAAGCTATTCTTTACCATAACTATTAAAATCATCCTAATATACAAAGTAAAGCTAGGGTTTGGAGATGATATACCTTCCTTGAAGTGGTGTGAGTAGCTAGGAAGCCTTAGAAAGCCTTGAGGAGTCTTAAGGATGCTTGGATCTTAAAGGAAAAACAAGAAAAATCAAGTTAAAAACCTTGAAATCACTATTCATTGTCTTCCTCATTTCTTGGAGAAGATTGAGAATGAATTAGAGGCTTAAACTCATAAGATAGCCATAACTATGCATAAGGAATACTAGAGAATTATCTTACCAATTTAGGAAGCTTGGATCTTGGATTTTGAAATTCTTTTCTTTGAAAAATAGGAAAAGCCGAGAGCAAGGTGGGAGAGATGAATGATTTTTGTGTTTGATTTGTTTTTGTTTTGGTTGGTTGATTTTCTTTTGATTTGTTTTGGTTAATTACCTTATTAACCTTGTCTTTGTGTGGTTATAAACTAACCACATCTCCTTCCCCTTATGTCATGCTTATATCATGCTCATGATGTCATCCTCCTCTCTTTGTCCTCTTCTCATTGGTTGGGTGATATCATCCCCTCTAATCTCTTTGATTAACTTCCTAATTGTTTTCCTAATGACCGCTGATCTGTTATACGGTTCGCTTAACTTTCGCTTTCATTTATCATTTGAGGGATCATACCCGGGATCTTATTACTTAGGTTCCCTTAACCTTTCTTAATACATTATATTCCTTTTTATGATCCTCTAATAAAATCCTTGAATTTAAATTCTTTTTATCCTCTTACCTTATACTCAATTCTTTCCGTATCTAGTGGATTTCCGGGAAAAATCAAAGTATTCGGAATTGGATTCTGACGATCTTTACATACACTTATATACCATATAGAGTATTAATAAAATCTCAGAATATCCATAACAGAATCCCTACATAGTGTGGCATGAAAAGTTTTCTCATTCAGCATAATCTACAAAATCACTATTCATAAGGGTTTCAAAAATTTCCAAAAATTGGGGTTATTACAGTCTCCCCTCCTTAAAAGGATTCCGTCCCGGAATCAGATAGAAAATGAATAGGGATACTCTCTTAGCATTGCACTTTCTAACTCTCGAGTAAATTTTCCCACATTGTGGTTCTACCATCAAACTCTGACTAGTTTGATAACCCTTTTCCTAAGCAATTGTTCCTTTTTCAATCTATAACCCTTCCTGGTTGCTCCATATAGGTTACGTCGGGTTGCATGTCTATGCGCTCATATGCCCCTATTTGTCTGGCATCCGAATTACACTTCCTTAACATTAATATGTGGAACACGTTATGAACTTGCTACATGTTCGGGGGTAGGGCTAGCTCATATGCTAACTTCCCAATACGTCTTAATACCTCAAAGGGTCCAACAATTCGTCGGCTTAGCTTTCCTTTCTTTTTGAACCTCATCAATCCTTTCCAAGGGATACCTTTAACATTACTAGGTCCCCTATTTCCTATTCTTTGTCCTTTCGTGTCAAATCAACATACTTCTTATGTCCTTCCTGGCTACTACCAGTCGTCCTCTGATTAGATCTATTATATCCCTGGTCCTTTGGACTACTGCGGGTCCGAGCATCTTGCGCTCTACAACTTCATCCTAACATAAGGGAGATCGACATTGTCTTCCCTCAAGGATCTCATATGGCGACATCTCGATAATGACATAGGATCTATTGTCGTAAGAAAACTCAATCCGTGTTAAGTGATCATTCCAAATTCTTTCAAGTCTATTGTACCGGCTCTCATCATAACTTCTAGCATTATAACTTTTAGCATTAGAGCTTTTGCTTCTCAATACCCATTCTTTTCTAATTCGTAAGCGTTAATATCTTCCGTACATAATACTATACTGGTTACACTTTCGCTCGTTAGCGTTCTATAACCTTTTAATAACCACGTCAACCTTAGTATCACGAACGCGTTAGAATCGGAATACCACCGTACTGATACTACTTCCTTTAGCTGCTTCCATCTTCGAAAGCTTGATCCATCATATAGAAGTAAAGGAATTTGTTGAGAGATCACTATGATCATGAACACTTGTTACATTGCATAGTTAGTACAGAAGGTGGCCAGCCTTTAGTACTTGACAAGCAATTAAACAACATGTGGTATCCTACTAGGCTTCTATCACACAGATAGATAGTCATTCGGCAATACCTCCCCTTCTGGAAGGGTTGTTCTTCTCAACTTATACAAAATGAAAAGGAGAGAAAATAATGATTTGAAGAGAATTGTATATCGAGGACTTGGATGTGTATTAATGCAGCACGACAACGTAATCGCGTACGCTTTTAGACAACTGAAGCCTCATGAACAAAAATACCCGACGCATGATCTGGAACTAGAATCCATTGTGTTCACACTGAAACTTTGGAGACATTATCTTTATGGAGAGAAATGTGAAATCTACACGGATCACAAGAGTTTGATATATATTTTTACGCGGAAAGAACTCAACATGAGACAACGACGTTGGCTAGAACTAATTAAAGACTACGATGTGGCCATCAACTATCATCCAAGTAAAGCAAATGTTGTAGTAGATGCATTGAGTCAAAAAGAAAGATTAAATATGTTAACATCCTCAGAAGAGTTAATCAGAGAATTTGATAAATTGGAAATTGAAGTTTGTATTCCAGGGAACTCCACTGAAATGAACTATGTAATGACATTCCAGCCATAATTATTGGAAAAGATAAGAAAGTGTCAGGAGGAAATAATGAACCATGAAATCAACAATTTTATAGGAGAAGAAATTACAAGTCAGAAAGATGACAAGGGAATCTTACGATTTGCCTCAAGAATCTGGATACCCAACGAACCGGAATTCAAAGAAGATATTTTGCGAGACGCTCACAATTCAAGATATTCAATTCATCCCGGGAGTACGAAGATGTACAAAGATTTGAAGGAAAACTTTTGGTGGCCAGACATGAAGAAAGAAATAGCTGAATGGGTCAGTAAATGTTATATGTGCCAACGAGTCTAATCAGAACATCATCGTCCGAGCGGGTTACTACAACCATTAGATATTCTAGAATGGTAATGGGAACACCTAACAATGGATTTTGTAGTAGGACTTTCGAGAACCATAGCAAACTATGATGCAATTTGGGTTATTATTGACAGATTAACAAAGTCAGTACATTTTCTCCCAATGAACGAAAGGTTTCGCTTGACAAGTTAGTACATCTGTATATTCAGGAGATAGTGATGTGACATGGAGTCCCTGTATCCATCGTATCTGATCAAGATCCACGTTTTAATTTAAGATTCTGGAGACAGTTTCAGGAATGTCTTGGTACTAAACTAAATATGAGCACTGTTTATCATCCACGGACGGACGGGAAAAGTGAAAGGACGATTCAAACAATTAAAGATATGCTACGTGTATGTTCAATAGATTTTGAAGGCAGTTGGGACGAACATTTACCGCTAGTGGAATTCTCTTACAACAACAGCTATCATGCTAGTATTAGAATGCCACCTTATGAAGCCTTATATGGAAGGAAGTGCAGATCACCTACATGTTGGGATGAAGTTGGAGAAACCAAAATTCTAGGTCCAGAACTGATTCAACAGACCAAGGAAAAAGTAGAACTTATCCAAAAATGACTCGAAGCAGCACAAAATCGAAAACGCAAATATGCAGTTCAAACCAGGAAGGATATGGATTATCAAGAAGGAGAACATGTATTACTGAAGATATCACCATGGAAAGGATTGACTAGATTTGGTAATAAAAGCAAACTAAAGCCACGATATGTTGGTCAATTTAAAGTTTTGAAGAGAGTCGGAAAGGTTGCATACGAATTAGCCTTACTGCCCCATATGCAGCATATCCATAACGTGTTTCATGTGTCAATGCTTAAGAAATATAATCCTGATATGAGGCATGTAATCGAATATGAGCCGATAGAGCTTCAAGCTGATTTGTCTTATCTAGAACAACCAGTAAGAATTTTAGATTGACAAGAGAGAATATTGAGAAATAAGTCTATACCATTAGTAAGAGTCTTGTGGAGAAATCCTATGGTTGAAGAGTCAACCTGGGCGCTTGAAAGTGAAATGTTAAAGAAGTATCCCCAGTTATTTTCCTAGCAAGATTCTGAGGACAGAATCCTAATAAGGGGGGGATGTAACGACTGAGAAATTACGTTTGTATTATACTTTAGTAAAGGTGAATTATGTGTTTTCTTATTTCATTAAGTGTGTTGAGTCATAAAACCCTAGCTGTTATGTTCTGTTTCAGTCAGAATGTGTTCTGAATAATTATCGGGTGTTTTATTATAAGTTAAATGCTTTTATATGAAAAGTTGTACGGCCCAAACAGTGTTTTAATAGCCTATAATTCAAACAAAATTATTGGTCTTATTTTGTCTAGCATGGCTTATACCATCACGATATTCTCAACATCCAGTCATTTTACAAATTTTCACGTTTCGCGAAAAATGACTTTTCCGGGCCCCTTCAAGTGTCAAAAACCCCACAAAAATCATATTTTTATTTTTATAGGATCATGAAATTATCAAGTATTATTTTTCTTTTCATTTTTGTATTATTTACAATTTCTGAAAATTTTCGGCATATATTTTATAATTATTGAATATTTAAAAATTTAAAATTAATACCCAAAAATTAAAAAAATTAGGGCCAATTAATTTGAATAGATGTATATTAGGGGCTTAATTTTATTTAGAGGTATTATTTTTACTAGTATAAATAGCTGATTAATTAGTAATTAATTATTAAAGAATCATTAAAAATTCAGAAAATAGAAAAAAAATGAAGAACACAACTTTGGGGGTGAGATTTTGTGCAGGATCTTTGACTGATGATTTTGAAAGCTGTAGTGATCTGTTTTTGATGCTCAAGTTACCAAATCAATGCTTATTTCAAGCCCTTTAATTTGATATCATTTTTGTAATCTGAGGTTGGTTATTGATTAAAGTCAAATTTTGATGTTCTTGGTTCAAAATCGAGTTATAATTATTGATTGTTTTTGAGTTTATAATTAGCTTTAGAATGAGTTACTGAGTTGATCTATATTTTTCTTTGAATTATTTAAGTTCGGAATTGATTAGTTCGACTTCTAAGTTTTTAGGATTTTTCAAATCGATTTTTTGTTCTTACTAGTGATTGTTAGGAGATATGGATGTAGGGAATAGATTATACATAATGTAAGCTTCATTTTCATATATAATAAATTTATTTTGGGTGAGGATTTGTGAATTTGAGTGTTCGACGGATCCTTGCCGGTTTTTAGTTGATTCTCGCCAGAGAAGACGATGGAGTCATCGTCGGTAGTAGTAGATCAGGTATCTATATTGGAGGAGAGGATTAGAGTGATTTTGCAGCTAGAACGGAGTGGAACTGTCCTGTTTTGCCCAGGCGAAGGTCGCCGGAGTCCGGCAAAGACCCGCCGGAAACTGGAACCTTTCCAGAAACCGGTCGGAGTTCTTCCCGACCCGGTTAGTTCTTCCCCAACCCGAATTTCAAACCTTAATTCAACTTTAAAAACCTGTTTTTGAATATTTTGTTTTACTTTTATTTTTATAAAAATTTAGAAATTAGTTTTACTTATTTAGTAAATTATGTAAATAATTTGATTTAATTTATAAATAAATTTAAACTGTTTTCTAAATTTTAGAAATTCAAAAATATAATTATTTATTTATTTATGTAGTTATTTCTTAATTACTTATTATTTATTTAAATTTATTAATTATCTTATAATTAATCAATTTAATTGAATAATTTGTAATAAATTCAAATTAATTCCAAAAAATAGGGAAAATCATTTTTAAATTTGATTTTTCCTATATAATTATTTAAAAATATAATTGAGGTTCAATTATTTTTGAGTAATTAATTATAATGACTGATAATTGATTAATTCTTGTTTATTTCATAATAATTGAACTGTTTATCCGATTTAATCAAAACGAAAGCCCTTAGACTCGGAAAAATGACCCGATTCCATTAAAAATAGTTATAAATCTTTAGTTCTTTCGGAAACGAGTCGGTTTATGATATTTATTTGATTACGGACCTTATTATTTATAAATGTGAGTCCAATAAAACTCAGAAAATTAGAAAACGAATCAGATATGGTCTATTAATACGAATATAAGTATAATATCGAACCTAAAAATATTTGTAAGATTAAATCAACTTTGTGACTTATATGTCACATGATTTATATGATTACTTGAGTCTTATATGCTAGATAATTTATATACGAGTCAGATAGAGTCGTGTGGGTAGAAGATAAGGGCTATGTGATTTCAGTCTAAGACACGGTTATGATATAAGTCAACTAAATGAGTATCTTTCTTTGATAGATACAACTCCAACAAGGCGGAAGTGACCCATGTTCGAGAAGTATGATACACCAAAAGTAAACCGAATATTGAGCAAGTTTTTCCCCTATTCTAAGTTCATAATAGTGAATTGCTTTCATATTTCTATGGCAGCTATATCCTGATAACTCTTGTTCATAAACACTGATACACAATTGTTGTCCTTTTATCCATAATTCGTTTCGATTCCTGATATCTCCTAATTCATTGAATACTCTATTCATATTTCAATAGTTACATACATACATATACATATACTCTGATATATTCCGATGTTGGGATACATCAAAAGCATGCCGATTGTTCTGGATGCTAAGCTATGGACTGTATGGTTACGATGCGGGTCGGGTATGAACCGAACCCTTGATTATTAGGCCATAGTGCCTGGATACCCTATATGTTGCTGGGTCTATGCAGTTGGGTATAGATCCGTGCTATATCCTGACTGATCAGCAGGTTATGGTGCATATGCTGGTTTTTGCGTCCAGTCTAATTCATTTGATACTCGTCGATAGCGGCCCTCATTATTCCCTGCAGAAATATGTGAATACTCAAGCAATCAGATTACCGGTTGATTTAACTTTCTTCCTTTATACTATATAGATATGTTGCAGGCTTGTTGAGCAATTTTAGCTCACCCCTATTATTATTGTTATTCACCTTGTTTCTCAGTTAAAGTCGAGAATGAAACCCATCCCTACCCGAGTGGTCAAGATTGGGTCAGACGGCGGGACCCTCTGGTACCAAGGGTGCTAATTCCAATTCTATAAAAGAGTTTTGAGATGCCCGAGCAGGTGTAGCAGGAGCAGTTGTAGATATTGTTTAAATAAAAGAAACTTAGTTTTAAATTTATATAAATGACTGGTTTGTAATAAAGAAGGGTTGTAAGACAGTTTATTTGGACTATTGTAATAAAGATAGTAAGTTGTTCTTGTTTTAATACCTTAACCTTAAAAGATCCCGAGTAGTAGTATGAAGGGGTTGATATATATATATTATTATTATTTTATAGGTTTAGTAAGGTAATTAGTGGCAGTGATACCTCAGATCTATACCCCGGATTTAGAGGGTGTTACACAAATGATCATAAGTGTAACCCAAATCCTTCTCATCAGCCTTTCCACCATATCATTCTTGTATGACTGAGATCGTAGAGCTATCAATAGGAGCGCTCGGCATCTGCAACTGCTCCAACTCGGGCCAACAAACACCAACCGAAACATAAAGCTTCATCACAATAGAGGCATGATGAATCGCCCCCGATGTCCTGCTTTACAGAAACCGCAGCATATTCTGATATATCACATGGACGAGATCCACATACTCCTCATTCAAGATCCTCCAAAGTAGAATATCACGATCAATAGTAACATCATGCTGATACAAAGAAGGCATAGTATTAGCACACACAAAAGCATTCCAAGCCCCGATCATACCTATTCATACATGTAGCCGGAAAAGTGAGCGGCTAATTCGTGTCCTTCTTGCACTTCCACTGTGTTCTTGGAACACATAACTCAGCCACAATAGAATCAAGCTGCAATTTATCCCTAGACTTGTTCACCCAGTCCTCTTACGTCAACTTTCTCACAAGTTGATTAATGACCCGAAAAATAGCCGCGAGATGATAATCCACCGTCAAACCACGTACCATAGAAAACCCATTCTTGTCGACTCTAGCATTTGCGTAGAACTCTCGTACGATCCTCATCGGGACAGTATTGGGTACCTCGCAGAAAGTCTACCAACCCATTTCCGTAACCATCTCCAACAGCTTCCCATCTTTCACCGTGGGTAAGAAACCCCTCTCCTTCGTAATTGATTTGGACATCAATCTCACAAACTCAGCCTGGGCCTCCGGAGAAGAAAATCTATTTGCCGCTCCACCAGCACTCGAATCCTCGGTAGATACGGGACTAGAGCTGCTACTAACCGCGACTCTCCATATTTTGGGTGCCATTGCAAGAGTAATAGAGATTTTGTGTGTATATAGTGTATAGGAAAAGCTAGGGTTTTAGAATTTCAAGATATATGAGAGATTGGATATACGATGTATGTATATATAGAATAGAGATGGGATGGGGTAGGATTATTTAGGAATAGGAATTATGGTAGGAATAGGGTTAAAAACGGAACCGGACTTGGGGTTTTTGGTTCTATTTTTCTGATTTTTCTTTTTTATTCTTCCAGACATGCCACGCGGCCGCCCCGCTCTCCCGCGCGGGCGCGCCGTGATTCTGCCAAATTCGCGCGGCCGCCCCGCTTCTGGCGCGGGCGCGGGCGCGCCGTGCTTCTGAAAAAAATGATTTTCTCTGCTTACTTTTTTTCATCATACTAAGATACAACAAGTCATGGGTTGCCTCCAACGAAGCACTTGGTTTACGTTGCTAGCTTGACGTGAAACCTCGAACTCAAGTTGCCAAAAGAACGGCGCTCACCACCTCGCGGTTCAACGTATCTCCATAGTAATGCTTCAATCTCTGCACATTCACCTTGAATGCTTGATCCAGATGTGTATCAAAAATCTCCACAGCTCCATGTGGAAACACAGTTTTGACCGCGAATGGCCCTGACCACCTCGACTTAAGTTTTCCCAGAAAAAGTCGGAGATGAGGGTTTTATAATAGAACTTTCTGAACGGGCACAAAAGACTTGCGCACTAATCTCCTGTCATGCCATCTCTTGACTTTCTCCTTGTACACTTTGTTATTCTCATAAGCCTGTAGTCGAAATTCTTCGAGTTCATTTAGTTGAAGCATTCTTTTCTCTCCAGTAGCTTCCATGTCAAGATTTAGCTTCTTTAAAGCCTAATATTGTAACACCCCCAAATTCCGGGTCAGAGGATTTGGTCGTCACGATAAAACCTCAATCCAAAATAACCTGTTTAATCAATAAACAAATGCCAGCAGAAGATATTTAGCATCTATGACCCCAAACTAATCTAAGATCTTTTAAGGTTACAGTTCTAGAAACAAGAAAACCAAATTCCATAAATAATTTTTCACTTTCTTTTAAAAACTCTTTTAAATAATTCTCAATCACAAAACTTAACCCGCTAGTATAACTTCAAAAAGAAGTATACTAGGCCCAACTATAAAATATACAACTATAATATTATATAATATAAACAACTTTACATAATAAAACTTACACTAGTCCGCAAACCCTGGACCAACCACCTTCCAAAAGCTTCTTCTTTGCTTCCTCGAATTATGCGGTTAAACAACGCAAGTTAATCCTCACTGGAGGTTAAATTTGAAAATAGGCAAGTATGAGCAAAAGAAATGCTCAGCAAGTTCAATATATAGATGGTCGTTTTAATGTAAAACTGACATCTACAATAACGCAGATCATTTTAAACTCATAATTGCTGAATCAGAAAATTTAGTTAGGGAATCCCATAATTGATTCCTCCTCAGTATTCAAAATCCTTTTGATATTTTTGAGCGAAATGCTTCAGCAATACTTTGAATCTTGACGAGAATAAAACTCGTAAAATAGTGTTTAGGGAAATATCGTAAACAACAATAACATGAAACAATGATTATGGGATGAATCATAAACTTTATTCAAAACCAAACTCCTGGAATTAATACTTATTTTATTTTTATATCAAGTTAGATATCAATACAAACTTTAATGCTCACAACATCCCATACTGAAGTCAACATCAATCATCTATACTAATACCATATTTGATATTTCACAACAAAGTAAGTATCAGCATCAATCACAAACTGAATCAAAACTGCATTTCACCATTAGTCCAAAACACAAACAGTTGATAAATCATTTATTCTATGAATATCAAAAACGATATGATAATTTAGATTGGGATCATTCTCCGTCGAACGTACTATCACATGCTGATCAGCCCGTGTGATAGCACTGGGTCATGATTCGTAGAAACATGTCCCCAAAATACGAGTACTCAAACAAAAAGGCAATATACCTGCCTGTGGAAAAAATTATGTCATAATATCTCATATGACACTTAGAAATAACCCTCCGCTGGACCGTCCGTCCCGGTCACTTACGCAATTTAATCAAATCTTAAAACCTTTTATTGAAAATAGGACATAATAATCGACACCTGAAATAATTTTATTCCCCCATTCACTTGGACAGGAATACTCGCAACCAAATCATTTTTCTCAAAATCCAAAATATTTATAAATCTAGTAATTTGATAAGTAAAATCACTTAGCTATTCTAAACATAAAATAACATAAGAGTAATTGCATAGACAGAATCATTTAATTCAGCGATATGTAAAACATTTATCTATTCCGAACCGAGAATAGGAAAAGCAATACTTGTATGAAAAGATTTAAAATAAATATCACTTGAACAATAAGTGATGATATGGATATTTTCCTTTGAGATTTAGTAGTTAGTCACACTCGCAAAGACGTATCTATTCTGACATTCTATCTCAAAACATCTCCGTATTTCTTTTCAACACTTTACTGATATGTTGCTCCTGCAATTGCTAGAAGCCAGATATCCACTATCATTCCATCTCACTCTTTATCCGATGCCTTACCCTGATCAACTCGAATGATCCGTGTCTATAATTAAAAGATACAACTTTAATCGTCTACACGATAATTACTCGACGAACTGTGCGTCAAAATCTTATCATCTACCCATACGATAGCCCGTACATAAAGAAGACAGTCAAATACAAGACTTATGACCCATGTGCGCACGTAATTCACATAACATGTAAACATATAACTCACATATATGACTCGGTTCGTCGAAAGGTTCGACCAGGTACGTTTAAAACTGAAATCGGGTCAAAAAAATGATTTATCGATCAATAATCGATTCAGAATGACTTGTAAAACAAGAGACCTTTCGAAACAAAAGAATTTGGGTCTCGAAATTATTTTTATTAAAAGCTGAATATTTTTCTGAGTCTGTACGCGTTCGTTTCGTATTAAATGGACAAACGATTTATTTTCTACGAATAAAATACGAATAAATCAATTAATAGTAATATTAATTGATTTTTAAATACCTAAATATATTTTTTAAAAGTTTAAAATAATTTTTAAATCATTATTTAGGAAAAATCAGAATTCAAAATGACTTTTACATAATTTTTGGAATTAAAATAAAATTAATACAAATTATCTAAATAAACTGATTAATTATAAAGATAATTAATCCATTTAAATGAATAAAATTTTCAAATTTTTGAAAATAATAAAAGAAAATATTTTTTTTTTAAATTTAAAATAATTTACTAAATAATTTCTAGAATTTAAAACAATAACTAAATAATTTCTTTATAATTAATAAATAGAATTTTGATTTATTTTTAAAAATAAATCATAGAAACACTTTGGAGATATGGGTTGTCTTCAACCCTGAATCAAATGGTGGGGAGGAGGGTTGAACTTGGCCGGAGCTGCCAAGAGCGCTGCCAGAAATCTGGATATTTCCAGATTTCGGCCGGTAGTCAGGCGAGCCTCCGGTCAAGCTCAAGCGACCCAAAATCCCACCTTTCGACCCTGATTTTTAACCAAATTCCAACAACGTAACATTCTCTTCGCTATGTGATTACCAGCAACAACAAACAACAATCTAATTGAATTCTCCGGCCAAATCCGAAGTGATTTTCCGGCCAAATCCGAAACTACACAATTCTCAACCAAATTCGATGAATTAAGTACCAAAACGTAGCTGTGATTCTCTACAATCTATTACACAACACAACATCAACAAACACGCCATCAATAAACTGAAAAATCAAAAATTAAAAACTAGAAAACTTATGTACTCGACTTAATCATTCCCAAATTCAAACACTATAATTTTATACCTAATTCGACTGTTCTGGACATGATAAAGCTAATTATAACATCCAAATCATCCAACAACTAGCAGAAATCATAAACCAAATTCGACTCAAGAACACAAAATATCGATTTTAATCAATAACCCAACTCAACTGTTGAAATTGATATCAAAATGAAGGGCTTGATGAGAGATTTAAATCAGTTATTCAAGCTTCAAAAAGGATCAGAAACGCTCTCAAAATCATTGGATTTGTGTCGAGAACACAATTATACCCCAAAATCCCTTTCTCTATCTTCTAAAATTTTGATAAAAATAAATAAATAATAAACCATTATTTTGCTATTTATATTTTTTCGAAATTTTATACCCCAAAAATAATTAAGGGTGTTTTTATCTCTTAATTAAAATAATTAATCCCAAAAATAATAATTACGGGGGAATAATTTTAAAAATGATAAAATATAAATTTTGTACCAAAATTCCCCAAAAATTGCGAATAATATAAAAATGCAGAAATACTGGGTATTTAAAATAAGAATGATTTTATAAAAATAAAAAACATGGATTTTGTAAGGTTTGATGTCCCGGTGGGGTCCCGATCCGTTTATTTTTGAAAAACAGAAACGATTTCTAAATTAATAGAAAACTCCGAAAACGCATAAAATACGTTCAAATGCATATAAAATGAGATAAATCGAGTACCTCGATAAAGACGCACATAAATACAAGTCCATATTGCAGATCGATTCATATAAATGCAGTTTAAACACATAATAAGTATTCTGTTGGGTCATATCGGATCCGAAAATACATTACTTAACCGCTAAGTAACTAATAAAATGATTCAAGTTGGTATCAATTTTGGATAATCATCAAAATCGGGCTTCTTATAAAACACTTTATACGAAAATAATGTAATAATATCCCGCCTTTCGAGAATACAGGTTTTGTTGATTTATCAAAACGTTTATCATATCGAAAATTGTACGCCGGGACGCGTACGGGTCAAACCGTAATCCGGATTGAAAAAGTTAAAACACATAAAATATTCGGAATTACCATATTAGGTTAGGAAGGAGTTTTCCGAAGAGATTCGGGTTGTTAAAACGCAAAAACAGTTGAAGTTGGACGATTCCCGGCTTTATAAAATAGTGTTATAATTATACGGAAAATAATTATTAAATCTGTAAATCATTATAAAATCATATAACAGTCCAAAAATTATCAGAAAAATATCATAATTATCTATATTTTATTTAGGACATATAAAAATTAGAATACTCAAAATTTATCACACATAAACATCCAAAATATCAACTCCAATTACCAGGTAATTCACTAAAATTCACATAAACAATTCCAAATAATAATAATAATAATATTTGAAAATATAGGATATTACAAATATGCTTTATGCTCTAACTCTGCAGGCAAATGACACGCCTTCCCATACACCAACTGGAAAGGAGACATTCCAAGAGGAGTCTTGAATGTTGTTCAATATGCCCAAACAGCTTCATCTAGCTTCAAAGACCAATCTTTTCTTGATGGACTCACCACCTTCTCCAAGATACATTTAATCTCCCGATTAGACACTTCAACTTGCCCATTAGTTTGAGGATGGTAAGCTGTGGCAATACGATGATTCACGTGATACTTTTCCATGAATGCAGTGAACTTGTGTGATAGGGAATAAAATAAACCCTGATTGCGTAAATAATATCGCAGTAATCATATTTACATTAGAAGAGGCCCAAGACCCTTAACAGGGATCCACAAATAGCCCAGGAATATAATTGGAGTTGAAGTTAATTAAACCAGATACAGTCCAATAACAAAGCCCAATTAGAAAGGGCCCAAAATCCTGAATATTAATTAATTATGAAATTAATTAATAAAGGATAAAACAGTGGTTAAGATGAATCCTAGTGGGGATATAAATCCTTGTAGATTGGCCTCCAAGGGACCTAATAAGATAAGGAATCAGTTTCCTACTTCCTAGGACTCCAAAGTCCTTTCCAATCCTGACAACTTGCCCACCAAGTCTCCTAGATCTAGTCCAATCCTAGGACTCTCAATATCTATATAAGGGGCCTCACCCCACAAATCAGAACTGCGTTTTTTGGCTTGATTTTCTAATTCAAAGAGATACGTAGGCATCTCGTAAAGGCAGATTTAATCTACTAAACACGAGAGTAGCCATTAAAGGCCTTGAGATACTGTAATAACTCAAATTTTTGAGACCTTGTAAAACATTTAATGAATAGTAACCCTGACGGACGGGAAAAAGTTTTGAGCTCACATTATGTAGTGCATGAGAAAATGAGTTTCGGAGTTGGTATTACGATTATACGTACTAAATGAGTGTATATAAACGCTATTAGTTTTCGAAGAAAACGAACTTTGAAAAATGACAGTATTTACGACTCATCGAGGATTACAAGAATCACAATATAATTACGAGATTAAAACCCTATGGATTTATATTAGAGTAGGATAAATAAAAATACAAGGAATAAATATGAAAGGAATTACATCGCGAACCATTTACGAGTGAGTATTACGAAGAACGTTTAAGTAACCGAGCAAACACGTAAATGATTAAATAAACATAACGCACTAACTAAACCATGTTAAGGAAGTAACCATGGTTACTTCATCAAATAGTGAGCTAACCATAGGATGATCAAGCTAGCTAGTAAAATAGTGTGCTAAGGAAGCTATACCTTGTAGTTAGCTTGTAAGCTAGCAAGCTACAAAGATTTGTCCCTAAGATTTGCAACCAAGAATCAACCTAGAATGCTATACTAGGAGAATAAAATCAATTGCAAAGATATCACCTCATCTTTCTAGAAGCAACCTAGCAAAGCATCCAAGTGAAGCAACCAAGAGTAGTATAAATACCCCCTATCCCAATTGCTTCCATTCGGCAATTTGAAGAAAAAAAGGGGAATTCAAATTCAAATCTCCAAGTTCTAGCTCTTGTAAAATCATCCAATTAATTCTAAAGCCTCCTAGCAATTAAACTAAGGTAAGAAAATTCTTTCACCTCTTTTTATCAAGGTTTGATGGGTGGAATAAATTCAAGAAACTCACTAGTGAATAGTATGAATAGTTACCTCTCTTCGGTTTCTTGATTTCAATGGTGGTTTTAGGATCTAAAAATCATACCAAGCACTTCCAAGACTCCATCATCCTCAAGAACACATCTCAAGCTTTCAAGAAAGGTAAAAATCTTTGGCCAACTTTATTTAAGATTCATTTTAAGATCCATTTAGTATGTGGTAGTAAACCTAGTATAATGAGTGTTATGGGTGAAATCTTGATGATTAAGTTAAATAGATTTAAGGTTGGTTGTTGTTGCCTCAATAACATGATGTTTTTGAGAGGAGTTTGTGTGTTGATGATGATATGATGATTGTTGGTGGTTGTGTTAAGAGTTAGGGCGTAAACGAAACCCCGATCGTAAACGTAACTCCGTTAAAACTAACAAATCGTAACTTTAAGTTTCTGCAGAAAGTCCCGAAGTTTTAAAATGTAGTTTCTTGAAATATAACCTTTTTTTAGTATAGACAATGTTATAAGGATCGTTTAGGCGCTTGAATCTCTTGATTCCGATTTACGGATCAAAAGTTATGGTCGTTTAACTAAAAGTGATATACGCGACAAAAACTGCTACGAATCATGAACTTTGAAAATATAAAGGATAGACTTAAAAGTGTTCATAAATCATGAATTTTTACAGAGAGTAACATATTGAGTTTCCTAACTGCCACAAAAATTTCAAGTGAAAATAATGATTTCTCAATTTTATAAAAATGTCGGAGCCGAGACCGCGCGAGTAGAAACCGTGAGAATCCATAAGCGGAGCCGACGACATTAATAAGAATGAACCTAAGATACTTAAGAAAATGAAGTGACCATAATGTGAATACGACTTAAAGGAATGATAAGGGTAGTGTAAGTTTAGAGGGTGCATAATAAGTAGCGCATGAGTGCGGGTTGCCGTAAATTAGAACGGAACCTAACGAAATGAAATGTGTTTATGGTTATAGATTTCCGAGCGGAACCTAGAGCATCCTCCACCTCGAGATACCCAGGCAAGTTTCTGAACCCAACTCCATTTTTACTGTTGTGTTGTGAAAGAATGGATTTATTATCATTGCATAAATACCATGTTGCCATGATACGTAGTTGTTGAATTTTCGCATAATATAGTGATGTTATACGATAAGTATTTATCATGAAATGTTATTTCGCTTTAAGCGTGACGTATTATATAAGACCGAGAGTCGGTCGGGATTTAAGATAAAACCCGAAAATCATTCCGGTGATATTATAGGACAGTTATAAGTCCATAGTAGTACGTTTTAAAAGGGACTCATCGTCCACTTATGAAACATTAAAACACCTCGAACTTTTATTAAAAACGATTTCCCAACGATCATATTCCCTCAACTATATTTTATGGTTCGAATAATAAATAATATATACTTATTCCTTATTATGGTAACAGTATACTCCAACATTTATTTATTTCAAACCCGATTAATCACTATAGATTATTAATTATGGAGACACAAACTAGTTGAGGAATATTATTTTAAATATTCTTTTAGAGAGTAAACCCATTCGAGGTTTAATTATTTATCGATTATTATTTAATTATTTATTATTTATTAAAGGGTTTATTATTGATTTAAAAATCATAGATCCTGATTTAAAATATACTTTCTGATTTCAGAATATCATTCGAATAATTTCAGATCGTCGGTGAATATTATCCCAACTTATTTAATATTTTGAATATAGTTTCAAAGAGAAACTTTTCCCCCTTATTAATTATATGTTGACAATGGTCAACTCACATCCTTAGTACTTCCTCCGAAATTTTGGAAAGTACGTATATACATATATATACACTTATATCTTAGAGAGATAAGTTGTTTCTATCAACAAGCAAAACGCTTGGGGAACTTCGATGTGGTTCGAGTTCTCGAGATTGATAGAATTCTTTTAAAGGATAAGGGAGGGGTAGACTCTGGTACTATGTGTGCTAGATGGACTACCAACGATACCGGAGGCGAAGGTACTCAGTGTACTCAGGAACTTGTGAAGTATGTGTATACCCGAAAATAGGACACGTAGCCCGAATGCGGCAAGGGTGATAACCGGGATACGAAGGTGTCGTCCTTTTACTAGTAGAAAAGGTTACTATTATCGTATTATGACTGATCATCGTATACGGTGGCTCCAACGAGTGTCCTAATTCTTCCAATTGGAATTGTGATGCAATACCTTAACCCAAGTCTAGGTGTTGGGATTACTATTAAGGTATTCGCAGTATATTAAAATCCCTTAAAGAATTGTTTTCATAAGAAGGTGTGTATCACCAAGGAAAACTATTTTCGAATAAAATATAATTATCATATATGATGTTATCATACAGTCATTTTCATACTGTACTTTATTATGCCGGGCATTATAGCTCACACTTGTTTTCTTAAATAGACACAACACAACAGTGAATCAAGATGCCTGCCATGAGAACCACAGCCAGGAAATGGGTAGGAAATGGCCAGTTATTCCGTAGATTGTTTGGTGTTGTACCACAGGTAGTCAGAATAAGTTGGATTAGTTTTTAGTTGTTTATAATTCAGCTTATCTATAAGTATGACTTATGTAAGGTAAGAAACAATAAACGTATATTTGGCCGGCGGACTAGCCTTACTTAAAGGTTCCTCCCCGATAAGATTAATTACTTTTGGTTTGGAATAAATAACACTTGATGGTTGCCAATTACTTTAGTTATAATGGTTTATTTCCAAGATAATAACCTGTAAATGTGTGTGTGTGTGTGATAAGTGTGGGGTCGTGAAGCGTGAGTATTTATATACTGTAGTGTGAGTTGTGTGAGTTTAGATGGCGTGGCCTCCGAGACTCCTGACCCCGGGTTTTGGGGCGCCACATAAATGGTATCAGAGCCTTAGGTTATCAAATCTTGGAAATGGTAGGACATAAAATACGTAGACATAAGAATAATAAAATAATCAATTAGAACTCAAGTCGAGTTCATCGTTGGGCTACACGGGTAGTCGTGACCATTTTACCCTCAAGGGAATTCCAACTCTAAGTTAGTAACACCTTGCCTATTGTGTCAGGTACCAGTGGAGCCTAGGAGGGAAGTTGATCCTGTTGATGATGTTATGATTCCTGAGCGTGATCCTATTCCTGAGCCAGAGAGCCCACCCATTGATGATTAAGAGGATGACCCTACTGAGGATGTCCTAGAGGAGGAGACTAACCTTCCTGTCCCCATAGCTAATGGCGTAGTATGGAGGGATGTAGAGATGTACCCTCACCAAGCTATTCGCTCTCCTATACCACTCCCAGGGATCCAGAGCCCTATGCCCTATACTGATAATGTTGATGAGGAGGCGATACGTGCACAGTTTCACGAGGTTCATGACATATCCTCTAGCGACCCAGATTCACCTCTACCACCAGCGGCGACCATGCATGTAGCCATACATGACTGGGTAGTGGGTCAGCTTAATGCTAAGATAACTACGGAATCTGCTCGCATTGCGGAGTTACGCCTGACACTGACAGCTGAGAGAGCCACCCGACTAGGATACCCAGGAGATTTCAGAGCTGCTTCCCCAGCCATAGCCCGCAGAGAGATCGATGGAATCGAGCTCAGTACCAGGGTTCAGATGAGGATGACGACAGTAGGTGGATACATCCCGGTAGTTGATGCAGAGCTGATGATTGTAGGAGCGATGAGGACGGTGCGTGACCTCACTCGTAGTGATAGTGACTGAGAGACTAGTGGCTAGATATGGACCTTGAAGAAGGCTGGGTGACTTGTCACCAATTTTGATAGGATAGCTAGTAGTAGATAGCGTTCCTAGCCCTTCAGGGTACACGACTTATGTATTTTCATTTCAGTATTCAGAACTAGTAGTGATAGATTGTAATCAGGCATGTATGAACTCGGCTAGTTGTTTTATCCCCAAGATATAAGTGGGAGACCTTATTAATATATATCTAAGCAGTTATTAAGAAATGATGTTTATATCATTGCACTTTAGAAAAACCTGCTAGATAATAAATGACATGCTTACATATGAATAAAATAATCCAACTATTATAATTACAACTATGTTGACCAATTTTTAATATCAAAACAATGCCACCCCGTAGAAGAGGAACCAGGGCACAACCCGCAGAATCTGTTAACCAACAACGAGGTGAACCTGATCCTGTAGTGAATAAGGAAAGTGAAGAAGACCTAGACTATAATGAATATGATAAGGAAGAATATGTAGAAGAAGAGGCTGAGGATACCCAACAGGGAGGAAATCTCATGAATGAATTTATGGAACTGTTAAGAGCAAATCTGAACCAACAGC